>NW_003852530.1:2061329-2090417 GCF_000181295.1 Otolemur garnettii | reverse complement strand
GCTTGCTGGAAGCCCCTGTTATAGACACATTCACCTGATAGGTCAGCTTGCTGGAAGCCCCTGTTATAGACACATTCACCTGATAGGTCGGCTTGCTGGAAGCCCCTGTTTATAGACACATTCACCTGATAGGTCGGCTTGCTGTAAGCCCCTGCCTCCTTAGCCCTGACCTTGGACTACACCTCAGATCACATTTTGGTTTGTGGCCTTTACAAACTAAGATCAACATCCAGGAACATTTTGGGGGCAAATATAAGTGCAGATTCCCTTCCTGCCTCCCCCCTGCCGCGATACGAGGTAACAATTATTGCATAAATGCGGCACATCCAAGCTGTGGCCAAGAACCACATCCAGATTGGAGATTTGTCACTAAATTTCTGAGGAGACTCTTAAGACTTTTCCCAAAACCAAAATACGAAAGTCTCGTCAGTCCACAAAACAGCCAGTGAAGAGGGAGAAACGCCTCAAGGTTGCCGGGGAAATCTCGACAGGTGCGCTTTGTGAAATTCATGGCACCTTCCCGGTCTTCCTCTGCCCAATGTGGCTGCCCACGGTCAGTGACTCGCTGGTAACTCGCATTTTTCATGATTAGAAAAGAAACCACTGTTTCTGGCTTATCTTGGGAAGGGGTCCAAATAGTGCATGTCTGCAGAGCTGGGTAACCCCCACCCTCTGGGTCATACAGGGCCAGGCTTCAGGGCAAAGGTTTGGAGAATGGATAAGGAGAAGAAGCCACAAGACTGGAGGGAGGGAAGGAAGGAAGGAAAGAAGGAAGGAAAAAAGAGAGGGAGGGAGGAAGGGAGGAGGGAAAGAAGGAAGGAAAGGGGAGAGGGAAGAAGGGAGGGAAGGAAGGAAGAAAATAGGAAGGAAATAAGGAAGGAAGGAAGGGAAAAAGAGAGGGAGGGAGGAAGGGAGGAGGGAAAGAAGGAAGGAAAAGGGAGAGGAAGGAAGGGAGGGTGGGACGGAAGGAAGGAAGAAAATAAAGAAGGAAGAAAATAAGGAAGGAAGAAAATAAGGAAGGAAGGAAGGAAGGAAATAAGAAAGGAAGGAAATAAGGAAGGAAGGAAGGAAGAGAAGAAATTGTTTTCTTAAGAAAATTGACCGAGGAAACTAAGGAGACAAACTACTTCTATCCCTAAATTTAAATATAAAATACAGTATTTTTTACTTAGAACTTCAAGTTCGGGTTTTGTTGGTTTTTTCACAATGAATCACGGAACATAATATTCCGCTGGGTAAAATCACCGTGTTTACCCAGATCAAAACGTGGTAGAGTGAACAATTTCCATGTGGATAGGAGTTGTCTAGCTAGATGGAGTGGATAATTACGCATCCTTCTCCCTCCCTCGCACCTAACCATTTGTTTTGCTTTAATTTTGCCTTAATTATGCAGAAAATTAAGAAGAAAGTGGAGTCCCTAGGTTTTTGAATAATTTAGACAATGATATATATTTGGTGTGGCTTTAAAAAGGGGCTTTCAAAATTATTTATGTGGCTCGGGGTGGAGGAGTTTCCGTGGGCACCCAGATCTCGGTAGAGATTCTCCCCAGATGCGTACTTGGGCACCCACTGTTCCCTTCTACAAGGGTACATGGGACAAGACAAGGGCGTGTCATAGCTCAACTACAGCTTCTGCAACTAGCTAGGGTCCCCGAGGGAGGCTCCCCTCACAGATGAGCGATCTGGGGGAGCCTTGGAGCCTACACTTCACCCTGGGGAGTTGCCAGAGGAGAGGAAAGCCCAGAAGCCAAGAGGGCCTTTGATGGGGAATTTCACCAGCTGGATCAATGATGCCCCCTACTACGTGCCTGTCCTGTTCTGAGTGCTACGCTCGCTTGTGGGTAACGACGGCCGTAGCTGTGCTATTATGGCGTTGTTGTGCGTCTTATGTGTGTCTTGCAGCCCACGAGTGTGATCCCTAATTTGGAAACCGAGGCAGCACACAAATCACTGGCCATCACCCAGTTACAAAGTGCAGGAGCCAGGTCTCGGATACCTGCATCTCACCCCAGCCTCTGGGCTCTTAGTCACTGCCCAGCCGTGCCTGTGTGTAACCAGCTACAAGGTAAACCAAGACTGACTGAGCGTCACCTGGGGGCTGAGCCATGGGCAGTGGCTTCCCTCCCATCAACCCACAAAAGCCCAATTACCTACCTCTCACAGCAACCTTGCCAGGTTGGTGCTACTGGCCCGGTTTTCTAGAAGGGGGAGTGCAGACTGGCCGGGGGTCATGCTGTTTGTTCCCAAAGCATGTGGCCCTCTATCCCAGGAGTGGACAAAAGCCCTCTCTCCCTCTTGTAAACTTGGGGACACAAGATGTAGCAGCAACACAATCAGGGACCCAGGAGGACTAGACCATGAAGAGCAGGGGAACTGAAGGTGGGGGCACACTGCCTGCCTGCTGGGAGCCCCCCACCAGCATGACTGGTCTAGGGACAGGGGCCTTTCAAGGCCAAATGCCCAGACTGGTCAGCCCAGCAAACTGAGGAACTGAGTGACAATTAAAATCTCCCTCCCCTTTTGGGGATGTCTTTTTGCATTGCAAAAAAAAAAAAAAAAACAGCGCTGGAATGTGATGAACTCCCCCCAAAAGTTCAAATCAGGTCCACAGGGAAACTAGTCCAGTAATAAGAGTAATTCCATTTGCAGAAAGTTTGGGGGGGCGGGGGAGGTTGTTCTTTTTCTAACTAAAAAAAGAGACTGTAGCACATGAAATCTGCCTCCCCTCACAGCCTCGTCTAACCTATGTGGTCACCAGACCCTCCCCGAAAAATAGTTTCCTTAAATATTGCTCGGCCGATGGCTTTGCACAGCCTCTTCCTCCCCACGGAACATTACTACTTTCTTTTTTTTTTTTTTTTCTTTTTGCAGCTTTAGAAAAATAGATAATTACTTCAGTTAATTTCAGCAAAACAGTTCAAACTCATCAGGGCTGAACAAGTATAATTTACTGCTCCTTCTGACTTATTGTTGTGACTAGATGTGGATTGATGAGGAAAGTGGTAAACAGTAACATTTCTGTGAAATGGTTGCCTCTGCCGCCGCGTGTCAGGGGGAGACACCTGCCCCAATGGCTGTGCTGAGATTGTCACTGTGCTCAGGGCTGTCAGCTTGGAATGTAAGTATTTGACAAGGTGTTATCTAATTGTGTTTTTAAAAGCCACGATACATACATCTTTTAATGTGTCACTTTAAGCAGCCAGAGAATTTCTTTTATTACAAAGTACAAAGGAAAAAATGACTGCCTTGCATTTTCTTTTTTTTCTCCCTCTCCCTCTCTCTGTTTTTTTTTTTTCTCCTTTCCCTTTCCAAGCTCTGCCCTTTTGCCGTCATTCAATGGAATATATTTTGCTTTTTAGTCAAATTGGCTTTTATTTAAATGGTCGCCCAAAATAGCTCAGCCACGCTAGGTCTATAAGAAGAAGGAACAGTACGTCCCAGCAACGATGTTCGCCTTGGTCCTGGGGGAATTAGCCCCTGACCACAGACGGCAAATAACTAGTCCTCTTGGAATCTCTGAGGCGTGAAGCGAGGGGTTGTGGGGGTGTCCCTGGCTCTTCTGGATGGGGCTTCCCCCCTCATCCCACTGCACACCCCCCTTTTCTTAGGGGTGGTCTCTCCAGCTGCCCCGGTGTGGTCAGTCTTGATTTTTTCTTCTAATTTTCCTCTGCCACTCTGATGCTAGCTGAGGCTTGTCCCAGAGAATCAAGCTCCCCCCCAAAAGACACATCTCCTCCCCCCAAGAAACATGGACAAGGGGTCAGAGAAAGGCCCTGGGTCCACCCAACTAAAACTATGTAAATCAACCATCCCCTACAGAGGGGAGACCTAGAAAGAGCCAGAGACAAGATTGTATCCACGAAAACAGATCGGAGAGGCAGGTGGCAGGTGGGGGTTTAGGTCAGGGAACAGTCCTCAAGGACTAATAATCATAGTCCATCAAGACTAGTGGGTCGCATCCTGAGAGTTGGGGCTCAGCAGGCAATGTCCACCCCCTCAGCAGCACAGGGGAACCAAGGTCCTAGAGCACGCAGTTAGAAAGTGGACGGCAGGCCTAGCCCTTGGATCAGCTGAACTCCTCTGGCCGGGCTGGCCCGACTCCACTCTGACTGTCGTCACTGTGGCTGCCTTGGCCCCACTTTGAGAATCACCCTGGCTGTGCCTGTAGCAGCCACCTGCTCTGTGGGTCACCCTGTCCCATGGGGAAGCACCAGCCTGCCAGGGCAACTCTGTACGCACACGCCTGGGCCTCTGCAGTGAACTCTGGAGCACAAGAAGTGACCAGGGCAGGGGTGCCCCGGATCCCATGCCGTAAATCCACACACTGAAATCCTCGAGGCCAGGCTGACTCAGACCTGGTGTTGGCTTCAGTCTTCACTGAAGCGTGGGCCCGTCCTGAGGAGTGGCTCCTCCCCTGAGGGAGACACAAGAGGAAAGGGGGAAGGGAGGGAGCAGGCAGGCCAGCTCACAGCCACCTGGGAGGGGAGAACTGAGTGGGCCCACATCCCTCTGGCAGGCTGCCGGGCCTTCTGGAGACCTGGCCTGCTGACCTGGTCAATGCAGCTGCTTAATCCATCACCATCAGTGTCACGTGGAGAGTCAAGTGATTTGTCACCAGGTATGCAAAGAAGGTGGTGACTGCTGGGGCAGTGGAAAGGCTGGGGCAGGCAGGCACAGCACTTGCCTGGAGAGAGGGCCAAGCCAGAGAAGGCAGAGTGGCAGGGAACACCCATGACCGACTCACAGACACCGAAGCCTGGCCCAGACACTGTGGCCTGGACCTGCCGTTCTGGACGCACTGGTCCTTCAGACTTCCTTTCCAGCATTAAGAAGGTGGCCTTGGAAAACTTTCTCAGCACAGTTTGAAAAGCTTGGTTAGTGCTTCCTCAGTTTGTGGGTATAGATGTGTTCCTCCTGCACTTCGGGTATCACACCTGTGATCCTGGCACCTGGAAGGCCGAGGCGGGAGGACACTTGGGCTCAGGAGTTCATGACCAGCCTGAACAAGAGTAAGATCCCATCTCTACTAAAAACAGAAAAAAATGACAGGCATCATGGCAGGCACCTGTAGTCCCCGCTACTCAAGAGGCTGAGGCAGGAGGATCACTTGAGTCCACAAGTTTGAGGTTGCTGTGAGCTATGACCCCACAGCATTCTACCCAGGGTGACAGAGTGAGACTCTGTCTCAAAAAAAGAAAAAAAAAAAAAAAAGAAATATATATATTATATGTAAGGCTGAGAGGATGAGAAAGATTGGAGAAAGGGGACAGGGGACAGATTCTTGGGGGCTGGCTTCTCATCAAGGGCAGCTGGTGACATCTGTACATCTAGCCTGTTATTTCCTCCTCTCCTCAGAGTCTGTGTGGCTGTGCTTTGGAGGGTCCCTTACAGCAGGTAGCTATGATGCCACGGTACTCTACCAAGAGTGACAAAGTAAGACTCTGTCTCAAAAATAAAAAAAAGGGTCCCTTCTGTTTGGCCATCTCAGCACCTCCAAATTCTCTGGGGCCCTGCCAGGCTGGCAGACCCCAGCTCCCAAGACCAAGGAGACGGCAGTGCCAGCTCAGAGGTCACTGCAGGGTGGGTAAATGACCAGCCCTGGTACTGGTAGCTTCTCTCTCTTCTGAGTCCTAAAGTTCCAATGGGGGGCAGTTGGGGGTGGGGGGGCAGGGAGAAGTGGAAGAAACATCCAACAGCAAAACCCTGCTGCCTGCGACACCTGCCAGGTGGGGCAGAGCCACAGCCGGCCTCCACAAGACCTACAAGGGTTTTGCTTTGCCAGAGAGGCACCACTGTGTGTTCATGCTGCCTACCTTTTTAGGAAATGCGGCATTTCAAAAACCAGAAGCCGTTCATAAGAGCTGTGCCTCGGGGATGAACAGTGGCAGAACAAGGTAGGTTAGTTGCAACCAGGCTTGATCAGTCAGCAGCAAAATTCACAGAGCTCACCCCGGCGTCTGCACCAGAGGTTTGGGGAACCTGCCCCAAATTTCATCCTATCTGGAAACCGGGGTGATTCACCACCCATGGGACAGCAGACGACCTCTCAGGCAGGGCTCTCCCAGGTTCCCTGTGGTCAGCCTCATAACCATTCTCTCTTGCTGCCCTAGGACAACGAGGAGCCTCCCTGGAGTCCCAGGGAAGTGGTATTTTCTCCAAGGTAGAGCCCAGTAAAGCTGGGATTGGCCTGGAGTTGGACGTGAGACCGAGAAACAGAAAAGAAGCAGGAGGGAAGGAAAGGGAGGAGAGAGGGAGAAGGAGGCCCCGTTGGTTCATTAGGAGACACGCCGGCCAGTTCCCAGCCTCACACACGCAGGTATTTCTGACCAGCCTGATGGCTTTCACAAGGCATCGTCCCTCGGATCTGCCGAGGCTGCAGTTGCCGGAGATACTTGATAGCGTTTGCACGAAAGGCCTGTAATGAAGGATTTGGCTCCAGATATACGGAAGAGGGTGCTGAGCCCGATGACGGCTTCTAAATGTTACGAATGTGAAGAACCTCAGCAAATAATAAATGCATTTCAAGCCTTATACCTGTTTATTTCACACTTTCTTTAATATACCAATTACTCATGTAACACCTAACTGAGAAATGTGTTAGATCCAGCAATCACTTATAAGAATTTGCTAAACAGTAGCACGACGGATGTGTCCATCACCTGACCGTTCATCATTCATTCTTCTTCAACCATGAACTAGCTGGCAAATGGGGGGGAAAGTTGATTTAATCTTTGGGCTCAGGAAAAAAAAAAAAAAAAAAGAAGATATTTGTGATTATGAGACATTTGCTTTGCATTTCCACAGCCAGTTAGGTTTCACAAACATGAAAATCCATTATGGGATGGTGGATAAAGTGTGACCACGTCTTGTTCAGTCAATTAGTGAGTCCAGCCTGAGAGGGCCGCTCATCTTATCATCTGCATCTTCAGGCTAAGAAAAATAAAGAAGATATTCAGAGGTGAGCCTCAGGAGAAGGCCATTCATCTGGCCATGCTCTGTAGTCAGTCACCCACCTCCCTCACCCATTTTTACTCCACATCCTAAAAATGGGTCCAGCAAAAGAAGGTTATCGCATAAGTTACCAGAAGATGGGAACAGAGGACTCCCACTGCCGTGCCAGGGTGCTGGGCACCCCTGGACTTAACAAGTATCTCCCTATCCTACTGGTTGAAATCCTTTGTGCAGCCTTGATACCTTTGTGCGACACCAATGGATAATTCATCCCAAAATGGATGCTATTTTTGCTTGGCAAGGATTTGATGCCTACTGACTTGTGCATGAAAATTACCCGCACATCTGTATTCTGATTATGATATTTAGTGCAAGGGTCATGAATAATAATATTGCTAAATATGCTTATTGCCATCTATAAATAAAGGTTATCACACCAGAGAAGGTTTTGTTTTGGAGTGGCAGAACAAGGCAGGTTAGTTGCAAGACAATAGAGCTTTAATTTTAATATGAAAATAAATACTTAAATTTATAAATATTCAAATGATACCCAAAGTGCGGGAGGAGCCATCCATGCCTGTACATCAAGGGAGCAGGAGCTAAAAGCTTTCCAAACTGAGCTGAGAAAGTTTTCCAAGACCACCTTCTTAATGTTGAAAAGGAATTCTGAAGGACGGTACCCCACTGTGAGGGATGTGTTTCTCTTATGTTTTATTTTGTTTGTTTATTTATTTTCCAGACAGTCTCTGTCCCCCTGGGTAAAGTGCTATGCCTCATAGCTCACAGAAACCTCCAACTCTTGGGCTCAAATGATCCTCTTGCCTCAGCCTCTCAAGTAGCTGGGACCTACAGACACCTGCCATGATACCAGGCTAGTTAATTTCTGTTTTTAGTAGAGACGGGGTCTCACGCTTACTCAGGCTAGTCTCAAACTTCTGAGCTCAAGCAACCCACCTGCCTCGGCCTCCCAGAGTGCTGGGATTACAGACATGAGCCACCGCACCTGGCCTCTTTTATATTTTAACATTACAGTTTGCGACTGGAATCTCAACAAAGACAGTTTTTCCTTCTTGAATTGCTCCAGCAATCCATCAATGTTGGCTACAACTTGGAGGGCCTCTAAGGGCCAGTAGAACAGAGTGGCTGAGGGACAGCATGGGGAGGAGGCAGTGGCAACCCTGCACAAGCACGGGCAGTGAGGACACCAAGGCCCCTGCCCTGACATCTCAAACATGACCATAGCCGTGTAAGAGGAAAGGCTGTTTTTCTTCTATTGGTATCTGTGTCTGTTCTAAACTCTCTTCCACTAGATGGGTGGGTGGCATTCGTCCCTGCCATCCTCTTTGAAGAGTCACTTGCCTATCAGCATCACTTCCAGAGTCCAGAGAGCAGACCCAGCTGTGCTGGGCTCTCGCACCTGCACATCTGGGCTCTCGCACCTGCACATCTGGGCCCTGCAGTGTAATTCAGGATATGCCAGAGGCCCTTGGTCTCCTCCCTCCTGTGGATGCCTCTACCACGTCCTCAGTGGTTCTTCTCACTGGCCAGCCTTCCCTTATTTATACGAGCTGGCTTGCTGAACAACAGAAAACAAACTCTAGACCTGGACGGGTCCTTCACATAGTCAATCCAAGCCACTCACTCTGCAGTGGGGAGACTGCCCCCAGAAGACTGGAGGGCCTCCCTGTGAGCAGTGAGGGCAGGGAGGCCTGGACTGCAATTTTTTCATCATCTATGCCAGGGGTCCTCAAACTTTTTAAGCAGGGGGCCAGTTCACTGTCCCTCAGACCGTTGGAGGGCCGGACTGTGGCCCCAGGACGAGTCGGCTGCTAAGCAGGACAGGCAGTAGTGGCAAAAACACCCAGCGTCTGGATAAATGTCCTTGGTGGGCTGCATGTGGCTGGGGCGGTAGTTTGAGGACTCCTGATCTATGCCTTCTCTCCCCCTGGGGCTGAAATTTCCATCAGAAAGAGGGCTGCATTCTTATAGCCTGCAAGGGGGCTGTGGTGTGAGCTCATGACATGCAAGGAACAAAGAGATTAGGACCATTTTTTTTTTTTTTTTTTACAGAAATGGCATTAACAGCAAAGAAAGAAGCTCCAGCCTCCCCCAAACCAAAGGCAAAGCAAAGCTTTGCAAGCCCAGAAAGCCTCCCTGAAAGGCAGTTGAAGCCACAAAAAGATCTGCATGTCTCCCACTATCAGTCATCCAAGACCTGAGGGCCCAAGTACCCTCAGAAGAGGGTTCCAGGAGTAACAAGCTTGATCATGAGACCAGTGCCAAACTCCCCCCAGCCACAAGTCAGCACTCAGGCACCCCCAGCCCAGATCACGGAGCCTGGCAGGAGCCCCATGGCACAGGCACGGGCAACATCAACATTGCACGGGCCACCTGTCCTGGCCATCACACGCTTAGGGAGTTGCCAGAAAGAAAAAAGAAAGAAAGTGTCATCTGAATGGAGCCCACTGAGCTGGTGCTAAATATAATCAACTTTTCACCACCTTAAATAAAGATCCTAATAAAAGAAGCCGCTAACAGTGGCCCTCCCAGGCACCTCTACAGCCAACGCCTGCTTAGACGGAACCCACCAGAGTTTCTATCTGAAGACATTTTTCTGGATGTGGAAACATACTCAGCATACATGCAGGACAAGCTGGAAGTACCACAGGGCCATGTCCTCCAGGAGCGACCCTCGGCCAACAATGCCGGGGAGTCCAAGAGCAAGCACCCCAGCTTCCTGGCTGCTCTCTGGGGCTGAGATGAGCCCCACGTCACTTCTCTGCAGTCCCAGAGTTGCCCACAATGGTACCTGGCTCTGTCATGCCCTATTTGCTGGTTCATTTTCTTCTCTTGCCCCCCCCAGACCTGTTCTTCCTGGGATCACCCCCAAGTAAACCATTTGCACTCAATTCTCAGACATCCATAACCTGGGGACCGTCCCTAGAAGACAAGGGGTATCGGAACTGGTTCCTTCAACAGCAACATCAAAGCAAAACTAGGGGTTACGGGGGACGGGAGAACCTTTCGATTTTATAAGAAAATGATCAAAACTTGCTTCCAAGTGACCCGTGTAACCAAAGCGTGAGTCTGTAGTTGCCACCTCCAGATGGAAGAGTCAATGTCGCTGTCCTTCACATCAGTTAGCAAAAGCCACAGAGGTCTAGGGCACAGACCCTGGAGTCAGCAGGGACCTCAGGACAGTGGCAGCCCCCACCCCGGGGCTGGAAGGTGTTAATTAGTAAGTGGTCCCTGTCTATAGAGAACCTAAATCGTCTGTCCTCCAGCTTCCTCAAGGCCCAGTCCGCAGGTGTCCTGGGGAGTCTCTGCACACCTCTGCCCTGTGCAGCAGAGTCTGCACTGGACCTGGGTCCCATGCAGCTACATTCTTTTGGGCCACACTTCTGTGACTCTTGCTGTGTTCTCATATTCCCTATCCTATTACGTCTTTGCTGGAAAAAAAAAAAAAAAAAAGAAGAAAACTACCTGTTTTTGCTTCTTAATAAATTTATCCTAAAAGGAAATTTTACATCAGAAACATAAATGGAAACCCAGTACTCCTCGACATAATTAGAAAGAGTCACACCAAGAAAACAATGAAAGCAAGAAAGCCTTACTAAATGCCAGCTAGAATCGAATGCCTGAAAAGGCACTGGGCCTCACCCTCTCCCTCTGCTTTACAAACTGTGACTGTCAGATGCTGGAGAGGTGTTCTTGGTTTTAATCAGAAAGCTTAGAAAAGAATCGAAATGGGAATGCCTTTCTCATGAGGTTTCCATGGGGGGCAGTGGCTTCATCGGAGGCCATTGTGTGACTTTCAGTGAGTGGCACATTCCCAGTACTGGGAGATGTCCCCTTGAGTGGTTCCAGACCTCCCAACCTCTTGCCAGCCCCTATTCTGCCAATCCCCTCTTCAAATGGGGCCTCTGGGACCACATAAGTAACACGTTACTGACCACTGTGACCAGGACACTTGGCTCCTACTAGTGTGGTCATGACCCCATCGGTATCTAAAGACAAGCCGGGCTCAGGGCTGTACCTAGAAGGCCATTGCGGCAGTGACGCCACAGTTCGGGGCCAGATAACCTGCTTGTTTTGCAAGGGCGCTGTCTGCCAGAATGGCCGCAGACTACTTCATGGGCTGGTGAAATTCAGCTCTGAAGAAATTTGACCTCCAGCCCAGCAGGTGCATCTGTGATTCCAGGCACAGCTGCTGCCTGAGGGACCTCCCTGGGAAGCCACATGTTGCTGCAGGAGGAAGATTGCATGCACTTTGCAGCTGGGGCCTATGAGATCTGGGGGACTCCCAGCAGTGGAAGCAGAGTGCCTGCCACAGGTGGAAGGACCATGCATGCACTAACTGATGCAGCAAGTTAGTGAACAGAAGCGCCTTTTTAATACACTGATTACAGAAGTGACCTCAACTTAACCTTGTGCACCTTAGACTCAGCGCTGCTGCAGGCTGCAAATTTAATGGGGAATGAGCCAGTCAGAAAGAGCTTTTGTGAGTGCAGGATCGAGGCTTCTCCCCGTCGCATCCCGAAAGGGTGTCTGGATCCTGTCAGCTGTGCAAACTCCACTCCTGCAGCCCTTCCTCCGTGGAGGGAGCTCTTCCCCAGAAGGCTGCCATCTAAAACACGACCTTGTTAATTCTTTCAGGGAATGAACTGTCCAGGCTACTGGGCTGAAGATCAATAGCTCAATTGACAATAAAGGGTGTGAGTCACCACACGCTGATAGAGGCTTCCCAGGACAGTCTAACGAGGCCCTCCAGTTGCTCTGAGCCGGCCACGCCTGCCAGGCTGGGAAGCCCATGCTGGCTCATCCACGGTGAGCACCTCAAGAGCCTCTCACTGGGGGCTGAGAACGTGCTCCCCATACTTCAGAGGCTGGGCGAGTGGGAGAGTAATGCCAACTGATCTTGATTTAGTTGGGAAAAATGCACCCTATCATTTGTTGTTAACTATTAAAGTCATTCAACCCTTCCGAGAATTGATCTAACATCGGGTTGCTTTGAAGGTTTGATATGTCTTGTAATCCATAGATTATTGAAGTTAATTTCTCTGCTGAGATCTTGCTATCAGTGAAGCTGCATGCATACTCAAAAGTTAAAAAAAAAAAAACAAAGAAAGATTTTTAATTGGATTTCTGCTATGCCTCAGTCCAGAAAAGTAGCAATGGTGGGAAAGGATGGTTAAGGATCTGGAAGGAAGAAGGTATCTTAACTCCTTTCAAATCTTGTCTCAAGATGCCTGTGGACAGACTCATATTATTTGCACACAATTTGTCCTTTGCTCACTTAAAAATGTTTTTGGTGGCTGGTAGAGAGTCCCTTACAGGATAAGACAAAGTGGGCAATAACCATGTGTAGGTTTATATCCCTGTGAATCATTTCTTCCCATACTTTAAATTAATTTTAATTGATTCTCATCCTCTTGACTTTCATTTACTTTTAAATGAGTTTCCGTTGTGGCGCTGGAATGCAACTGACTCAGAAGTTGACACATTTTACAGTTTTGATCATAGATTATTATATGATGTTGACGAATGTTTCCTGGATGACAATATTGCATATCAAACACTACACAACACTCACAATGCTCTCCATCCACCCAGTATCTCACAGGTAGGCCGAAAGCAGACTCTAACTGTGTTGAAAATGGTAATTAATTTCCAGAAGGGACAATTGCTTCAAGACTGAAAATAATTTACCCATTTACGACCATCCGTTAGAGTTGGCTGGCCAGGACAGCCTTTTCAAAAATGATATTCAGTGTCCGAAATTATACCTACGGCCAGGAGGAGAAAGAGGGGGAAGGGAGAGAAGGAAGGAAACCAGGTGACCATCTGAGTTGGTTTTCAGAAGTGCCTTTGGTCCATTACTTCTTCAGCTTCCTGAGTCTGACCACTTGACTTTGAATTTTTGTTGTGTCCTTCTCCAGAAGGGCGATCTTGGTGCTGGAAAGGTCCTATGTGGCTGTGAGCATACAGGAGCAAGGTGAACTCACCAGCCAGCCCATGCTAGGACCCAGGGATGGGGTTTCTGCCCCTCTTCTTGCCTTAATGCAGAGGTGAAGATGAGGGAGGCCTGTGCAGCGGTGGGGGTGAGACTGGACTGCTTGGGAAAGAGGTCGTGTGGTTGGTTTGGGCCATTTATCTAGAGCTTGTTTTCAATCTTTTTAAAATTTATCTCTCTCTATAGATCTTATGAATACATTTTATTTGGACAAGAGAACTTGTGCCACAACAGTTTTAAACAGCGTGATTAAAGACTGTAGCACTCCCAAGAGCGGTCACGGATATGTACAGTACGTGAAGAAAAAGTTGCCCCTCAGAGCTGATCACGATCCAGTTAAAAACACGTGACATGCAGCCTACGTGCTAATAAATTTCCTTCAGGTCATGACCAGCATGAAAAAGTCAGGACATAGGTACTCAGCAAATGTTCCGTAAAGGTGTACAGCCATCTGCTGCATTTAAGAGTTAAAATCAGATTCTACTTCAGTGTCAGCATCAAGCCCTTAGGAGGAATCCAAAAAAATCTCCTCTCCCATTTGCATATGTCAGGTTATCTCACAGTGCACTTGAACCTGTATGTAGTTAAACTTCCATGGCACACTCAAGTTATGTTGATAAAAAGAATGTACTTACTGTGCTTTGAACATCTTTTGAAAATAATTTAATTAATAATCTTTAAACATTTTCACAGCACCTGGTTGAAAATCACGGGTCTAAATACAGCAAAGGCCAGATAGACACAGCAGCAGCAGGTAGCTCACCCCCCACCACCACCGGAGCCGGCCTCTGTGAGTGAGAGGGCAGCTTCTTCAAAGCCCCGCTAATGCCCCCAGGGAGCTATTAACCCTCCTCACCACTAGGGCCAGAATCACCGCTCCCAGGTCTCCATCCATAGCCAAGCTCATCATGTCTGTTGAAAAACCCCGATCTGGATAAGGAGCCGACCATACAACCGCTGTCCCTTCACTCATCCCCCCAGTCATCTCTCAAATCATTCCTTTGCTCCTTACAATATTAGTGAGGGCCTACTGTGTGCCAGGCAAGTGCCAGGAGCCCGGCAAACACCCAAACTCCCGTTGCTGCCCTCATGACAATTACAGATGTTGCACTTTCTCTTTCTTCTCACACCAGGATTGACATAACGAATAACCGTGGTGTTGCCGGACACTCCCAAGGCTCAGAAGACTGTGCCTCTGAGGGAGTTTGACCCGAGAGAGATGAACCCATGCCCTGCAGACAGCTAACGGAAAACATGAAAAGGCAAGTTCCACAAGGTGCGTATCTGAGAAATTATGAGGAGTCAGGTAGGAGAGAGACCCGTGCGGCTCTGGAAGCCTTTATTAAAAGAACAGAAAGGGAGTTAATCCTGGAGGCTGGACATGGATTGGCAGAGAGGAGCCGGAGGGCATTCCGGGCTGGGTCTCCAGGGCCTCCAAACATCCTCTGAGCTGTGCTTTGCACAGATGTACAGCTGCGTGGGGAGACGCTCGCACACTTCTATTTAATCAGGAGTGCTGTAACACCGCGGGGAGAGAAATCCCGGCGGCCCTGCCACGGCAGCCACGTTTTCCTCTTCACCCAGACTAAACATACAGCACCTTCGCCAACAGCTTTCTTACCGCTGATCCCTTATCCCCCGGCTGCTGGGGGATTTGAGAGTGTAAATAACACAGGAGCTAAGAGGCGTCATCTGCCCAAGTCCCACAAGGAGAGGTGGAGAGGCGGCCTCTCCATCTGCTCGTAACCGCTGCAGGGCGCTGCCTACCGGAGCCCACCTCGGGGCTGGCCGTGTCCGGAGCCCCGGCTCTGGAAGGCGGTGTCCATGTGCACCGAGCAGGCTGCAGGTGTGCAGTCTGTCTTGCCTACCTGGGCTGGGTCGTGTGCTGGGCAACACACACACACACACACACACACACACACACACACACCAGCTGCTGAGGAAACCCTTCCACAGACAAGGCACAGCACCCACTGGCCTCCTGGGCCCACCAACAGCCTCTCCTCAACTCAAAAGCTCCCAGCGCTGCAGCCACACAGAAAGGCCATCACTATGGTCCCCAGTGGCTTATCTTCATGAGGCTGGAGAAGGGCCACAGGTGCTGAGTCCCCTGCTCCCTGTGCCATCACCAGTGTGCCCTCGTGTTGCTCACAGACGCCCACACTCCACCTTAGACATGCTACTCAGTCCCCAAATCTCCCCCTGACAGGTCCCATGAGTATCAGTGTTGCTGAGGCCCCAAGGATCACCTAGAACCTCCCTCCTGGCATGGACTGGGAAACTGAGGCAGAAAGAGGTTTGAGGCTCGGCCAAGGAACTAGTAAGAGGACCCGGACCTCAGCCATTGTCACTCTGGAGGCTGCAGGGTGTGGATACACTGTTTTACTATTTATTTGTATTATTGGGGTTTTTTTGTTTTGTTTTGTTTTGTTTTTTGAGACAAAGTCTCACCCTGTTTTCCCCATGGATAGAGTGCTCTGGCATCATCATAGCTCACAGCAGCCTCAAATACTTGGGCTCAAGCTATCCTCCTGCCTCAGCCTCCTGAGTAGCTGAGACGGCACACATTTGCCACTATGTTGGGCTAGTTTTTCTATTTTTAGTAGAGATGGGGTCTCACTGTTGCTCAAGCTTGTCTTGAACTCCTGAGCTCAAGCAATCCACCTGCTTCAGACTCCCAGAGTGCTGGGATTGTAGGCGCGAGCCACCAGGCCAACCTGAGAGATCCTTTTGCAACTGCCTTTGCTGCAAAGCCTGCCTTGAGCCTACTTCCTGTGGCCTGAGAGATCCATTTCTGTCTACCAGGGACAGCAGCTGAACTCTGGGGACCCACTACAGAGACTTTAGGTGCCTTAACCCCTGGCCCTTTCCTGTAGTGCAAACCCAGAAAGTACCAGGGGACCAGAGCTCAGGGTGGGGCCCAGCAGAGAAGGCTTCTCAGCCAGGGCTCTCTGTGGTAGCTGGGAGAGTGAGGATCCACCGTCAACCACAGGCCACTGGGTGAGCAAGGGCCTCCCAGGCCAAGAGGGCAGGAGCAGAGGGTCATGCAGCGGCTGGCGATGGGAGGTGAGCATGGAGGCCAGACCTTTCAGGCTCAGGGGTTGTGTCCACTCAATCCCAACCATGTGCCTTTGGAACTGGAACAAGCAAAGTCAAGAAGCCACAGAATCTTTGAAGAGAACTTTTTTAAAAAGAGTCATCCAGAAGAAAGGAGAAAGGATGTTTCTGTCATGGGAGGGATGGGTCCAGTGGTGGCAAAGTGGGAAGGCCTCAGAAGTTACCAGAAAAAACAGAGTGTAGCATCTCACTGTGGTGGTGCCTTGAGAGCGAAGGGGTCACAGTGTCTTCTAAGGCATTTGGTTTCAATCTGACCACACCACGGCCACATCACTCATGCGCCACTCAGGGGTCTAGAGACTGAAAAAGATCGGTTGCACTCGTGGCCACAATGTCCATGGCTGTCTTTATCTATGCCCTTTGCTGGCCTCTTTCCACACTAACTTTGGACACAGTCATATAACTTTGGCCAGTGGGACAAGGGTGATAATAGCAATAGGATCACACATGAGGGCTGAGTCAAGTGGATCACCCCCACTAAACCCAGCACCCTGGGGGGCTGAGTTGGAAATATTGCTTAAGGCCAATATTGAGACCCTGGGCAATATAGCAAGAACCCTGTCTCTATAGGAAGTAAAAATTAAAAAAAAAAAAAAATTAGCACACACCGGTAGACCTTGCTGCTGGAGGGTGGAGGCAGGAGGATTGTTTGAGCCCAGGAGTTTCAGGTTACAGTGAGTTAGATCACACCACTGTATTTTAGCCTGGGTGGTAGAGAGTGACCCTGTCTCTTAAAAAAAGAAGAGAGAGAGAGAGAGAGAGAGAGAGAAGGGCTGGTGATTTGCCATTTGCTTTCTTAGAAGAGCCTCTGCCATGAGAGTAGCCCCAGCTAACTGGCTGGAGGATGAGAGACCACAAAAACTATCCTAGATGAGCCCATCCCCAGCTGACCTTCCACAGGGGCAAGAGGAAGTCCATTGAGATAGGCCAAGCTGGCCAGGCATGGTGGCTCATGCCTTTAATCTCAGCACTCTGGGAGGTGGAGGCGGGTGGGTCATCTAAGCTCAGGAGTTCCAGACCAGCCTGAGCAAGGGCAAGACCCCATCTCTACTACAAATACAAAAACTAGCCAGGTGTGGTGGTGCACACCTGTAGTCCCAGCTACTTGGGAGCCTGAGGTAGGAGGATCACTTGAGCCCAGAAGTTTGAAGTTGCTGTGAGCTGTGATGCCACAGCACCCTACCCGGAGTGACAGAGTAAGACTCTGTCTCAAAAAAAAAAAGATATAAAGATCAGCTGAGCCTAGCCTAGATCAATAGAATCACCCAGCTGACCAAAGACCTGTTGTTTTAATCAGTAGATTTGTTACTTGGCAATAGCTCACTGCTACAGCTATAGTGGGGAAAGCACACTTACTAGTCATGCAATCAGAGACAAACCGTGTGCACATCCTTCCACTCCAAGAAGGAAACTGAGCTAGTGATTTTCTAGATGTCACCAACACAGCGACCAAAGCTGTCACTGTACCTCACACGTAAAGATCCATCACGAAGCCACAGCCACAGGGCTAAAGACTTCCCATATATAACCCTGCTTGCACAGTCATGTCCAGCGGACACCGTTACCATTTCCATGAGAGACTCACCATTTAGCAAAGCTCAGCAGCTGGACCACGGTCACGGGCTCACTTCGAGTTGGTGCTAAAGCTTCATACTCTCCAATGCTGCAGTAAGGTACACACGGGCCTGTCCAGAACCTGGAGAACTGTCTTTTGAATAAATGCGAAACTCTAATAGTGAGACACGAAAGCCCCCTCTGAGTAAGGGTCTGGTAAGTGGTGCTGTCTGTGTGTCCAGTCTAAAGCAAATAGTGTCGGGCCCCAACTCATCATCACCTTGTTGAGAAATGGATAATTTTCTAACCCAGCTGTGTCTTGAAGAGGTCAATATTTCAGAAGTTCAATGGTGGCGCCTTAATGTTCTGTAAAGATTTGAACTTGTAAACAATTCTGTTCCATCAGCCCCGCCTGATGTGAGGAAAACTCATTCTCCGTGTCATACAACCCAACAACTTCATGTCAGAAGGATAGTGGAGACTGACCACAGTCTCGGTGCTCAGATACGGCAAGAAACAGCTGAGACACCCAGAACTACAACCCAGAGAGAGACTTTGAGAGGTCTCCTCTGCCACGCCAGGCGTCAGCCCACACTCAGAATCCCCAGGTCTCACAGTGGGTCCCATCCCAAAGGGTGACCAGGATGGGTCTCAGATAAAACACGGCATTTATCTGGCCAACTTCCCCCCACAAACTCAAGAACCTCCCTCGAGTGACTCAATTTCTGAAAAACCACGTCTCCCCGAGTCAGAAGAACTTTTTTTTTTTTAAATCTGAAATTGCTAGGCTGATTTTAAAGCTTTCCTCCAGAAACCCCTCCAGATTCCACCTCTGAACTTTAAAACAACAATTTTATTTAGAGAGCTGATTTATTCATAAGTAAATAGGATCCAGGGCGAGGGGAGTAAAAGGAACCGGGAGGCAGTTATTGGATTTATCAGCACAAAAGCTTCACTGTTGCCGGCAGCTGAGCCTCTCCCGTCCCTGTACCTTTCAAAACTAATATGTAACCATATCTGTTTTAAAAGAGTGATTCATTTTCCTCCCATTGCCTGTGAAACTCTCTTCATCCCCACCACAGGAAACTTGAGTCTGATTTTAATGAGCTTCAATTGGAATGTGGCCTTTGAAAAGTAGTACATTTGAAAAGATGGAACATTAAATTTTGTAATGATGTAAAACATCTTCAATTTTTGACAGGACAATGGTGCTTATTGTACTTTATGAGTCCACTGGCGATTCAAAGGTCACTTTGTATATGACTCCACAGACAGGGGCAGCACTGAATGAAAATTAGGTTACATGTGATCAGCTTTATTATTAATCAGACGAAAATGGATTTTTAACATTGTTCTAATGAGCAACAGAGAAGGGAGAAAATATCACGAGTGAAACTACAGAAGAGCCGGAATGCACAAAGCTGAAAAAACGCACCGTGGTCATATCCAACATCACGCCTTAAATCTGAAATACTTAAATACTATCTCGAGGAATAAAATGCAGCTGCATATTTTGCTGTCATAAATACATAGGAAACGGCTGAAATACCTACTCTAATTTACTATCTCTGTCCTTTGTTTATAACTAACTAATGAACTGATTTCTCTGCCACGTATATTACCACGGCCCCCAGGAACACCAGGCTGGGTGAAGTTGTGTCACTATTTCCATGATAAATCCTGTTTTTCAGGGGTTTATAACTCAGCTGTAAATATGTAATTCAGACGAAAACTTGGCATACAGGACCTAAGCCAGGAAGCAAATTTACGCTACCACCGCCAGTCCGCCCCCATCTAATTTTTTAAAGCTTTTCTTTGTGGGCTATTTTGGTATTGAAGAGATGGGGTATTAAAATGAAGGCGGGAAACACACACACACACACACACGCACGCGTCATAAATAATAGTTGGTGATTTTTTTTTCATTTCATATTCAAATCAAAAAGCTATTTTTCAAGATACTTTCTGCAAAGCATATCAAGGTATTTAAGAAAGAAAATAGACTGAAAATGCCAAACAAATAAAGCCAGGCAACAGAGGCATATTTAAAGGGCCACTAGGAGGAGCATGTGATTGGGGAAACTGAGTCAGGAATGCACAGGCTTGGGGCGCTGTTTCCTAAAGAGGCAAGATGCTCCAGAGAGGGCCAGATCTCTCGTCTCACAGCTGCCCTTGGAAGACGGCTGGGTGCTGAGAGCATTGTGGGGGACAAAAAGCAGTCCCACCCCAGAGGCGGCCAGGCAGCTGTGTAGGAAGAAAACCCCACAGGGCTTGCATGCAGCCAGCCTGGGGGTTACACTGTGATTGCAGAGAGAAGGAGGAGAGGGTGTGAATGGTGTGGGCAGCAGGTCCCCACTGCCGGGGACAGAGCCTGGCTGACCAGGCCACAGCATCAGACCTGGAAACAGCCTTGCCAGAGGACAGCCCCAGCTACCTGCAGGTGCCTGCCAGCGGCCACGCTCCCTGGGAGGCTGGGAGGAAGGAACACGACGGAGGAAGAGACTGGAGTTAAACTACGACACTGGGACTCCCAAGCTGTCAGGGCAGGCGTGCGGGGTGGGGAGGAGGACCCAGGTCAGAGGAAGGAGAAAGGGAACTGGGAGGATGTAGAAGGTCTTCCCAAAGCTTTGGCTGGGGTGGAGGTCACACATGCAGCCTCAGAGGGGACTGTCCTATGTGACTTGGCTTGTCACCACAAACATCCCAGTGAGGACCTGCTGCTGAGTCCCACCTTCCCAGTCCCGGGCCCCACCCCAGCAGCCAGCTGGGCCCCAGATCACCTCACACCCTCCAGAGGCTTCCCCGCCTCTCAGGGGCCCCTACAGATTAAATGCATGGCCCTTGGTCCAAACATGATTAAGAATTTCTAAATGGACACAGCAGAGCCTCTCAGTAAAGCGCAGAACCCTTCCAAACATGAGGCCCCTGGGAGCTCGGACTGCCCAAGCCCCACCGAGCTGGCCTCGGCCAGAGTCTGTCTCCGAGGGCTGTTCCCTGTCCTCCTCTTACACGTTTTCTCTTCATTATTCTCCCAATTGTGCAAGCCCTTGGCCTCAGGGTCTTGGCCCTGGCTTCACCCTCAGCTGCACATGCTCCCCAGCTCCTCCCTCCCACTCACCAGCATCCCCGCAAGTCTTGGCTCCAACCCTCCCAGACCTTGTCTCTGTCCTCCTGGGTCAGGGAGCAGGCCCTACACACCCTAAGCCTGTCACTTGCCATGTTTTTCTCCTCCGCCTCCTCACCCTTCAACCTCCTAGCTACCTCCTGTGTCTGCTGTCCACCAACTACTCCCTGAGGACAGGGAGGGAGCTCCATCTCTCTCCTGGGATGCCAGATCCCCAATGCCTAGACAGGAGCACGGCACACAGGAGCCCTCTGGGAATATCTCCTGGATGAGCACACGGCCATCCTGGGGACGCAGACATGATGGGGTGTCCCCAGACCAGCTGCCCAGCCGCTCCAAGCACTGCCAGCGACGTCTTGTTATCCCATGGGAGGGGCTGTCTGTGGTGAGAAGGGCCCAGTGGGGCAGAGCAAAGGGGGACAGGCTGCAGGGACCAGAGCAGCCGCTGGTTTGTGACCTCCATGCCCCGAAGCTGGGCAGGGGAGACGTCCCGTCAGTATTTGCTGAGTGAAATAATAAATGATGAGCCTGGGAACCAGTGGGCTGTGCTGTGGGTGTCTCCTGACCGTTCCCACTAACTCAGTAGGCCGCCCCCTCCCCCACACAGACCACAAGGGGCAGGGGTGGGGGCTGCATAAGCAGTGAGCCAGTGCAGACCTGTGCCAGTGTAGGCACGCTCGGGTGGTGGCAAACCCAGATGACCAGCCACAGCGCACAGCCTCCCTGCTATCACACTTCAACAATGGGCCTCGCTGGACTAAACTCCAGCATGCTATCTACACCTTCTCCCCTTCAAGGTGAGTCCAGCAGGATTTAACAGAAGCCAGAAGGGGGGAATCCATTAAGTAGAAGTATTTTTAAGCTTAATTCAATTAATTAATTTTATTTTTGAGACAGAATATCACTTTGTTGCCCTGAGTAAAGTGCTATGGCATCATAGTTCATAGCAACCTCAAACTCTGGGGCTCCAGTGATCCTCCTGCCTCAGTCTCCTGAATAGCTGAGACTACAGGCACCTACCACCATGCCCAGCTAGTTTTTCTATTTTTAGTAGAAATGGGGTCTTTTGCTTAGGCTGGTCTGGAACTCCTGAGCCCAAGCAATCCACCTGCCTCAGCCTCTCAGAGTGCTGGGATTAGAGGTGTGAGCCACTGCACGCAGCCCTATGTTTTAAGTTTTATTTGATAATACAAATGTGTATGTAAATTCATAGAAATATACTTGACCCTGATAAAGCACCCACATTCAGTTTGGTTGTCCCAGGATGGCCTGACTAGGCATAAATGGTTCATAGCATGAGCCCACAGGGCGTCAAGGACAGCAATCTACTTCCAACCAAGTACCCATGTAGGGAGAGCCCAGGACCAGCTGGACACCAGGAGGGCCCAGTGACCACTCCATGTCTAACCTGAATCCTCCTCTTGCTACTGAAGTCATGGTCTTTGGCTCAGCTTTGGGCAGTAGCAAAGGGACCAGGTCATTGCTACTGTGACCAGCTGTCCGTGCTGAGCACACCCTGGGGGCAGCCCAGGCCAGCCTCCCTGATGCAAGGTGCAGCCTAGAAGCAGGAGGTGGTGGGCTTGGGAGTCAGTCCTCTGGGCCCTTGTTTTGCAGAGGAATCTACCTTGCCCCTTTCCTTAAAGCAGTGGTTCTCAACCTTCCTAACGCACCATGTATTTTCACTGTTACAAAGGGGTGGTGACCACAGGTTGAGAACCGCTGCCTTAAAGGGTCTCGTCCCCCAATCCTTGTTCACGATCGTACTGGTCCTCTGACCCCACTGCAAAGCCTGTCTGATGGAGAATATCACAGGTAGTTCTGGAATAAAAAAGCAGCCTTTCCAGTCATCTTTACAATGAGAGACAACAGAAAGTTCTCTCAGGTTGCTATAGCTCCTGATTTTACCTTTTAATATCAGGAAACAGATACTGCGGCAACTAATAGGAAAGCTGGGCTGCTTCTTGCTTTCCACGGAGGCCAGAATGGCCTGGGATGCAGATAATGTAACAAAAAGCTGGGAGAAGAAACACCAAACACACACACAGAAATACAGAAATAGCTACTCATCTGAAAGCAGTTTTCCCTGAGAAGAGAATGGGCTTTCAGTCTTGGAAATGGCTCCCCCTTCCCCTTGGGGTAGCAGCACCTATGATCACAGCCACGGTGTTGGAAGGGGCCAAGGAAGGGCTGGAGCTGGGGCTGGCCTGGTCAGCATGGGGTGGAAGGTCACGGCCACAGGCTGGTCTGAGCAGCAATCTTCCTTTCTCCAGGGAGGCTGGATTCAGGCTTCTGAGAGATTGGCCGTGCTCTCCAGGGGACTTTGTGGAGTGTGGCCTCTGAGAGTCCTGAGCAGCTCCGTCCCTGTCTGTGCAGTACCTATAAGGGACACTGGGCAGGGGTAGTTCCCAGAAAGGCTCTGTCAGGGGAGTCTTGGTCTGTGAGGATGAGAGAGCCTTGTCTTGGGGGAGCTGGGGATTGGCTGTATTTCCTGTGGTGTCCCGTTCCTGAGATCAGGTGACCGGTAATGGGGTTAGTGTGCAGATAGCAGAGTCCTGGTGCCTCCTCTGGACCCCAGAAACTGACAGTGTGCCTGGTCAGCCTTAAAGGGAGCACCAGAGGTATCTGGAAGCTCTGGGCACCTAACCCTGCCTTCTGCTGTCATGAAACCAGTAACGCATGCCATTATTTTCTCTCTCTGCGATTCAGTTTTCCCATCTTTAAAATGAAAAAAAAAAAAAATGGTCCCACTGCTGGCTCTCTTGACCACTGAGAGCCTCCGAGAAACTGGAATGAAATACCGACGTCTGGGGAAGCCCTGGAACCAGGCTGGAACGAGCCCTGCGTCCCGGGACCTAGGAGGCCCCCGACATTCTGCTCCATTCCTATGCCAGGGTCTTTGTCTGTGCTGGCCCCTCTCCTTGGGATATGCACCGCCAAATCTCTGTATGCGTGTTCCCATTCATCACTCCAGTTCTCTCCACTGACCACCCCGACCCAGAAAGGCCCTCCCTTCCGACCTTGGGGTGTCTGAGGCTGCCCTTGGGTGTTGTGCTCTTGCCTTCAGCCTGCTACATGTTCATGTCACCCACTCACCAGGCTGAGCCTACGTTATGTACTTGCTTGTTGTCAGTGTTCCCAGAGACGGTAGCCCCCCGAGGACTGCCCCTCACTACCCTCCCCACTGCTTGGTGGGCGGCCATCTCCCAACTCTCTGGAACAATTCCCTATGTGCTAAGTAAAGGGGCAGATAACCACATTCCTTTCCTGCGAGAGAACCCTCTCCTTTCTGAAAGCTCTGGACACACTGCTGCTCCTTCCTTACTCGGAGCAGAGCTGGTGGAGGGGAGTGCGCAGTCAGGGGGAGGAGGCCAGAGGAACCACAGTGCGTCCTCAGAACAGGCCTCCACTCAGCATGGCGCCTGCGCCATCCGCTCCTTGTATCCCACAGAAATCCCTTTTTTTGTGCTCCCACCATATAGCCTGCTCTTGGGACAGGGCCTGGAAGCTCCGTGTGACCCACCGTCCTGGAGTTCCCTCTCCAAGGGCCATGCAGGGGTGGCTTTCCTCCCCACCACAGGCTGCACTCGGAGAAGAACCAGCCTCAGGAAGCATCAGGGAAAGAGATTTCTGTACATAGAAAATCTCTTGTCATCATTCTTTTGTAACTCCTGGTCCTAGCCAAAGGTGACCACACAAATCTGAAAGCACAGCCCATTTGAGCCAGGACCACATTAAACCAAGAAGCCTGCCTCTCACCTATGCAGCAGGGTGACCAACCCCTCTGTGGTCAAAACTGCCTTGGGACCAACCTCAGAAACACCTCCCTTGCCAGGGTGCAGGTTCCCAGAAGGTAGACGGACAGTCTTTAGAGGGACCAGCTCAGACCCCTGAACACTGTACTAACCCTGGTCTCAGATTCTGCAGCCAAGGGCGAGTCCTCCCCCCCATATGCATGTCTAAGTTTACTGCTAGCTCTGATAGTCTGAGACTCTTTCATCTCATTACGGAGGGCCCAATTTAGGCCTCGATGAGCTCTAAAAATAAAGCAAGCTGCCCAACAGGAGAGGCTGGTGCATCTGGAGGGACAGGCCTGGGACTCTGGGATGAAGCTGGATATTGGATCACACCGGACAAAGGAACCGAGAAGCAAGAGGAGGTGAACATCGGCACAGATGAGAGAAAAGTGAGGAAAACGAAGGTGTCGGGGCACAGAGAGGCACCCCTCCTTTTCTGGCTTCAAAGTCATTTCTCCCCTTTGCTGCTGATGGCCGGTCGCTGCCTGGAGACCCTCTCCCCAAGCTGCTTCCATCCTCTGTTGAACAAAGTGGACCTCATGGTTCATGAGCCCCACTGCAGAGGGCCTGGGCCATCTCAAACCTTACTTAGCCTGTGGGGTGGATGCCCCTCCCATGGAGCTCCCTAGAAACATTCCCAACTTCCGACCTCATCAAAGCCCGGAGCAGCCCACAAAGTCATCCCACCCTCTGCTAGTAGGCCGCCCCCCAACTCCAGAGACTCCCCAGCAGAAAGACCTTGCTCCTCTGCTGGGGAGGACACAGCTTGACCTAAACTCCACAGCCGCCCTGCCCCCAGCCTCTGAAGCCCACCCCTTCTCCCTGGGATGGCTCTTTTCTTCAAAGAGCATGGCCAGGGCTCCTGAAAGAGGAAAATGTGCTAACATGTGAAAAAGCTAGAACCAAAAGAACAAGAGAGAGAGAAAATGAGACAGTGCAAAGAGCCTGGCAGCAAACAAGCCTCCCCGAGCCGACGTGGGTGCGGTTGGGGCTCTGCGTGCCCAACAGGAGCCCACTGGCCCTCCTTTGAGAAGCGGGAGGACACTTGACCGCTCGCCCACAAGACATGTTTTGATAACTCCAGAAATGAGAGGGTGTTTGATGGGAGGGTAACTGGGCATAATTCCCTCCATGACTTGGAGTCAACATGCAGCCTCTCCAGCTGGCCCTCCTTCCCTACCATCCGCAGCGAATTCTATTTCCGTGGCATTAGAGACGCCATGTTTTTTGAGGAGACGTCACCGACACAAAAAGGGGTATATTTATTGATATGTTTAAAATATAGGTTTTTAACTCGATTCCTCAGCCCTTAAAAACAAAGTAAAGAGATAGACAGATACAATTATGTTCTGACTGGTTTCTGCCAGCCTGCCCAATGGGAACGTCCGTATATGGCTCTCAGTGGCGCTGAAATCTGCTTAGGAAAGCAACAAGTCCTTTGTTCCGTTGACAACAGTTATTACAATTAATTCATTTTGTGATTGGTACTTGCGCTGAGTGACAAGGTGTTATTTTACCTCTGTAAAAGTTAAAGTGGTAATACCTACGTGCACAATAATAACATTGCAGGCTTGCTGTCACTCAGCCCGAGGGGGGCTGGCTCCCCTCTGCACACCCCACATGCTTAGTTTGAGTTGGCAGGAATGTGCTGGGTGACTCTGCTCAAAGTTCATACCCCCCACCTCACCAGGAGTTCTGCAGAGTTTTTCCTAAAGGCCTGAGGGCCAAAGCTGACTGTGACTTTGGGCCTCAGGGGCGAAGGGCAGTGTCCAGGAGCAAGCTGAATGACCTGGGGGATAAAACAAGCTTTTCCTTGTTTTATCACCCTGTGTCCAGCTTGGAATTTCACAGGAAGACCCTGGTTCTGCCTGTGCCCCAAGGATGTCTCAACAGTGGCACTCTTGCCGTGGGGCTGGGGCTGTCTTGTGCTCTGCAGGTGGGTAGCAGAGCCCATGGCCTCTACCTGCCAGAAAATCCCCTGGCTGAGAACCGTGGCTGTACACAGCCCCCTGGGCAGTTCCTATGTTGTAGACAGAAGGACAGAAGGTACAAGAGCCTTCCTCTGCATTGACACCCCCCCCGCCGCCCAAGTCTCAAGGAGGAAGCTGGTGACGCCACTTAACCTAGAGGCAGAGTGGTAGGCAGGTCTGGTCACAGCCTCCAGAGGGAAAGGAGGTGGATGATGGACCTTTTGTCCCATTAATAAGGTGCAGGCAAAGGAGAATAGTGAACAGGGCAACTTCAGCAGGGATGCGGCCATGGAGCCCACGTCCAAGGCCTCTTTTCCCGAGGTGCTGGACTGCCCCTAACTCAGCTAGGAGCATCAGAAAGGGCATCTCTGGTTACAGGAACTCTACCCTCAACCAAGGTCTTCAAAAATGTATAGGACATAGCTCTATATAAAAATGTGTTGAACAAAACTTGTCGCTATTCATTACTGGCGATTTTAATCATTATACACCACGTTTCAGAAAACGCTGGTTATCCGAGCACTCAGGTGACTTGCATTCACTGCTCATTTATTTCATACCAATTAGTCACTTGGCTTTCTGCTTAAGTTTCTCCTGCAGCCGCCGCCTCATCGGGTGAAGGAGAAAAGGCTGCAGAATGGGGCTGGCGATTCTGAGTCTAGGTGTATTATCTCCAGGAGGGGGACCAAAAGCAGGATAGGACAGGTGGAGGCCATGCTCCCACCACCTGGACGCCCGGCACTTCCTCTTTAGGGCAGCCCAGTGGGTTTTCTGTAGCGAACAGAGTCCTAAGTCCTTGCCCACTTAACTGGGGGTACCAACGAATTGGGACTGAAGAGCCTGTCGTCCCAGCTACCCTGGAGCATGGCTGAAGGTCGCCAGGGTCCCCAGCCCGCCCAGCATCCTTTCAACAGGAAGAACTCAGCAGACTTGACCTGCCCTGCACCTATGCTCTGAAAAGCCACGGATAGGGACTCTGCCACAGAGACCCCCATTCTTTTTTTATTTGCAGTATTTATCACCTTTTCAAAATCAATTGCATATTTCAAATTAAAACAAATGACTTCATCTAGGCTCATCAATACCTGCGTCTTCGCCTTTTAAAAAGTAAAAAGTTGAACGTAAAGAAAATCTCATCTTTGCTCCCATTGATTCAATCGTAACATAATTCAATATTTAATAAATATAATCCCCTTTGTCTGTGTGGTACAATGTCATAAAAAATGCAAAAGATAGCCTGACATTGGAGATCTGGTGAGGTGGGAAATGTCGCCTCTTCCCTGTCACCTCCCAGCCTGTGAGTGCACTTCTCACCTGCTCCACAGACCAGGAGCTGTTAATTCCTACGATGTCTTAGAAAGAAAAAAAAAGAAAGTTTATATATTTAACGATTCGAAAACCAAAATGCTACCTACTACCTGCGCGATTGCCATTTCATCTCCTTAAACTTTTCCAGTCCGACGTTTGTAAAAGGGCAAAAGCAGAAAACCCTTATATAATACCTAATTTGTACATCTGTGGCTTCCCTCCGCCTGGCACAGGCACCATATGCTTTTAATTATCATAATAGCCCTAAAGAACCTGTTCGGTGGGAAACACATATGATCCTTTTATTACTGGTTTGTAATTTAAACAGTTTTAACAGAAAAGGTCTGGCTATCGGGGAGTGACAGGCTCAAAGGGCCCAAGATGCCAGCCATTGACCTCTGGAAAGCTCAAGTTCAGATCCCACCCACCGAGGGGGACCTCCTTCCCCTACTTGACAGAGGTAATTGGGCCCATGTGAAGCGGCTCTGTGGGACCTAAAAGACATAATCTGGGATCTCCAGCGACGCCGGGTTTGGGTCAGAGCTTGCCACAAGGAGAATAAGGTTGATAAATATTATCCTAGTCTGACCCCAGCCCCCCTGCAGCACCCGTGGGGGCTGGGCCACCCACTCTCCTCTCTGCCCCCTCCTGGGCCTCCGGGAAAAACTGCAAGGTGAGGGGTCAGGTTTCCTGCAGGCCTCGCAGGCGGGAGGGGGGTTGTGGGGGAGACATAACAGTTTTTTTTTTTTTTTTCTCAAGGCTGGGAAGTGACTAAATAAATGTAGTCGTGAGAATGATTGATTCACAGATGTGAGAGGGAAGGAATCGCGAGATTGTCACTGTGACACTGTCATTTCCAGAGAGGTGAAGATGCTAAGAGGACGAGACCTGCTCAGGACACGTGGCAAGTTCGGGGCCTCACACCTGGTGCCCCTGCTCAGCGTCCTGCCCTGGCTGCACCTAGGTGGCAAGCCAGAGTCTGTCCAGGATGAGACTCGCCCTGGAATGGCCCCATCTCTCCTGAGGCCCAGAGCTCCAGGGTGCAGAGAGCAGCCGGTTTTTATTTATCTGTGAGTTGGTTGGTTTGCTGTTGATGTCTCTGAAATGAGTATTAAAGGCAACAGAGAAAGTTGCTAGCAAGGTGAAGCAGCAGAGAGGCCATAGCCAGGGATGTCCACTGTCCAGGGAGGTCACACGCAGAGATCCCCACTGACCAGGGAAGTCAGACCCAGGGATGTCCACTACCCAGGGAGGTCA
>NW_003852530.1:2050864-2061123 GCF_000181295.1 Otolemur garnettii | reverse complement strand
ACGCAGAGATCCCCACTGACCAGGGAAGTCAGACCCAGGGATGTCTACTACCCAGGGAGGTCACACACAGGGATCCCCACTGCTCAGAGTGGTCAGACCCAGGGATATCCACTGACCAGGGAGGTCAGACGCAGGGATGTCCACTGTCCAGGGTGGTCAGACCCAGGGATGTCCACTGTCCAGGGAGGTCAGACCCAGGGATGTCCACTGTCCAGGGATGTCAGACCCAGGGATGTCCACTGTCCATGGAGGTCACACGCAGGGATCCTCACTGCTCAGAGTGGTCAGACCCAGGGATATCCACTGTCCAGGGAGGTCAGACCCAGGGATGTCCACTGTCCAGGGTGGTCAACCCCAGGGATGTCCACTGTCCAGGGAGGTCAGACCCAGGGATATCCACTGTCCAGGGAGGTCAGACTCAGGGATGTCCAATGTCCAGGGAGGTCAGACTCAGGGATGTCTGCTGTTCAGGGAGGTCAGACCCAGGGATGTCCACTGTCCAGGAAGGTCAGACCCAGGGATCCTCACTGCCCAGCAAGGTCACACAGGGATCCCTATTGCACAGGGAGGTCATATAGGGATCCCCACTGCCCAGGGAGGTCACACGCAGGTATCCCCACTGACTAGGGAGGTCACACATGGGGATCCCCACTGACCAGGGAGGTCACACACAGAGATCACTGGCCATCTTGAATTTCGGCAACTTTACTTGCTTGCTGGGTGACCTTAGGCCAAGCAAGCAGCTTCTCTGAGCCTCCATCCGGCCATATATTTGAAGGACAGTAATCACATCACATCTATGTAAGTCATGGGGTTTTTATGAGGCTTAAATGAAAGAACGTCATCTGTATTATCACTTAGAAGGGGCTTTGAATAGGGCATATTGTAAGCATTTCTTATTTTAAAATAAACCTGGATGTTTAGGCAGGAAGCTCAGAAGATAGGGTCTTGCTGCTAAGATGAAGTCAGCCATTCCTGGGGCATGGAGAGTTTTGGGGGAAGCGGTCACCTTCCGTACAGCCAAGATGCCCCAGCTTGTCTGGCTTTGAGTGGAACATGGTATCTGGGTTCTCACTGAATTTCTAGGTGACTTCTTACAGACATCCAAGGTTGGGGACAGGGTTAGGAGTGATGGCCATCCCAGTTTCTCTCTAGCTGTCCAGATGCCGGCCTGATTCTACTTAGTTGTCATAAAAGTGACCCTTCTATCAATCCGAAAATAAATAAGTAATTTTAAAAGAAAAATGGCTTTCTCTTTCCCATTACTGATTGGTTTCAGCATCTAAATGTGACTCTATGCTATTTTATTACTTTGATATTTTGTCTGTTTTTTTGTCACACACTCAAGTTAGAATGCGATCCATTGGAAGCGTGGTATAGCACAGTGGATAATACATTCTGGTACATGATGCTATCGTAATGAATAATAGCAATTTTATTTATTACCATCGGTGCTTGGCATCTGACAGACACATCTCAGTAGACTTCTCTCTGATTCCCCTTAGCAGCTCTACTCCCAGGCCCTGCCTGCAGCCAACCAGGCTGCTGTTCGGGGGCTCCACCCCCATCGCGAGAAGGTCATGACTTGAGGAGCTGGAAGAATTTGCCATTGAGTGGGAAAAAAATGAAAAGAAAAAAGAAAAGACTGTGGGCTGCTTGGCTCACATCTCTCGGCTTCAGTATTCCTGTCCATAAAATGGGCTCTGATGATAAGGTGAGTCTGGTTACCCAGAAGTAGACTGGCTTCAGGGGCTCCCCATGGAGACAGCCAACCTCAGGGTGGCTGCTGGCCTTGAGAGTGAGGCCAGGAGCAGGTCCAGGAACACACTGAGCCTTCCCTCCATCCTGGCCTTCCTCAGTCAGAACAAGCCCCATCCCCTCAGGCCAGCAGGAGGGCAGTTGTTCATTTGGCCAACCTCACCCTTGAAGAAGGAAGGACCGAGTGATAAGCCCTCATCTGAGTCTCAAAGTAACACAAAAGGCAGAGGGGAAGCTCTGTGGTAAGTTAAAACAGGCTGGGTGCAGTGGCTCACACCTGTAATCCCATCACTCTGGGAGGCCAAGGAGGGAGGATCAGCTAAACTCAATGAGTTCAAGACCAACCTGAGCAAGAGTGAGACTCCATCTCTAAAAATAGAAAAACTATGGCCAGGCACTGTGGTGGGCACCTGTAGTCCCAGCTACTCAGGAGGCCGAGACAGGAGTTTGAGGTTGCTGTGAGCTACGATGCCATGATACTCTATCCAGGGTGACAGAGTAAGACTGTCTCAAAAAGAAAAAAGACCAGGAGGGGGGAGACTCTACACAAGCCCCACAGGGACTGATCTTTCCTTCTGTCCCTCATTTGAGATGTCAACAGTGACTGCAAGCTCCTTCCTGTCCACCTGGCTAGGCCATTGCACTGACCCTCCCCTCAGGAAACCAGACCCTCTTAATCACAAGCTGCCAGAGGGGCTGCCAGAGGACCACAGGGCCCATCCTCCACCTCTGCCTGCTGGGGCCAGCCCTGCTCCCCTGCTTGGCAGCCCAGCCGAGCCCAGGCTGGGAGGAAGAAGCTTCCCCAAATTTCCAATACTGGGAATAATAACTCACATTACTTCAATCCCATCTGTACTCAGTGAAGTCAGAGCAGGGAAAAGAGCATAAAACTCAAAGTTCCCACAGACAACATCTGTCTTAGTGCAAACAATGGACCATTATCTTGTAAATAATTCTGATTAAGCTGCAGCATTTCCTCCCTGAAACTAGCGGTGGGGAGAGCAAGCAGGAGGAGGAATGGGGGTGCTCCAGGCTGGGCAGGCGGGGCCAGGTGCTGTGCTCAGCGGCTGGCCCCACCCCTGACCGGCAGCAGCCTCAGGACTTTCTCAGGAAGAGCCGCCAAGCACCTGTCCCCTGCCCAGCGCAGGAGCTGGGGACCCAGCACATCCACAGCCCTGGCCCCATCCTCTGCTGCCCAGCAGGCTAAGACCTCTCTGTCTGTCTCTCTCTCTCTCTTTTTCCCTTCTGCACCCCCCTACCCCCCTTTTCCCCACTCTTCCTTCTCCTCTGGAAGCAATCTCTATCATTATTCTTTTCCTTTATTATTTTATTTGTTTTTAGAGCCAGGGTCTTGCTTTATTGCCCAGGCTGACCTCAAACTCCTGGGCTCAAGGGATCCTCCTGCTTCAGGGTCCCAAGAAGCTGGGACTGAGGATGGGTGCCCCCTCCCCACCCCAGGCTCTTACCTTTCATTTTATCCTCCAGGGCTGCGGTTCTCTGGCCCTGCCCCTCTCCCCTCCTGCCTTTTATCTGTGTTTCTCCCCCTTTATCTCTGCCTCTGGCCTTCCACCCCTCTTCCTTCCCATCCTCTTAGCTCTGGTCCCTCCATGGCTCTCTCTCCTCCCTTCTCCCTAACCCACGTCCCTGGGCCTGGCCACCCTCCGCCCCACACTGCCCCAGGGACACCGGACATGGTGGGAATGGTGTCCAGTCTGGAGGTTCCGAGGCCTGTGGGCTCCCCCTCTGGGGTTGTTGGGTTGGGGACAGCTCAGTGGAGGGTCCCTTATGCTCAGGCCCAACCTACAAGCCTCTCCCTCCGGACCTTCCAGCCCCGAGAGGTCAGCCTGCCTGCCAGACCCCGGCCCTGTCACTGCCTCACCAAGCAGCAGCTCCTGCTGAAAAACCCAGTTTCACAATAAAGAATGGGGGACTTGACAACCCCCCCCCCAGCATTACCTCCCAGGTTTAACACCGGGGAGGGAGAGGTGGCTGATTATTCACTTTGTGGGGGCATTTGCCCCAAAGACTTCAAGGAAGTTCTACTTGTGATTTAAAATTAAACAATTGCCCTGAGTGTAATTTAGAGATGACACTTGGGGCCCAAAGTTTTAATGAAACACAAAAGCTACTAGTACAAAAATCTTGTTCACATTGATGGACCCCAGAGACTTTTTTTTTTTTTAATTCTTAACTGTAAATCCTTTAGAAAATAGGAGAAATAGCTCAGTGGGACCAACAAGGGTGCGTTGCCATCTCAGGAATGGGCTCACAGATCCTCACAGAGCGGTCCCTGTAGATCCCCAGATGTGCTCCCTCCAGGGGCCGAAGGGATCTCGGCTGGCGGTCCCCTGAGAGGCCTTCCAGGGGTGGGTAACACTGGAAAGGGGGGCCCCTTGCTCCGTAACACCTCACCCGACTCCCCACCTTCTCCGCGGGGTCTGGGTTTCCACGGGTACTCTGCATGAGGCCTGCAGGGGGCAGGAATCCTAAAATATCTCACATGAGGGTCACATGACGATTTCCCAGTTATTCACATTCCTTTTATTCTCTTAAGGGCACACTAGTGTCCCCTTGGGTGGGTGACAATGCCCAGGCAATTCTGTCCAGACGTGGCTATGACAAGACACTCAATTAAAAGAGAAAAAGCCAAGGACTCCAGGGGTTTGCAAGTGGAGACAGCACAGATCACCCCCAAACCAGGGGAGTAGTCTAGCCAAGAGCGATTTTGAGTGGCTGAGGGAACCTGAGGATGGCAGGTGGAGACATCACGGACACAAACGTGAGCAAGGGAGCTACTTCCGCACCCGGGCAAGCAACACGGATGCCTGAGCCCCCTTTTGTGTTTCTGGGTACCTGTGTTCCCTCCCTCTAAGGATCACCAGTGAGTGTGTAGGTACCTATGTCCAAGAGGGGCACACTGGTTGAGCAGGTGGGTGTCTGTACAGTGTCTGAAGGAACCTTAATCATCTCAGACAACAGCATCTTCTCAGGCTCCCTTGTGAACACAAAAGATTAAAAAATAAAAGGAAAAAAGGTCAAATCAAGTTTCCCTTGTACTTCCATGAAGGTGAAGATCCAGGCTCATCAGGGCCCTTCTATTTCCTTTTTCCTATTTTGACTGAGATCTAGAATCAAAAGAGGAATTCCTCAACGGTCTCCCTAGCATTTCATGAAAGTATCTTCAGGGTAAGGCCGATATTCGCATGCTCTGTGCCCCACCGTGGTAGGTGGTCTCGCCCAGACTGAAATCTCACAAGCTTGTGGAAATCTAGTGTGGCTCTATATCTGGGGACCCCTAGGAGTGACAGGGTCCCAAAAAGGATGTCAGAAAATCAAGGCTAGAAGAGCAGTGGGGGCTGCAGAGGGTGCGGAGAGCACCTCCAGGCTGTTGTTCCTTCCACTGATAAGGAAAGAGCCCAGGGAAGAGGAGTGAGATGCCTCAGCTCCCTGGAGCACAGCTGCTGCCTGGACACCTGGTCTCCTGATCCCCCACCCCAGCTCCCAGCCCGCCTCCTGTGCGCCTGTCTATAGCTGAGAGGCTATGGTTTCTCAGTATTTACAATGTGTAAGTCATTTCCCACGAGTGAACCAGGGAATGCACATCTGTTCTCATCCCTGGCTCTGGCAGATTTGTGACCTTCTGCAGTGGACCCAGGAGGGTGTAAAACATTTTGGGCCAAAGGGTTCCCTCCCACCTGCAGCGGACACTTCCCTCCTGGCCACTTGGCACACGGGGGGCCTCTCGTTTCTCTCAGCCTGACGCTTTTCTGTGGCCATGAAAAGAATGCTTGGCCATCAGGTGGGCTGGAGTGACCCTCGATTCCTGGGAGATGCTGAGTTGGGGGGTAAATAGCTCAGCTTCTTCAGCCCTCAGAGGAAGAGTTCCAGGGGGAACTGCTTCCATCTTAGGTGGTCCCCGAAGGACAGAGCCCCCCGTCCCTCCGCAGATGGTTGTCTCATGAACACACCTGTGCTGACTCTTTCCTGCCTTCTGTCTCCCTTCCCCACTCACTCACTCGTGCTTCCTGGGATTGCCTCCCACATGGACCAGCTGCACCCCATTCCTCATCTCAGGACCTGCTTTAGGGAGACCCCAACTAGGCCCCCAAGAGTCTGAGGTGGCCGAGAAGTTAATGACCCTGCTGCTTGACAAGACAGAGCTCAACATAGCGTGGACCCTTCGTCACCCACTGAGCCCGGTGTGCAGCCCAGCGAAACATCCACCTCGGGCCCATGCCCAGGTGCAAGGGACACCTCACAGCACCCCGTCCTGTGGTCAGCCCCAGCCGTACCCAAGCACTCGACTCAGAGAAGCAGCTTGTCTATCACATGAAAAGAGCAATAATTCGATAAATTAATTGCAAGTTTGCTTTGCCTGTGCGGCTGCCTTTCCCCTTTTATGTGGATAATTGAGAGTATATTATGTTAATTTGACAATAACAGAAGTTCAAAAAGAAAACTTAACCTCGTGAGCAGGGAAATTACCATTACATGGGTGTGTCTGGTCAGCTCCACAGACAGCACCAGACACGATCCCCCGTGAGGCCAGCCGATGTCGGGGTGCACAAATGGATGTTTTTGTTTTATTTTTCTAGTGAAAGAGCTGTGCAGAGTTCCCCAACTTTAACCTTGAAAATGCACATTGTTTGCTCACGAGCCTGAGTCTGCTCAGGCAGAGACGATATTGCCAACACACTGCTGTGCATTTTGGGACGTGATTTAATCATCCTCAAGTTTCTCTGAGAAAAAGTAACGGTACTTATGCAGTGAGCGTCTCCCAAAGTTTAGACTCCTTGTTTTCACCCACCGGAATAACTCAACATCATCAAACCAGACATATTTCCAAACATGTGTAAAGAAGTGGATTTGAAGACTCTTCCTGCAAAGTGCCTGGTCTGTCCCATCTTAAGTCACAAATATCTCCTTGAAACGCTGCTGTGCATACAAGGGGTGTCTCTTACACAAGGGGCATCTCTTCTCCACTCCAGCCTGGTGAATCCATGTTATAGGGCTAAGTGCAGATCTAACAGCAGACCTTCGTGTTTGCCCCACCTCCAAGTCCAAATGGACAGGCCCCTTCTAATCCCAGGTGGGGATGGGTGGCAGCCTTGGGGGCAGGATTCTGTAGGAAGCAGTTTCCAGCCCTGGGGCAGGGCTGTGAGAGTGAGATGGCTCATTCCAGAGGGCCAGTCCTCCCAGCACCCGCCCTCCCCTGCAGGCTGCAGGCAGGATATTTCCAAGAACTCTCAGTTGGTGAGAAGGGGAAGGAAGTGGGTGGGAAGCAGGGGATGGTTGGAACCCTGAAATGAGAGGGGGGGGGGAGCAGGCTGGAGAATGAGAATCACAAATATCTCCTGGAAGCTTGAAAAGTTACGTCTGGGGAGTGACGCAGGAGCTACCCTCCGCCGTGGGAGTGGAAATGGTTCCGAGTCCTCCAGCTTGAGGCTCCGTTAGGGGAATTGGGCCCTCCAGGAAGGAAGGGAGAACGGCAGACTTCTGAACACAGGGCTCCGGGGAGCCTTTGCCGCTGTCAGAACGAGGGCCCAGGGTGATCTGCTCCCTTCTGCAGCTTCTTCCTTCCCTACTTTGAGCCCGGCCCCTCCAGCTGCATGGGGACCCCCTGAGCCCCCTCCTGGGCAGGTGCTGTGGTGTCTGTAAGGGCTTCAGGGAGTGTGCAAAGGGACTGTAAGTGACCAGCAATGCCAGGGACAACCTGCTGGACACAGGACCCTAGAAAAGGCTTAGATGAGTTCTCTCTCCACGTTCGCCTCACTTCCCTTTGGGGCCGTTCTCCAGACTCAAGGGATGCTGGAAATTAAGGCAAAACCCTCCCAGATTCCTTCTTTCTGTGCAAGCTCAGGCTATACGGTGAGGGGCAGAAACTAGCCCTGCTTGGGTGTGGCCATGTGCACCAGGGGCTGGAGGCCGGGGTCATTCACGTTACCTTTGCTAGCCTTTTAGGGACCTGTCACATTGTCCTTTGGAATCCACAGTATGTGTCCTCAGCTTCCTATGGGAAGAACTGGGCACCAGCTGTAGACTCTGGGCACTGGGAAAGCTGGCGGTTTTCTTAAAGGGGTTTTTCCATGTGGGGCGTTCATCACAGCTTCTCTGACGCAGAATCTCTCACTCTTAACCTCTTCTCTCAAATAAGAGACAATCTAATGCCGTACTGCGACTTCTGGGGTCAACAGTTTCAACCCGTCAAAAGGAGGCAGGCATCCTGTTGATAAGGCCAGGGTGGTCACTTACAACGGGCATTTCCGGGCTTCCATTCCATCCCCTTGCTATCCATGGAATACTTTCTTCACTGGGAGGCACGGGAAACAGACTTGGGGCTTCAGATTCTGTGCCGCTACCCCAAGGATCAATTAGACAGAGAGTGGGGAGGGACACAAAATGTGAATGTTTGTAAAACACACCCAAGCAAAGAAGCTTGGAAAAGCCGTTGGGATGGCAGGACTGTGAGCCCAGCTCACGGGCAGCAAAACCAAGCAACACACCCAAAAAGCAAAATCCTTCATTCCCGCGCACACCTCTCTCCCCCCACCAGGAGGCAAGGTGGGCGGAAGAACAGGCTAAAGCCTGTAGCAACAAACAGAGGCACAACCCCCAACGTCCCTGCAGAACAAAACCACCCCCAAACGCCACTAATCCCAAGCTCCTTCCAACAAAAACGACCCTTCACGAGATGACAAGAAAATGTTAAGGCTTGCTGCAGGGAGGCTGGGCAGCAGCTGCCTTTCCACATCTGGGACGAGTATGGTGGCCTGCACGCTCCCTGCCCAAGTCCCCCTAAACCAAGGTCACGTGTGTGGTTGTGTGGCCTAGACTCCAGCAAGTCCCTCGTAGGGAGAGATGGGCCCGTGTGGCCGGCCCTGCCCCCCACCCCTGTCGACCCACCCAAACTGGGAGGGCCCTTGAATTCTCTCCTATAGGGCCCTAGTCAGATGGAAAATTGCAACAATCTCTCCCAGGAGCAGTGTCCATGGCGTCCCCAGTGTCCCGTTCAGGCTCCCACCAGAGGGAAGAATGTCGGGGGTGAAGGGTGTTATGGAAGGAATTAACATAATGACTCAAAACTGCACTAATGTTTCACAGCTTTTTTTTTATTAGCAATACCAAGATAAGTTATTGAAGCATTTTAAGTATTATTTTTTTACATTCCATTCATAAATGACCTAACTTGTAACTCAGCATACAACACACTTAAAGATATAGTTTGACACTTATTCAGAATGCTACAATGATTATAACTCACATGCCATCGTTCCCAGGAACACCTTGACACGTCTTCTAATTACTTGAACAACACGCTAGTCCAAAGCGCACGATAACCCCCCGACAGGTTTACACAGTGTGCTTCTCCCATTGCCATTTTTTAAACCGCCATGTCAAGGTGGGGTTTTTATTGTCATCTGTTCCTGGTTAATAGAACGACCTGACACAATATTAAACTAGCAATATTTCTGCTTAAATACTATGGAGAAAGAGAATTACTGCACTTTTTCTGAATTCTTTAACGTGTTACAAAGTTCAGGACGACCAGACATGGGCGGGTTGCGGACGAGCCCACCCCTGGAAGCTCAGGAGAGCTGGTGGAACAGCCCCCGTCATCCCCCCGGCCAGGTTTTTCCACAGGTGAAGGGGCCAGTAACCCACCAGCACTTGTCACTAGGGACTTATGACTTTGAGGGAATGTTCTCTCCCGTTCAAGCTCCTAAGCCTCTACAATCCACGCCTAATAGAAGAACATATGGGGCAGTATGTTTAGCCTCCGATTCTCTGCTATATATACTGTGGGTTGGTGTGCCGTGTGTATACACATACCTATGCCAGCAGTAATTATTTATTCAACACACATATGTGTATACATTCTTCTCTTGACTTTACACGATTAACAAGCTGCAGGTAATCACCGAGGACCACGAACAGACAAGGGCAAGTCCAGATAGACCGACTAGGACGGGGGTATCACTTACCTGTAAGAAAATGTGCAGATTCATTAAACAATCCAGAAACCATTTGGGGGACAGGCATGGGAAGGCAAAGGGTAGGGCCACATCCCTTAATTGTTTAATGGAATAATGGCAATAAAGCAATATTTATGAAATTTGGTCCTTCTGTCTCTGGCTAAAGCAAGAATAGTCTGCCTGATTAGAGCAGGTTGGCAATTAGGCGGAGAGGTGCTGTTGAGCAGTGCTAAGTAATAGGAGATAATTACTACTTATTTGAAACCTGGGCCTTGCACACAACATCTGAAATTAAAAAAAAAAAAAGAAAGAAAGAAAGAAAAGAAAGAAGAAAAAAAAAACAACTTGATTCCTTTAGCAGCTAAGATGCGGCTTGTATTTGGGTGGCTGTCGGTTCAAACCACCACTCTGATTCAGCAGCTTAAGAAGGGAGATAGATGCCAAAGCTTAAACCGGGGTACCTGCACCCAGATGGAGACATCAGTGGGGTCACAGTCCCTATTTTAGACGGTGGTGGCTGGTCCTGCT
>NW_003852530.1:2023663-2046000 GCF_000181295.1 Otolemur garnettii | reverse complement strand
TGGCGTGGGGATCTGTTCTAACAGCACACTCTGCTCTCAGTGGCGTGGGGATCTGTTCTAACAGCACACTCTCCTCTCAACATCCTCTTCCTCCTTTCCAACTTTAAGTCTTTGTGGGGAGTGTGGGGGACACACACCATACAGAAATGAATTTTTTTTTAACCAAAGGCCTTTATTGCTCTCTCCTCCCACCTCGGTTTGGCCCTGGGTAGCAGGTATAATACAGTATAAGGAGAATGCGGACACGGCAACCAGATGAATACCACCAGACTTCTCCCCTGCTTCAGAGACCCTCTTGATTCCGACAGTAGCTTCTGGAGCCAAAAGGACGCAGCACAGGGAAGGCACATAAGCAGGGCTAAATGTCCCCAGTGTTTGCCGACTCACAGACACCATCCATTTGTTTGTTCTGAAATGACGAGTGGACCATTTGGCAAATACAATGGTCTTCACACAACAGTCCTGTCATCCCACAGTGCAAATGACATCGCGTCAGTGGCATTCCCACTTAATTTCAAAAGAGGGAAGGGGATGGGGAGAACAGTGCCAGAGGGTTCCCAGAGGGCTGCCATCCAAAGGAGCTGCCTCTTCTCCAGGCGCGGTGCACACACAGCAAGGCTGTGCACGGGGGCAGGGGACGGCTTCCCAGGGGTGCCGCTTTTTCTATAGGAGATCCTGGGGTGTCCTACACGAATGCTTTGTCCCACCAGAGGCAAAGAGAAGAGTTCTGCAGCCTCTTGTGAGAAGCCAAAGGGGCAGGCCAGGCAGAATGGGGTGGTGACTTGGATTAGAAGCTCTGCCCCTGGACTTCATGATTGGCTAATGGTCCTCCCCACTAGAGTTAAGCAGACCCTGGACTCAACTATGACTGGGGACAGGGTGGACCCTGGAGGCCAATGGCAAATTGGTCATCAGCAAAGAAAATGGGTGGAAAGTGGCGTTTCACCCACAGTCTCCGGGGCCAATCTACACGAGAATCCACAGATCCTCGGAGAAGAGAAGGGATGATGGCTAGTCTGGCTCTGCAGCCAGCAAGGCAGCACAGAGGCAGGACCCCTGCGGTGGGAGCTCAGGGTCTCCCACACACCCAGGCTGACCACCCTGCCTCGTGGCTGTGGGTCCTACCCGACTCCCACGCTCTCTGCAGGTTGGGACTCTGTGGTCCACCCTGCAGACTCTTCCGCAAGACCAGGAGGGTTCCAAGTGCCCTTGGCGGCACATCACAGCCTGTGGTCCTCACCATGTCCACGCAGCCCATCCCTGGCTCCTTGGGGGTCTCTAACTGACCACCAACGTTCTCCATGTTTCTTGGTCAAGGTGGAGAGAGCGGGACTTATTCCCTGCCCTAAGCACTTGCCCCATAGGGATAGATGTGATCTGTCCAGTGGGGCAACAGAGGACAAGCTTCTGCATTTTTCTCTATGGGAGACCCTTCTTTACACAGGGGTGGGGTGTGGCAGACTCTGACCAGTCCAGCAAGGCATGGGTTTTAACACCTAAAGTTGTACGGGGACACAGCCACGCCCGTCTGTCTGTCCACATATCATCTGTGGCTCCTCGAGGCTCCTTCCCAGACTTGAGTGGCTGCAGCAGAGACTACACGACCCAGCAGCCTCACATCTTTACTCTCTGACTCTTCAAGAAGACACGTGCCACCCCCTGCTTCAGACCGATTAGTGGGTAAAACAGTGACTGTTTCCAGACCGCCTATGCAGAGAAGTCAACAAGGTTTGTGGGAGACAGAAGTCAACTTTGAGAGGGTTCGGCCTAACCATCCTGGTCCATTCACCACACGTGTGTTGAAGAAATGCCAGCAGCAGGGTCTGTTTGGGAGGGGACGGGACCCAATTCTCTCACTGCTCTGGAAGCTCAGAGGACCGTATTCCACTGTCTCAGGCAAAATGTGGGTAGGAAGGTCTCCCCAAAACCCGAGAATGACAGACTGGGAAAGCTGGGCCCCCACTAGGAGTGGCTGTGCTGTCTCACCGGCTTTCTCCAGGCTCGAGGGGGTCACTCGGTCTGGCAGCCACATTACACAGGGCCTGGAGCCCCCCACGGTCAACATGCTGATAGGTCCCTCCTGCTCAGCTGGGCTTCCCTGAACAGCACTGACCACAGAGCTGAGGTCCTGAGGGCACAGGGGACTGTCCTCTTCTTACCACCTTTCTCTCCTCTGACTTTAACTCTTCCACATCCCCACCCCAGGCTCAATGAAGGACAAAACACACTTGTGAGACCCAGCAGGCCACAACCCCTCACTCTGGCCCTGTGTCTCAGGTTTGAAAGGCAAGAGGGAGGGTCACCCAGTCACTGTCAAATCCCCAAACTCCACAACGCAACAGACTCTTCAGCCTTTCCCTTTAGCCAGCCCCACGGTGCTGTGCAGACCAGCCTGGGCGCTTGTCCTCAGGGAACCCTGTCTCTTCCATGCTCTGCTGATTGCCAAGCTATACCCTGACCTGACCATTCCATGAGAATTTCTCTGTCTAGACACAAAGCTTGTCTGCCTCACCTTTGTGAGGGGAACGCCAGTGCTGCTCCCCAACCCCACGCCAATTTAAATATTCAGGTGAAGCCTGCCCCATTCATAAAACCAAGATCACATCTGCCAGGGCACTGGAGAGCCATTATACACAGAAGAAAGAATAAAGAAACACAAGCCACGCCTGGAGGCTGGATGTCACCTCGAGAAAGGGAGGCTCAGATTAGAGTGAGATTTTATGGCACAAGATCAGACCCACAGCTGGACCTTTCCCACTCCAGAGGGAACAATGCAAGTCCTCCAGCGTAATCCAGGACGGCCCAATCTCTTCCTCACCATGCCTGTGACGGGCTGGCGTGCTGTCCTCTGTGGAAGGAACTTTAGGTTGCGCACGCCCAAGCTCTCAACACTGGCACGTGTGATGCACCACTCTCTACCCAACTGGGCAGGGCCAGCCTCAGCCCCGGTGGGCTCTTTCTTCTGCCTCAGAATCATAAATGCATTGGCCGAGAACCAGCACGTCAGTCGGGACCCTGAGTCTATGATACAAAGGAATTTAGGGCTAGAATTTTAAAAGTTAGGGACCAGGCACGCAGAAATCAGGGCAGCACCTGAGAATACCGCCTACAACGTGAGTGATCACCCACAGACTTAGGGGGAGACCCCAGCCTCTCCACTCTCGTCAGAGGAGCTGCTGACATCTGTCGAGCGTCTGCCGGGTTTCAACAAGGATTTCTGATGCTTCTTCAAATACTCATATACCCCATAAGAATAGAGTTCTTCCAGAGGAAACAGAAGGACATTAGCTCTTCCAACAAACCTCCTGACAGGGTCATCACAGTGGGGACTGGGATTTTCTAACCAGACAAAATAAGACCCCAAACTCTGAGATGAGAAGTATAGGAATAATACTTTGGTTTGGCAAAGCCCAGCTTCTTAAGGAGAAACAGCGATCAACCTGGGAGACCAGTTTAGAAACCATGTCTACTTCGAGTGGAGCAGTGAAAGGGACACACACTGGGAATATTTCACCCCCTGGGTCAGTGTGACTTCTGCCCTCGCAAAGGGAGCCGGTGGGGGGTTGAACTCACAACTTTCATGTGTGCTACTTGTGATTCTAACAAGAGAGTAAACAGGACTATTAAAAAAAAGAAGAAGATGAGAAGAGGATTGTAGGAGACCCGGACAGGATGAGACCCATCCTACAGGCAGGTGGGCAGTGCCCCCACCCCTTACCCCAAGCAAATGTAAAGCCAGGGCAGGCCCTCTCCTGCCTGCTTCCACACTAAAGTCAGAGGGTGTGGAACAAGTACGGCCAAATGAAACGCACAACCCCCACTCTCTAAAAATAGGCCAGAGTTGCTTTAGGCATCTTACCACGAATGGAAGGGGAGACTGAGGGACCCGAACCTTCTGCTGGGGAAACAACCAGGATGCCGTCCAGCCTGGCTGGCCGGACCTTGCACTCCAGGGCTCCTGCCTGGTGTCTGAACGGTTGATCCCAGCGAGTTTTCTGCACATACCCTAGAAATGTCAGGCAGTGTTGTGAACTGCTGTTTAGGGAAAGGGTGAGAAGCGGCTAAGAGCAGGGAGCTAAGAGGGAAAGGGTTCCGGAGCCCCAGCCAGCGCCTGATGTTACCTTCCCATCCACCCTGGTGTAAAGGACACAACTGGGCCGGCCTCCTTGAGGCAGGCAGCCCTCCTTCAGCACTGATAGGAAGATGGGAATGTTAATATGAGCTCATTTCAATAATAATGAGCTTCTGAACATGCCAGGTTTTGATCTTTTCTGATGCATGGATTCCTGGCAAGAACTACGGTCCTATGTAGGTAGTTGAAAGAACTGGAAATAGACTATAAAAAATTAAAAAAAAAGACAAACTCTAAACAACGATAAAAAAGAAACCACCCCCGACCGCAAACTTAAAATGAGGACGGAAAAAAAAATAAACAGAAGACTTAAACATTGCTCCCCCAGAAGAAAAGGGGACATAAAACCCGTCTCTTCTTCTTTTAAATATTGTTTTTAACAGCTTCAAAAGTAATGAGTTGTGGGTGGCTAAAAATAGATTCGGGGGTAGTGGCTAATGGGGCCTTGTGAGTCATTCGGCATAGGGAACTGTCAATATTTTTTTTTTTTTTTGAGCTGTCAAGAATCCATTTAGTGATTTTTGACAATTTAAAAAATATTTCTGACTGCTTGATCCAGTTCTTAGGGAATTAGGGAAAGAGAAGTACATCAATCTCGGCAATGAACCCGGAGTCTGGCTTCCTGAATCTTGCCCTGTGCTAACAGGAACATTAGGACGTGGAGGGGCAGAAACAGTCCCCTCCGCCGGCCCCCTGGGCCCCCTTCCGTCTATCAGCAGGCAAAGTAAAATTACAGAAATCCATTCATAAATTGGAGACGGAAAGGTATGGTGGTCATTTGTCCACAGTAGGGGAGACTTGGGCCCATTTCAAAGGGAATAATAAACCAAGCTGTCCTTTGGAGAAAGGTTTTCTGATATGAATATCTGGGTATCACGAGAAGAACTTGCATCCTTCCTGCCTGCCCCAGCATTCATTCTCTCTAACTGGAGGCTTCAAATTCCTGATGACATTTCAAAATCTAGAATGGCTTTGGGGTAACCATTTTCCTTACGGAGATAAACAGGGGCCAGGGTGCTACAGGGTCAGACACGCATAAACCCAAGACACAACACAGGGTCACAACAGCGCTAATCAGAGACTTCACAGTGCACATTTCTTGTTAGAACGACAGACAGACAGGTGAACAGGAGACGGACAGGAGGCAACAGATGGCTGAAGTCACGGTCACTGCCATTTGGTTTGTCTAAAGATGAACCACAAACAGCCCGACACTGTCTCCCCATGTGGAGAGAGGGTTGCTTTATTCCTAGACTGTGGTTAGTGTGATATGATTTTAGCATCCTCTAAAGTCAATAAAAAGAAAAGTTTAAGGAAGCAGATTTGGCTTAGCAAAGCAGTAAGGAACCGTATTTAGGTATCTTTTGCGTAAGGTGAAAAGACTGAAAAGTTTGCAAGTTACCATGTCTCTTTTTTTGTTTGTTTTTGGTCTTATTCCTGCCTCCCCCCCACCCCACCCTCCTTGCAGTTATGGGAGAGCAAATGGGAGCAGTTCCCATGGAGAGACACCACCCCCTTTCCACGCCTTCTGGGCAGGCATTTTAGAGCATTGTAATGCAAACTGCATACACAAAAGTCTCAAACTTCTAAATGAAATCGACTTTTATGATTGTCTACATTGCATATACATACAGCACTGGGTTTGGCTGGTTGGTTTTTAAATATTGAGTTTCAAAATTCGCTAACGGATAAAGTCTACCCCATTTTTTTTTTTAAATGCACAATTTAGTACTGATGTTTTTGGGAAATGAACTATAGGAAGAGGATTCTAAAACTTACCACACAAGTCTGGCCTCTTGATACATCCAGAATTTGCCGTGCTACTGGCGAGTCCATTAAAGGCTGCTAAGCCATCAGAGCTGTAGGCCCTGAGGACCGACAGCATGTTCACCGGCTTCTCCAGGCCCGGGGGCCCCCGCTCTGGCTTTGGCAGGCCTGCTGAGGGGTCCTGGGCTGGAAGAAGGCCTGGGCTCGTGTGCCACTGCTTCTCGGACGCTTGGGGCAAAGGTGAGACCAGTCCCTGGACGGGCTGGGGGGCGCCCGTGGGCAGCAGGCTGTCCCCGCCGTCGCTGCTGCTGTCCTTGCCGAGGGCAGACAGTGGTTTGCTCATCATTTCCGGTTCAGTGTCAACATCCTCTTCCTCGTTGTTCTCTCCCTTGGAGGAGTCCATGTCCTCGGAGGAGGCGATATCGGAGAGGTCGTCGGCAGCACTCTTACTAGTGGCTTCGGGGATCAGGATGGGGGCGTCGTCTTCAGAGTGGACCTTCCCGTCCGGCTCCTTGTTGGGGCAGGAGCTGGAGGCTCCGGAGCCAACCACGCCCGGGTAGACCCCAAACTGCTTGTAGAAGTCTGATGGGAAGTTACAAAAGGCAGGGTCCACGTGGCTGGGCCACGAGCCGCCCCTCTGTTCCCCCAGTGTCTCTTTCATCTGTCCTTGGGCCATCTTCTCAGAAGCAGAGTCCAGAGAGCCGATCACAGCAGAAAGGCCCAGCTCTTTGTTGGACTGCACCGAAGGCAGCAGCGATATCTTCCCCACCTCCCGGCCTGGGTCTTTGCAGTTGACCGTCCCCGCCGCGGTGTTATCTTTGCGTTTCGCTTTGCCCAGGTGGTTGGCCTGGAGATGCAAGGCCATCAGCTCCATCGAGGATGTCGTGAAAGCGCAGAACAGGCAGCCGTGCCACGCGATGCTGTCCTGCATGGTCACCGAGGAGCCTGGGAGGGAGGCGGCATCTGGCCGCACAGACAGGTCCAGGGGCTCGTACTGGGATTTCTCCGACTTCCTCTGGGAGGACTTACCGCTGGGTTTCTCCTCGCCCCCGTCCGCCCCGTGGACTTTCATGGAAGGGGGGTCAGGCAGGGCTTTGTCCTTCATGTCCTTGTCCTTCTTCAAGGAGCCGAGGACAAAGCTGTCCATGAAAGCCTGCAAGGAGCCTTGGAAGTTGACACCGTTGCCCACGATGCTCTGATAAGCTCTTCCAATCTCGGAGAAGTGAGAGCTTTTGGAGGGAAGGTCAGCTCCTTTCAGTGCGTCTGCTGGAGCCTCTGCAGACATGCCGGTGGCCTGGCCCGAGTGATCTCCAGATGACAGTGCTCCTGATGCCCACTGCTGGGAGGCAGGGCCGCCTCTGAAGTCGATCCCGGGGAGACCCTTAAAGGCCCCCCTTAGGATGTCTGGCCTGATAAACAAAGAAGCTTTGCTGGACATCTCATCCTTGTGGTCTTGGCTGGGGGGCTGTCCAGACAGGGGCCCCGCTCCATTCTGCCGCTCCCGATGGTGTCGCTCTAAGTGGTATTTCAAGGACGCTGACTGGGTGCCGGCGTAGTCACAGTGCGGACACTTGTACGGTTTCTCACCTGCAAGATTTCAGTACGAGAAAAGAAAAAAAAAGAGTGTTTATCTCATTTTGGTGTGATGAGCAAGGCTAGAAGGATCAACATTTGTTCTTTGAAACAAAGCCGCTCAAACTAATAATTAGTTAGAGAACAACTGTTTTTTAATAGAAGAATAATTCGTACTCTTAAGCTTTTTTAATGATTTTGTACCATTTGGGACTATTCAGGAATGACATACTATCTACACACAATTAGCTATCTTTTTCTTTATCTAACATGTGAGAACGGCTGTAGATTTAAAAGCTATGATTATGAAAATTAAGCATAATAATTTCAACCACAGTGATCATTAAAAGTAGAAGTTTAAAAAGACCAAGTATGTAACAAATGGGTGGTTGCAATATTTTGTGTATACAATAGCTCTGAAATTTGTTTAAATTATACACATGGAAACCATTTTTAAACCTAAAAATTTTATGGCACTGTTACGCAAGACTGAAATGAATGATTTAAGTCTTGCTCTGCAGTAAATCATGGATATAATTAGCAAATGGCATACTGCACGAGTAATTTATCATTATTTGGAGGGCACCATTCCAGACAGGCTCAGATATCTGCAGACCCACGGCATTGTTTCTAAATAAAGGACCATAAATACCGATTCTATAAAATATTAATACCATTACCGTGCATTATGATTGCAGCATGTAAAGACATATAGTTAAGATAAAAAGCAGTCAATAAAACTTAAAAAGAAAATGAGTAATAAAAAGGCACAAAATATATTTAGTTTCTGTATTTGAAATTAACATTATCTACTGGCCTTTGTAGTGCCTTAAATTTGTACTAATGGCAAACCTAACACTCCGGTAGTAAAATGTGTAATTTACCTATAATAAGCGCTTTCTAGAGAATAAAAATAGCTTTAAAGAGTGTTTTAAAACATATAAGATAATTTTCGCGAATTAAATATTTATTTAAATTCAACACCCGGCTCCCATTGTTCTTTCCGTGGTGGGAAAGATCGCATAACAGGCCGCGTACATCTGCCAGTGTCGTGGAATAGAGGAGGGGGACGAGGAGAAGGTAAAGAGACGTGGGTTTAAATATATCCCAGGCATTTGTTAGCAGGCCCGAGTCTTTGCTAGATTTTGTCAGCTAAAGGCTGTCTGGAAGGAATGGCGCTGTGGCCGTCCACGTCAGCTTATTCACAGTAGTGCCCTAATACCCACAATAATACCCACGGTCACCTCTCCCAGGAACCTCACTCAAGCAGCCCCCGCCCCTTACCTCTGGTCTCTTGTAAAATAGACTGGCCTAAAAAGTAACAGCAAACCAGAGGTGAGGGGCACATTCTGTAGACATTTCAGTGTGCCTAGTCTCAGACGATGGCATGACTCCCCATCCTTCAAGCCCAGGGCATCTGGGGACCTGGACTTTGTAAGCAAGAGGGCCATAAAGCAGGCTCTGAGCAGGAGACTCCATGGATGGGCGTGCTATGCTTTGCCTGCCTTTCTGAATGAGAGGGCCAAGTGCCCCTCAGTTCATGCCTTTGAGCAGCTGAGATCTCCCTTTCTCCAGAGATGGCCTTTAGGTCTGGGGAGGGAACACGGCTGGGGCTCTACTTCTCTCAAGGTAAAGGTCGCAGTCAGCTCTGCCTAGAACAATGACTTGGAAATAGTGACCTATCACTTTTGAGGTAAAGGTACAAATAGTTTCGGGTACCATTCTCCTACTATTTTTTTTTTTTTTTTCCTATGAGACAGAGTCTCACTCTGTTCCCCGGATAGAATGCCCTGGTGACATCATAGCTCACAGCAACCTCAAACTCCTGGGATCAAGTGATCCTCTCTCCTTAGCTTCCCAAGAAACTAGGACTACAGGTGCCTACCACAACACCTGGCTAGTTTTTCTATTTTTAGTAGAGATGGGATCTCACTCTTGCTCAGGCTTATCTCAAACTCCTGAGCTCACACAATGCATCGGCTGCAGCCTCCCAGCGTGCTGGGATTGTAGGTGTGAGCCACCGCGCCCGGCCTCATTCTCTAACTTCTTGGACTTGATCCCTGTGCTGGACATGCTCACTCAGCTGCTGCTAGGACATCCCTCTGCATTCCAGGTAACCACTACTCAGAAGGGGCACGTCTAGGCCACTGCACGGCACTGCTGATTCAGCTTACCCGGAACCCCAGTGCCAGGGCGGCAGAGGCAGGCCCTGAAAGCTAGTGGCAGGGCACAAGGCAGGAAGGCTGACTATAAACTTGGCCTTCTGGCCCATGAGTTTGTGGAACCCTGTGGTACCCAGGGAGAGAGCCTGCAGAAAGGGGGCCCGCAGGTACTGGGTGAGACTCAGGTTGCACTTCAGAAACGCACCTGGAAATGATTAAATGTGCATCTGGCAAAGGGATCAGAGAGACAGCCTGGGTATTTGTTAGCAGGAGCTAAAGAGAAGAGTCTGGACTGTTACCTCCAGGCAGAGGGGTGCAGTGGGGGGGTGGTGGCCTTTCTTGGCGGGGAGCTGCAGGGATGCACAGATGTGTGTGTGTATTTCTAAGGGGACGCAGGTCAGAGACTCCAAGCACCGTGGCAGTGAGAGGACTACACTGTGCATTAGAACCAGCAGGGGAGTTTGTTCAGACACCAGTCTGGGGCCCTAACGCAAAGCCGTTCTGATTCCCCAGGTCTGAGGTCAGAGGCAGAAGTTGGTATTGTTAAGAATATCCCCAGCGATTCTGACACAGATAGCATAATAAAGACCACACTTTGTAAAACCAACCTGGCCCTTCCTGGGGAGCTTTAAACAGTATTCATACCTGGTCCCACCTCCCTAAATTCTGAGTTCACCGAGGCAGAGCTGCACATTGAGTTTTGAGATTCCCCCAGGTGCCCCTAAGTGGAGCCTGGGTGGGGGACCAAAACCCTAGGAAGTGCCCTTTAAGGTGGAGACCACAGATGGCTTAGTGGAGAAGATTTTCTAGATGCCAGGAGAAGACTTTCTAGACGCCAGAAGACTTTCTAGATGCAGGCAGGTGCTGGGAGAGTCTGAGCTGGGGGATGGACACTCCCTGCTACTTTGCTCTCCACTGAACACACCAAGGCTGCCTTGGGGCTTTGGCTTCCTCGACCTGTGATGAGACATGTTAAAACACTCTACACTCATGTGAAGAGCTAAGCTAAGTGTCTGGCATGGGGCCAGAGGGACGTGGATTACACATGCGTGAACCACGCCCAGAAACATGCAGATTTTTTTTTTTTTTTTTGAGAGAGTCTCACTTTATCATCCTCAGTAGAGTGGTAGAGTGAGGTGGCATCACAGTTCACAGCAACTTCCAACTCCTGGGCTTAGGCAATTCTGTTGCCTCAGCCTCCTGAGTAGCTGGAACTACAGGCGCCTACCACAATGCCTGGCTATTTTTTTGTTGAAGTTTTGACCAGGCCGATTCAAACCTACCACCCTTGGTATAGGGGCTAGCACCCTACTCACTGAGCCACAGGTGCCACTCGAAACATGCAAATTTATTTACACACACAGAGTTTGATCGCATGGACCGATGGGTGAGTGAGCAGCTCCTGACTGCCCAGCAGTGTTCTCCACACTAGGAACAGGACGAAGCTCCAGAGAGGCAGGCCCTCTGCTGTCATGACTTTTGGAAGAAACATCTTGTACAGAAATACAGGCAAGATTGACACACACGAGCTCATGTGCACATCACAGCCTGCAGGAGGACAGCACCCTCCACTCAATCCACCTGGCTTTAAGCTTAGAAACCGGCCATGGCCCCCACTGCTCCAGAGAAAGTAAGGCCACAGCTGAGAAGCACAACCAGTTACTTCCTAGCTTTGGAGACACCAAGGACTTGAGCCTGGTGAATCAGTAGCCCCTGGGTGAGTTTTGAGGGGTGGTTCTGCTTGCAGGTATGAGCCCCGACTCTGGAGAGCTCACAGCCCCTTCTCCACCCTCGTCACTGTCCATCCTGCCTCCTGCCTGCTTGCTAAAGGGCTGTGTTTGGGCAGCTGCTTCCTATCACCCCACTTCCCTGCGTAAATGCTCCAGAGTGATCTTCCATGGGACGATCTCATCCCGTTTGGGTCTGTGTTTGAAAAAACAAACAATTCTAACTTCTTTATTAACCATGAATAGTTTGGATAACCACCAGTGCCCTCTGTCTTGAAGGCTGTGTTTCCCTTTTCTGGACTTCCTCTCCAACAAGGGGGCATAGACCTGGCCCCCGCCAGGGTGTGTTTCTGGCGAGGCACACACTGGGGACGGGAGCCATGTGGGGTGAGCCTACCCCTCTGGGAATCCCGAGTAGCCCACAGGCTCCATGCTCCGATGGAAGCATCCCAGCTGTTCTCACGCATTCTTTCCCCAAAGGGCACATCTCAAAGTGCTCAGAAGGCAAACTTCTCACAACAGTGGCCTAGATGGGCTGGGTGACAGTGAGGAAGAGAGATCTATCAGCAAATTTAACAGCCCAAGGGGCGGTCAAGGCTTGTCTTCTGATTGGCCAGCACAGACAAGTGCTGAGCCCACCCCATCTGGGCACACTCTTCAACCCACGACTCTAGCAAATCCTAAGCTCCAGGGCATGGCCACACCTCTGCCAGGGAGCGGGGCTGGGGCAGGGGAGAGGGGCTGCCTAGTCCCCAAGAAGACGCCCTCTCTGCCCAAGATGAGGCCAAGCATTTCTCAGGCAGCCTTGTGGCACAGGCAACCCCGGCCTCCGCCAGCAGCTCTGTCCACTTGAATGATTGGCTGCTTAGGCCACAAAGGAACCTGGAGCTCCTGATGGGATCCCTGAGCTTCCCACAGGATCATGGGTCCAGGCACCTCCGCCATGTTTGGGATTTGCTGTATCTCTGCCTGCCTATTGTAGTGGCCACACAGGTCCAAGCCTTCAGAGCCAGGTAGATCTCAGAGCCAGTAAAACCGCAAGGTTGGGGGCAAATGCCTCTCCTAGGGGGGCAGCACCACCCAACTCTAATCACCACTGGAACCTCAGACTTCCACATGTATAATCTCCACTTTTAAATACTGGTGCCTACTTCAAAACCTTTCCAAACACTGAGGGGGCCACAGCAACCCTACTCTACAGACTGGGCCTGGGCCAGGCAGCCAGTCTAAAATCTGTGTGTGGGACACAGATGTGCTACAGAAAACAGGTAAGAACACTGTTGGCCTTCTGTGGGGAAACCCCTCATGGTACATTAAAGGAATAAGATGGGCACCAATAATGCAATTCTAGAAAAGAGAGGAGTTTTTCTAGGAAAGGCATTAAAAAAAAAAAAGCATCAGCTCATCATTGCAATGGACTAGTGAAATTATTAGATCCCTGTTACATTAAGCCAACTTCCCACTGACATATGGCATGAGATATATATTTAGCTTTGGAATATCATTGATACCTTCTTCCAAGTCACTGTATCATAAATTTTTAGAAATATATGACCAGGTGGTTTAATTAGTTCATTGTATCTATTTTTACACGGTCATGTCTTTTATTATTCTGGGCTTCCACTTTGTACCTGGTATGCCAAAGGAAACTTAACTATTCCAGGGAGTTATTTTAGAGCTATTCAGAGCAAGTTCCTATCCACACCTCTCCAAAACATAACAGGTAAACTAATAGTATTCTCTTTGGAAACCCCTTGATCAAGCTCTTAAGAACCGATCCATACTTCTAATTTTTTTTTTTTTTGATAAGTATCCGAAAGTGTTTTCACTTTGAATTTAACTGAATCTTTTCCCCTCTCTGCACCCTCTGTTTGATATTTATTGAGTGTTTCTACGTGTCTTTACTTAGTTAATACCAGGAGAGATAAATATGGTGGTGGCTTTGCAGAGAAGCTTCAGTACATTAATATAAATTGTACACTAATTCCCCCAAAGCATATATATGTTGTAAACCTGAAGACTTTTCACACAGCTGCTTACTGCTAAACAGTGCCTTGTCCAGAAGGGGACAATCTGTGTCTCTAATTGCTGTCACTGGAGCCGAGATTCATTATGTGACTTTCCCATTAAAATGTGAGCATTAATTTGTATAATGAAATATCACCCACTGCAGTGTTCATTAGCCATGCCCTACTGTATACCGCACATTGTTAGCTACCTAGAAACTGTAGTTAATTTCACTAATGGATATTTCCCTACTTAGCGTTTGGTAGGAAATTTATACTGTAACATTACCTCTTAAACTTTTAAGGAAATTTAAATTCAATCAATTATTTTCAACAAAAGTTTGGGATGTCATTAAGGCAGGGAGAGCAAAGATGGAGGCTGAGGAGGAGTAAAACGGGCCCTGAGTTCATCTCAGAAATAGAAAAACCACGGAATTTTAATTCAAAACAACAAGGAAAAAAATTCATCTCCTTTTGGAGATTTTTTTTTCATCATTACTTAGGTGGTTGCTCTCCTGCTAAGGACAACAACACTCACTCACGCTCCTTTTAGAAAGAGAAACGGGAAGAACATCCGCTTTAAACAACTCATTTTGGAAAATGTATTCAACATGCTCCTGTATTTATTCAATGTGTTAAAACAGCCTGGTTCCCTGACACGGGAGAGGAAGATACAGATGCATCAGAGGGAAGGTGAGCACACAGCGGGCATGCGTTCTACCTGGCCAAGGCCGCAGACACTTCACTTCTGCCCACATTTATGGACCGTGTGGTGTTTGGGAAGCACTTGGAAGATGAAAGGTGGTTTCCAAAATAGTGTGAGGAGTTTTTCATCTCTGCAATGCCGCGAGCGATTCCGTCCACCCCACCACCTTCCTCCATCCCAGGGGTCAGAGCTCGGCCACACCCCATGGCAGGTGTTTGCTTACAAGTCTGGCCATTTCCCTAACCTTACTGCACTAGTGTGGAAACTGAGGCACAGATGGTTGGGAGGAGCCGGGGTGCACAGAGCTTCCCCCGCCAGCCACCCGGTGGCCACGTTGCAGTGTGTGTGAGTGTAAATGACCTCTTTCCTCCTGCTGGTTGGGGTGTGCACACATACTATCAAGGAAATGTTGCATTAATTCCCTAAAACAAGCCAGACATTCACTCCAAAAAGTAACAACAAATGAGCAACCCAGCACGGTGAGGTAAAGAGGATGGGTGCACACAGTGGGGTAAAGAGGGTGGGGCGCTAGGTCAGGCAGATCTGAATCACAACCTGAAATCTGAAGCCGGGCAACTCAGGTGGGGGACTTCACATCTCTGAGGCTCATGTCCCTGCATCAGGCAGCCGGGGGCAGCGGGGGCATTGGTGACTGGGGTGCAGCTCTGAGCATGCACCTGCTGGTGGCAGAGAACAGGAAGTGGCAGATGCCGTCACCGCTGTAGCTGCTGTGACATTATCCCTGCTGGCTGAGTCGCTATGCTTCCAGGTAGTTGCTGTCTTGCGTTCTAGATACAGCCTGCGTCACTAGGCAAGACCACTCCCCGGCCACCCTCCCTACCCCCTTCTGGGTGCACAGCGCTTTGGGGGATCTCTCTCACTCCCACAATTCTCTTTGGTCCTCTAGGAAAGGGAGGAGAATGTAGGTGAGAATGGGTGGTGGCGGGGTGGTGGGGTGGGTGCTCCGCCAAGCAGGCACCCAGTGGCAGCCCCCAGCATGGACAGTGCCGACCAGGCCCTTCAGCCCAAGGCCAAGCCCACTCTGACCACAGCTGAGACCCCCAGAAAACCACCACTGACTTCTCTGGGAGGGGGTCCACTCTGCCAAAGAGGCTCCTGACGCAGAGCCAGACCAGTGACTTGCAGCTCATCGAAACCAGATGGATAAACCACTTGCATGACTTGAGAGGGGGAATAAAACTAATGAGATTTATTTTTAATTAGTCCCTGAACTTTTGTGCATCCGAGTTTTCAGGAGTGAGGCTACTTATTACATTTCTTTCTGCAGGGGTCGTTCCTGAGACAGCAGTCTGATCCTGAGGCCCACGCACAGGTGCCACACCCCTGGGGGGCTCGGGTGACAGACCACATCCCCTGGCCCTCCAGGTGCCTGCCGGCATTTGCCTGCCTCCCACACACAATACACTGTAACCTCCGGAGTACCTGCATGTGTCCAGCTTGAAAAGTCATGTTCCGGGGAACAGTAGGGTGCATCTGTGGGCCAGCTAACCCCAGAGGGGACCTGGGGACTCCGCTGCCCTGCTCCTTCCTGATGTGTGTTATATGAGGAAATGTTTGCTGCTGCATCTCTGTGATGGTTAATTTTTGTATTTCAACTTGACCAGGCCCCAGTGTGCCTTGATCTTTGGTTAAAGATTATTCTGGGTGTGTCTGTGGTGGGGAGACCAGCATTCGAGTTAGTGCCCTGCCCTCTGTGGGTGGGCCACATCTAATCTGTGGAAGGCCTGATGGAACAGTAGGCTGAGAAAGAAAGAGACAATCCCCTCCTTCTGCGACCTGGGACACAGGCTCAGACTCAGGCTGGACCTTACAGCAAGGACTCTCCTGGGGCCTCAGTTCGCCATCTGCCAATCTTGGGACTTCTCAGCCTCCGCAATCACATGAGCCAATTTCTTATAACAAATCTACCAACCCACTAGCCTGCCTACCGATCTCATGTTACCTAGAGATCTCTATCCCATCTTGCTTCCAGGCCAGTAATTTTCAACTGCTGTGCCAAGGCACACTGTGGTGACATGAGATGACTCAGGTATGCCTCAAAAATGTTCAAAGATCACTACTTAAATTATTTTCCAAAAAAGTTCAAAGCACAGTAAGTATATTTTTTTTATGATCAACATAATTTAAGTGTGCTGCAGAAATTTAACTATACGTTCCAGTGTGACCTGAAATTAAAAAAAGCTAAAGAAAAGTCCTACTTCAGTGTAGAACACTGACTGATACTCTCTCTGGAGTCTGCACCAACAGGTTCTGAGTTTGAATCCAGCCATGATACTCATAAGAGAAATTGCCGGTGCCCAGGGACAGAGCCCTCGCCAGCCCAGGGTGTGTTTCCCAGAGGAGAAAGACTCTGCCTGAAGCCTCACCAGCCCAAGGCATGTTTCCCAGAGGAGACTCTGCCTCTGCTGTGCTGGGCAGCGGCCAACATCTTTGCTCCCTGGGGCCAGAGTGAGGTGCCCTCCTGGGTCTCACTGGCTCTGGAGGTCCCCGGGCAGTTTCCTATGGATCTGGCTGAAGCTCTAAGGTCAGCATAAGTCTCCTGTCTACCTGAAGCTTCTCCCTAGCCCCCTAAGTGTTCAGAGCAACCTGACAAGTGCCTCTCCTCAGCACCTCTCTCCTAAACAGATGTCAGGAGAAGCAGCTTAGTCACTGAGTCACTGCAGTGGAGAGAAACAGGAAAGTCGTTTTTATCTGTGCATGTTTTGTGATCAAAAGAACTTCCAATAATAATGGAGCAGGACAGAAACATCCAGGGAGCTTGCCATCTTGTGTCCAAACCAATTAAAATATATTTATTACACTGGGTTTTCAAATGTGCTCATATGGAGTCAATGATATAGAAAGTTTAAAAAACAGCATTTGGGGCCAGGACATGGTGGCTCATGCCTGTAATCCCAGCACTCTGGGAGGCCCAGGCAGGTGGATCACTTGAGCTCAGGAGTTTGAGATCAGCCTGAGCAAGAGCAAGACCCCATCTCTATTAAAAATAGAAAAACTAGATGAGCGTCATGGCTGGTACCTATAGTCCCAGCAATTTGGGGAGGCTGAGGCAGGAGGATTGCTTGAGCCCAAGAGTTTGAGGTTGCGGTGAGCAATGACACCACAGCATTCTACCCAGCGTGATAGAGTGAGATTCTGTCTCAAAAAAAAGAGCATTTTGGAGAACACAAACTGCTATTCTCTGGACACGTCATATGAAAATGCAAAAGCGTATTTGGAGCTCAGATTGCAGAACAAGGAGAAAGACAGCGGCAAAGCCAGGACCAGAGGAGGCAGCTCGGGGCATCCACCAGCTCTAGACCCACATGAAATCATCTATTAACAAATAACTTGATTTTGATTTTTAATTACTCGTGTAATCTACACTTTCGCATTGTCATAATGGATGTTTACTTCGGTGATTTCTAACATGTAACACTTTCTGTTCTATTCAAATGCACAAGTGTAAGCATTCTCCAACTTCTTTGTTCTTAGATAAAAAGGAAATTGATCTTTATCTGGTTACCATTCTGCCTTTTAAACACTGCAAATGCTGTTTCTGAGGGGTGGTGGTGTGATGTTTCCATGGCTTCTTTCATTTTCTCCCTTTTCTAGGAAGTTTCTGGAATGCCTCAGTCCATGGCCCTGTCGCCGAAGACTCCAAACTTCCTAAGTTGGTGCAGCTTTCCCAAGCTTTAAAACTGCAAAAAGCAGTATCCATTTGCTCCCACCCAGGTTCTCCAATAATTCTGGCCGCCTTGGTCCTAATTTCCCTAGAAATACCTGCAGAGCATCAGCTCTTGCCCATGGGTGGCCAAGGGGCATGAGGACCAGGGGTCAGCCAAACCCAGCAGCGTTAGAGGACAACACTTTCTTTCTCTGCTGAGCTCCCTCCCTGCAATTCCACCAAACAAGACACAAGCCACAGCCAGCCTGGTTTGCTCACTCCTGCCCACATCCCAATGCTGGGTGCCCTGCCGACAGTCTCCCATTTCTGGAAGTCTGTGGGTCCCTTCCACCAACCACCACCACCCGGGGGAACTCTGGCTCCAGTTTGGGGAGGAAAATGGGCATTGGGATGATCAGAGAGAGCCAGATGTCCAAGCTGACTTCCTTCCTGTCACTCTTACAAGCTCACTTGCTAACTCACTCATCCAACAAATACTTTCTGAGTACACAGCACGAGCCAGGTTCTGTTCTAGGCTCTGGGGACTCAGCTGGACACACAGACACGGCCTTTGCTCTCCCGGAGCTCATAGTCTAGTATGTAGACACAGGTGACAACAAAGTCCCAAGGGGTGAAGCCTAGGGAGGACGAGGAAGCAGGGAAGGGAAGGGGCCACCTCCCAGAGAAGGTGGCATCACTGCCTGCAGACCCTGGGCGGGATGGAGAGGGCCAAGCAGAACCTGGCAGAGAAGGGCCAAGAGCAGGAACCCTGAGGGGCTCGGGGACCTCCCCTGTGCTCCTGAGAAGTGGGGGCTTCCATTCCATCTGTGCCTGGGACCCCACACGCGCAGCCTGACTGCAGGCTGTGGGTCCTGGTGGGTTCACGTGCGCATGGAGAGGAGGCCACTTTCCCTACGACACCTGAGCCGTGCGTGCTGCCCTGCACGGCACAGGGAGACGGGAGGAGGGCTCCTACTTACTGGAACTTCGATTCTGTCATTCAGCCTTCCACATAAATTCATCGTGCCCCTACTGGGTGGGAACAAGGTGCATGTGCAGGCACTAGGGTTGCAGCAACAACAGCAATTGCAGACACAGACACCGTCCCTGCCCTCCCAAATCTTAGATTCCGCTCAGGGTGTGGGGGAGACGAACAGGATGTGCTGGGACCAACCTGAGGACGATCGTTTCTGGAAGCGTTAAGCTTGTGAAGAAAGTGAGGCAGGGGGCGTGAGGAATATGTGTGGTGGAAATGTCCAGGATGGTCTCTCTGAACAGATCACTCTCATTCAAGCTAAGCCCCCCAGAACATTCGAGGCGGGGCACAGAGGTCCTACCGTGGGGACAGGCCGAGCTGGAGGACCAGGAGGCCAGCAAGCAGCATTTCAGAGAGACGAGAGGATGGAGAGCAGTGCAGGATGTGGTGGGGAGCGAGGGAGGGCCCAGTGCACAGTGGCCTGAGAGGCGTCTCCTGTGAGAGCTGTGCTCTCCAGCAGGAGAGGGGCCAGCAACGGTGGCCACCTATGCCCAGGTGCTGAGCCAGGAGCGGCCTGTGTCCGCCTGTCCTCAGGCTCCTCTCAGCATCACAGAGACCTGGGGCAGCAGCTGAGGTTCCAGGTGAGGGGCCCCCTTGCCTTTAACCACGAGACGCACACACGAGGCCCGTACATACTCGATATCCCTGCAACAACTCTGAGCTTTATCGACTCCTTCAGAAATAAACCACAATTATTTTTGAAAATAGATGGTGTATTTGTCTAGCCTCTGAAGCCGTTCATACTCCAATGGACAAAGTGTCAGGAGGAAAATCAAAGAAAATGGAGGTGTCCGTATCTCACATAGATTTTTTTTTGTGGGGCAGGGGGTATTGTCAATGTGCAAACATCTCGCAGAGAAGCTACGGGGGACAAAGAGAAGCCTTCCTGCCAGGCCCCTGAGAAACGACCAGGGTGGACCAGCCGCCGCTTCCTCCTGCGGGCTTCAGAGTGCCTCAGTTTCTCTTCTGAGGAGACCCAGGGGAGAGGCCTATCCTCTCCCTTCTGTGAAGCATGAGGGGCACTGACGCCATCCACCTGCTCCCAGGTATGAACATGCCACCGGGCAGGGCCAGCAGCCGGCCTGCCTGGACAGCCGGGGAAGCTACTTTGTTCTGTTACACACCTGAGAGAGACTGAACTGGGCTCTTGCTGTGTGCCGCCGAGGGAGTCTGGGTTCGTACAAGGGTTTGAGGGGTGCACCTTCAACACGGCAGAAGGAGCCATCAGCAGACTGTTCTGGACCCAGACAAAGCACTGTAATCTCAGGCCGGGGCCATTCCACAGCTGCATTTTACGTGGGCCATGCGTTACTTGGGAGGGTGACTGTTAAGTGACCAATTAGGAAACTAGGATCAGTTCTGACCTCTCCCCCCCACCCCCAGTGGCACAGACACAGGCCCAGGAGAGCTTTGTGGTGTTTGATTGTAGACCTGGACCTGAAGCCAGGCCGGGCGGTGCCCCCTCCTCCTCCGAGCCGTGCCCCAGCTGGGCCGGACGTGCACGTCCTCACCTGTGTGTATCCTCAGGTGGACCTTAAGGTGATGAGACGTACGGAATGTTTTCCCACAGTACGGACAGTCCTTCATGGCCGAGCCCAGGCTCCGGTCGCGAAGCAGTGCGGGCTGCTGGACGCCGGCGGATCTCCCAGCCTCCTCGCCCATGTCTGCAGCAGAGGAGAAACGTTCTCACGTCACTTCAGCACATGTCAGGAGCTGTTCACACCAAAACTGCTAACACCACACAAAGTTAAACATGTCAATACTACACCTGTCTGTTTCATTCTTTCAATCTGACAGAATGCTGACAATTCATGTATTTTCTTGTTATTCTCTTAAATTATTTCATCTTTCCTATCATCGTTTTAAGCGGCATATGGTACCTTTATATTGAACTGAATTAAACAAGAAAAGAAACAGCTGTGTCAGCAGCTGGTTTGATTTCTTCTTTTGCTTAGTTCCTATTAAATATTTTTTTTCCATAAGTTTAAAAAATGGTTGTGTTTGTTGAATCTGATTAATTTATAATATGGACTCGCTGGGAAGTCCAACTATGAGACTGAAATCGTATTTGCATTAGAGCAAGCAAGAAATAAAAAAAAAATAACGTGTCTCAGCTGAGTCTTTAAGACATGCAGACATACAGCTATTTTGGGACAGGAAAGAAAATTATCCCAAACTGATCATTTCTCCCTTGTAGAGTCTTGTATCCATCGCTGGCTGGTGTAATCTCATGAAAGGAGAAGAAAAAGCGTGGAAATGTAGTTCCACAATTAGCCCATGATAAACATACAGTGACATATTCAGAGTCATAGGCAGAAGTCAGCTGCAGAGCTCCGCAAACTCACAGCACCGCAGTGAAATCTTTGAGCGGTGACTTGAGAACTTCCTCTGTAAAGTATCAATACAAATTTTCCTTCCTGCTGTTATTTGTTATGTAACCCAAACCATTAGAAAACGGAATAAAATTTACATACGGTTGCCTTCTGCACAGAAATGATGGGATGTAACAGTAAATAAAACTGTGGGAATATCGAATGCTGGGAGGATATGTAGTCGCAACCCCGTGGCCCGACATCACACTGCCAGGGAGGTGACATCGGGGGACCAGGACGGGAGCTGGGGATTTGCGCCTCAGAGGAGGGGAGACAAATTGGCCCTTTCTGGGTGAGTCCTGGGCCTCTCCACAGAGCTGGAGTTGAAGGCCTGGCACGGAATCCAAGCTTCTGAGACTCTGAGGTCCTTGCCGTGGCTTCCAGCCCACCCTCCAGGCCTCACAGTAAATCCCACTAGGAGAACAAGGGAAACTTCTGGGATAATGAGCAGATCTGTGAGTTCTGCAGAGATCAGAATAAATAAGATTTGTACCTTCCAAGCAATGGAAAATGCAAATTGCTTTTATTCTGCAACATCCGTCCCTGGTGTTCTCTGCTAACAGCCAAAAGGGACAGACTTATAGACCATGAGCAAGATGTAGGCAAACACACTTAATTCTTCTGTGGACGTTTGCTCCAAGCAACTGTGGAAACCCTTTGGCTTAGAGTATCCTCTCTGCAATTAAACTACGTATGACCGTATCGTCACCCTGGAAAATTTCTTTGAAGGCTTCCTTTTAAATTCTGTTCTCCTCAACCCCTCTTAACCAGCCTTGGAAGAACTATTCAAAGGATATAATTACCTAGCATTTTTTAAAAAAAATTTTGCTTCATAATTTTGCACAAATAGAAGAACTAGGCTCAACCATGTCTAGAACTTGTCATCAGTCACCTTACCCAGGGGAGCCCTAGATCGTGTTTGTCCAAAAGAAGATGGCAAGGCCCAGGCATCAGGCTGAGCATGTTGAAGTCTCAGAGGGCACTCCACACCCTGCAGGCTGAGCCCCCAGGGGCCAGGCACTCTACACCCTGCAGGCTGAGCCCCCAGGGGTCAGGCACTCCACACCCTGCAGGCTGAGCCCCCAGGGCACTCCACACCCTGCAGGCTGAGCCCCCAGGGCACTCCACACCCTGCAGGCTGAACCCCCAGGGGCCAGGCACTCCACACCCTGCAGGCTGAGCCCCCAGGG
>NW_003852530.1:2006919-2023350 GCF_000181295.1 Otolemur garnettii | reverse complement strand
ACCCTGCAGGCTGAGCCCCCAGGGGCCAGGCACTCCACACCCTGCAGGCTGAGCCCCCAGGGGCCAGGCACTCCACACCCTGCAGGCTGAGCCCCTAGGGGCCCGTGACAGAGGAGTTTGCTGATGGGCCCACAAGACCAACGTGCTCATTCCAGGTCAACCACACTCTGGGTGGAAGCAGCTGGGGCGTCCTCACCGTCAGCCCCTCCTCTTGCCCCGCCGCTCCCACCAACACACATTGCCTTTGCCTCCAGCACCTCTCAGCTTCCCTTTCACTGGGATCACCAGGTCAGTTTAAAACAATGATGAGCCTGGTTAAAATTCTGCCCAAATGCCCCTGGCAACAGAGTCAAGATATTCAGTTGAAGTTAGGAGGCCAGTAGCTGTTGATTTGAACAATTAACAGGACTTCAGTGTCCTGGGTGTGGGCTTCGGGCTGGAGGTAGGGCAGGTGTGCCCTCTCCAAGTCAAATCCCTGCAGGGCCCAATGCAACAGGACCTGACCCTTTCCCCCAAAGCTCCCTCCAGAGCATCCTGCCCGCAGCACCAGCAGCAGCAAGGTGGCAGTTGTGGAATAGAAGCCAAAGGAAGGATGACGGAGGGCACGTCCCCAGCAGAGCTGTGGGGGATGCCTGCCCGGGGCGCGTCACAGACACTCACAGAGCCAGGCGGCTGGCGCGCTCGGGCACGCTGCACGGAAGCTGAGGACGAGCTACGCCTCACTGCGTGTCACTCTAAGTGAGTGCCTCACTGTGTGTCACTCTAAGTGATGCCTGTATCTGTTTCCCTTTTATCTTTCTATCTTGGATATGTGTGGCCCAATAAAAAGAATAAATTTGTAAGATAAACAGCTTTCTTTGCAGATGTAAGAGTCTAATTTTCACTTTACACAGAAATGGCTTTTTTTGGAGAGCCCCAAGGCCGATGGCGTTTACTCGTAGACTAATCCTGCTGGGAAAACAAACTCTGAGCAAGAGGAAGGGCAGTTGTGGGTGGTCCCGGGAAGTGTCCAGAGAGGCAGTAAAGCCTGGTGAAGCAAAGGCTGGGGACGGTGTGGCCTAGCCGCACACTCAAAGGGTCCAAGCCTGCACCTGGTAGGTGGTGGCAAAGCCCCACGAGCTGAATTCAGCCTGGCCCCACCAGGAACCCAGGAGTCTCATTCGGAGGGAAAGAGGTGGCCCCTCACTGATGCTTCTGCAGCCAGAGAATGAAAGCACTTGTACCACCCGCCCCTGCGAACTACAGGACTGAGTCCTTCATCACTTCGCCTGGAACCCCACCCTGTCAGCCACGTGGAGGTCAGTGACTGGTCCCAGCTGCAGAGAGGCCAGCTCTTCCCCGGCCACTCCAGGAAGCAGGTGGCAGAAAGAGAGACACAGTACACAAAAACCGCACCTGCGATCCTTGGTCAGACTGCTCGTTGATTGGTTTGAACTTTTTTTATTATTATTATTTTCACCTCTCTTTTCTCCCCATCTTGCAATATTCCCCCCTCCTCTTAGACTGCTTCTCTGTGTGCTGGGCACGCTGACAGTGGGAGGGGGCACACCGGTCAGCTCCAGGTCTTCCTTCTGCTCCTCCTTGCTCATCTGAGAAAGCAGCTTCTGAATCAGTGGTTCTCAATCTTCCTAAAGCCACGACCCTTAATACGGATCATGTCATCACTCTGGATACTGGTATGTGGGTACCCAGTATCTGCATGTGGACAGACCCACCTGGAGACAGATAGAGGGTCAGTGTCTCTGCTCCCAAGGCCATCGGAAATATGTTTTCTGATCCCCAACGGAGTCACGACCAATAGGTTGAGAACTGCTGTTCTAGATGGCGAACTGGCCCTGGGAGCAGGGCATTGGCCAACAGCTGGTCAGCCGTCTTCTTGCAGCTGCCAAGTGATAGAGAAATAGCTAAGGAACAGCTCCATGACCCCTGCTTATTTTCTTGACCCCACCAAATAACATGGGATCCCATGTTCAGAGGGGATGTTCGGTATAGATGCAATAACCACTGTCAGGAGGGACACAGGCTGCGTGTGCGACCCTCCCAGAGTTTCAGCCAAGAGCAAGTGACTTGAACTAGGTGTCCAACAGCTTTGCCAGCTTCCCCTGGGCCTACAAGCTGAAAGCAATTTGCTAAAAGAGAGAGGAGAGGGAGCCAAGTCATTGCAAGAACGTGTTTGGGGGGTAAGGAGACATCAGACAATAGGCCTTTCTGATTTCGTCTCATCAGAGTCAGTCTCCTGTTTTCTATGTTCCCAATTACTTGGTCGAATCCTCCAAGTGTGTGGCGATATTTGCCTGGACGAAGGCGACATTAAGGTACATACAGTCCCCAAGTATTTGCAGGGATGGTGGCAGGGAGGGCCCATAGCTGTGGAGGCCCATAGCTGTGGAGGCCCAATGGTGAAGGAGGAGCTGGAGGACATTGAAAATGGCCCCGGAGCATCTTAGAATTGAAGCATCTTAGAATCCTCATCATCCACTAAAGCACCAACTGGAAGCACCACACAGACAGAGAAACAGGTGCTTAGAGAGACAGACAGCTTTCCGTAAGTTAAAGCCTAGACACACATCGCGCACTTTGAGAAGCTGCCTGGAACCATTCCCGAGACTGGCTATCTGGTCATACACAAACACAATCTGAATTATGGGTGCCTCATTACACGCTAACCTTATGCATATGTGATATCACTGGAATTTAAAAAACTGGTTTATGAAACGCTTTTCTACTTTTGAGGGTAGATTTTTCTTCCAGGCTATCTTTAAACACTGAGTTTCCTTGGTATTATATTTAAAATAGGCATCTTTGTCAAGACAGCTGACTCAGGAGGTGGAATCGTCCTTCTGTGTTCTTAATGTCCAGCTGTGCACAGGCAAGTCCCTTCACCCCACCCCTGGCCCTTGGTTCCCATTGACCCATGAGGACTAAACATCCTGGGTTCCTTTAGCTCTGGTTTACTGTAATCCTATGAAGCCAGACGCACACCCCAATCTTTCCTGCCCCCACTCTGACCTCACCTGACAGCCACATAAGACACCAAGCATGAGTCTTAAACAGATGGGAAGAATGGCTGTGAAAGGGACACCAAATGCTCCCTAACTAGTCCAGGTACCCCGACATTTCCTGGACATTTCTCAACGTCCCTTGTACTATGTGGGTATCAGGTCCCCAGTTCTTAGCGTAGGAAGGAGAAGCAGAGGAGTGAGCTGTGCCTCCACCTCCCTCCCCGCCCCGGAGATGGAGGGTGCCTGGGTCGCTGCGTCACCACATGGATGCGAGCTGACCCACATCAGACCATTCTAAATAAGAAACAAATCTGGTGACCGTGATGTCAAGCCACGGAGAGCTGGGCAGCTGCTTTTGTGGGAGGAGATTGTTAATGAAGTAAGAAGAGGCAACTTTCTACCGGCAAGGACTTCTGGGATCATACTCAATCTTCCAGGGAGTCCTATGAATTCGCAGGAGAGACAGAGTTAAAAGCCAGAGAGAGAGGCCAAAAGAGGCAGAGTGAGATAAAAAGGGGGCAGGACAGAGAGACTTCTTCTCACAGAGCATACATTCTCCGTTCTCACTTCCTCCTGACCCCTCATGGGCCCGAGAGTAAGTGCGTTTTGGAAAGATTTCCATTAAAACAAATTAGAAGAGCAATGTTGATGATGATAATGGTGGCGGAGGTGATAAGGTCCCGGCACTGAATGGAAAATTACCCCGGCAACCCCACCTGGGTAAGGGGGCTCTCTATACACCTGGGGCTTCCGACTTTACGGGAGAAAATGCCGTGGTATTTTAATTTCCATGGAACTTCTCGTGTAACAGGAAAAATACATTTTCCCCGATGAGTTGTCAGCTAATTCTGAAAGAGCATCTTAAAAATCACAGCTCTCTTCATTAACAAAGGAAAAGATGATTTGTGAAGTGTAGAGGTGAGTAAGCAGATCAGTGGATGCCAGAAAACTCACAGATCCCAGCGCTTGAAAATCTCTTTGGGGGCAAGAAAAATACTAATACCTTGGAGAAAGTCCAAAGGAATGTATAGTTACTTTTAAAAAGCTTAACACTTTCCCTTACTTTGGAAACTTTAAAATGAACACATCTTGAATAACACAATAATCACCTGGGTATAGAGATTCCTAGTCAGGTGAATGGCTCCTTTGATTAAAAAAAAAATGTTTTAAAATTAACGGTATGCCAACAAAAGCTAATGTTACTATAAAGGGTTCTACTAAACTCCTGGAAGAGCCAACTCGTGCCTTGGGTCAGTATTACCTTGGCGTCTCTGATGTTTCATCAAAGTTCTCAGTTTGATGACAGCCACGCATGGTCATATTAAACAGCTGAGCATCGTGTGCACTGAGGAAAGCGTTTGTTTACATAAAGAGCTATTTTAGAAAAGGCCGTCCACTTGTAACAAGGCTAGAGACGCTTCCTTTTGGGTCAGTGGGGCGGGACAGTAAGTGACACTCCCCAGCTGGCCATTTCTCACCTTCCACCCAAACCCAAACCTGAGCAGAATTCCTCCTATTCGCTGTGGCAAGAAATCGGGAAATCAGGTCATCAAAAGGCTGAACTTCCCCCGCCCCCAAAAAAAAACAAGAAAAAGATTATAAGATACCGGGAGTTCGAGTAGCTTCTCTAAAGCAACATTTTGATGAGTTAAGTGAAAACGAATCGATCAGAAACACTTGGACACAATTTTCCTTAAAACACACAAGGGCTTCGAAATTGAGAACGGTGGGCCACGTGTGTTTCTGATTTTGCCGAGCCCACTGTCTTCTTTGGGGGGAGGGGCCTGCGGACGCCCCGCTGGTGACGCCCGGGGCCGCCTGGGCGGTGTCTCTTTCTTTTGGCCTGAGGTGGTACTTCTGCCCCTAATAGCCCTGCAATCCCCAGGCTGTCCTCTCTTGCCAAGGCCCTCTCTTGCTCTGGGCTGGCCGTTGCCAGGCAGGTGCTCCTGTTCCCAGACCAGGGACTATCCCAGGGATGCAGCAGGCATGGTTTGGGATTCACAGAGCAGACCCCGGCCAGGACCCCAGCTCTGCTGTGCCTCTCTGGGCTCTGCACACCCATCTCTTCCTTTTGTCCTGGTCATAAACAGTGGGCCGGAGCCCACCCCAGCGACTATTAGGGTGAATCTATGCAGGGCAGGATCACCTGTGAACCTGGCTCTGGTGAGGACACACAGATCACAGACTGAAGAATGGGTCTGGAGAGGTTCAGCCCCACGAGCTGCTGTCTCCTGGGAACAGCCTGGCCTGGGTGCAGGGAAGGTACCAGCTGCTGGTCCTCTCACTCTTCAGAAGAACCTCCAGCTCCTTCTCAAGATGTCCAGCTCCTGCCCAAGCAGCCCTTACGGCTCTGACCTCATCTCCAACCCAAGTGTGCCCCAGCCCCCACCTCCCTGTCCGCCCAGTCTGGGTTTCAGCTTGGGGCTTTGTTCCTGCCCCCACCCCGGAATTCTCTCCCCCAAAGGGTTCATGAGCAGTTCATTCCTTCAAGCCACTACCTCCCCAAGAGGGTGCCCTGACCACGCCGTGAAGGAATCTCCCAGCTCTCAGGGTTGCGCTGCCCCTGCCCTGCTCCTTCACTGAACACCTAGCCAGCCCCGGGCAGACCCCAGCGGAACTGTGCATGGAGCTGCTCCCTGCCTGTCCCCTCCGTGGAGAACAGGGCCGTCACAGTGGTTCACCACGAAATCTGGGTCACATGGCAGAGATCCCCAGCTCATAGCAATGCTCCATACATACTTTAATGAATAAATGAGACCAGAGGAGGCAAGTAAATCACAATTCAGATACCAAGACCAGCTCCTAACTGCCGGAGGGAGCGGCCCAGGGCACTATCAAAATACTGGCTATGCTCCAAAGTACCCGGTGCCTTCAGGATATTGGAGTTTGATGCCATCAAGGTGAGGAGACCTGGTTGTGCCTAGGGAGGCTTCCTGGAGGAGGTGGCCTCAAGTGTCACTCAGTTCTCTCTGCATCCAGGTGGAAGGAACCAGAAACTCACAATTTCATAACCAAGCTAGGAGCAAGCTGTCTAGAAGGCAAAGTTGAGCTGCTGAGTCTGGGACCTTGCACCATCCCATGTACTCAGATCTCAGCTCAAACAGATCTCACTGCCAAAAGAAGACACACTGTCACCTAGTCACTCACTGAAGAATAGAGGAAAACGAATATTTTTAAAGTAATCTATGGCCCAATTACTATGATAATTACTATAAAATATTTCTTACGCTTTTGTTTTTTCATATTTCAAATTAAGTACCCCCCCTTTTTAAAAAAAAAAAAAAAAGAAAACTATAGAAGCCTCTACTTTCAGTAAAGCATAAATTCCCAAAAGATTTCTACATAATTTATTTTCCTTAAAAAAAAAAACTATAGCTTTTAAGATCCTCTTAAGATAATTTACAGCCCCCTCCTGCACGGGTGGGGGTGGAGGTGGGGAGAGGGCTGGGGAAATGCAGCTGCCGGAATTCATACCGAAACGACACTCAGGACAAGCCGGACAGATCTTTTCTAAAACGTGTTTGGTCAGTCGCTGTAACTTGTGGAGCTGAGCTTCCTCCTGGGAATCTCCCACACTGCAAGGAGAAGGGTTGATACGGAGATAACGCCTCCCCAGGAGACATGTTTGCCATATTCTTTTTTAAACAAAGAAGACATCTTAAGCACCTTGCAATATCTTTCATTTAATAGTTGGCAGAAGGCACGTCCCCGATGAACGCTGGCCTGTGCCTTTCTCTTTAACCAGCTGAGTGATCCAAGCTTTTAATATAGCCGTTCCAATTATTGTAAAAGTCATCTAGTACCTTATAACCACAAATATTGACAGTTTATTGCACAACACACTCCTGACATTTGAAGGTCACACCATACATAATACATATTCTTTTATAAAAGTGTCTGGAACAAAGAGATACCTGATAAGCTATTGCCTCTGCCAGCTTGTACGTATGTACAGTTCGGGGCTGACTTAGGGCTGCATGGGAAGCACACACACCATTTTAAATAATCTATTAAGGCAGCGTGGAGGCATTCATGATGGATAATTATGAAATGGCTCGCGTGCACGCGGCAGCCGGGCTGGCTGGGCGTGGGGGTCTGCGCTGTTCCCCTCCGCTGAGTTCGGGTCACAATGCCTCTTCACTGCGGTGAGCCCCGCCTCACTTTGCTATCGGATTTTCCCCAAAAGCTATTCAGCACAAATGACGAGTGATATGTTCCTGGTTTTCATATTGGTTTACATGTGGCTGAAAAGGATTTAAAAGCCTACCACGTCTGGCTCAGGTAGGGTGGCCCCCTAGCCCACGGTGGGGGGGACTCTGGTCATACTTGCGGCCACACAGCCACTCCCCAGGACAGGGGCATTCATAGACCTGAGACACTTCATCCTGCCTCAGCCCAGCATGGGGGTACGCTCTGCTAGGCAAGGGAGACAGTCAGGACATGAAGGGAGTCCCCAAAGCTAGGCTGACACTCAGAGCACCCAGTAATCCTTGGGGGAGCATTCTGAGAAGGCCGTGCTAGCCACTAGTCCCTTCTGCAGAGACTTATCTGTCTGTCTTCCCCCTACTTGTCCTTCCAGAGTTAAATCAGCCTGGACAGGTTCAAAATACAGAATAAGGGGAGAGGTTTTGCAGTCCAAGGAGGCCTCAGGTCAAAACCAAGTTCCTCCACCAAGTCTTAGGAGTGTCATCCCAGGCAAATTACATAACCTCTCCGAGGTTCAGCTTCCTTATCTGCAAAACAGGGGTAGTCCTGGGAGTTCACACCTCTAAGGACGGCACAGAGTAAGTCTACAAATCGCTTAGCACCATGACTGACGGAGGATATGCTTTCAACATGGATATCCCCAAAGAGACATGTCACAAACAAGCATGGTGTGGGCTGGGGGCCCGGGGGTTGGGGAGCGAGACCTGTGGTCTGAGTACCCGTGCCCTACTAGAGCCAGCTGCTGGATATGGACTGAGACACGACAAAGCTCTAGCATGAGAGGACAAGTCCCTTTCCAGAAAAGTCTAGGTTGGAGCCGTTCCTCCAAAGCTCTAACATCCCAGGCAGTTATCCCAAGTTAACAGCAGAAAAACAATTCAAGCTGCAATTTAGCTCCGCATAGATGACAATCTTTAATCACAGATGAAGCGGTAGGTCATTAGAACCCACACCAAACTCCCTTCCAGATGACACTAATCGCTGCTGTTTAAAATATATATACATGTGCATGTATAAACACAAACATATACATGTATTTTTTATTTTAGAACTGTATTGAAATAAATAATCAGCAAACCCTCAAAAGCCCCTCCAAGAGTAATTTTATCTGCATATCCGTAACGAACATCCTAAAATTTAAAACATGGGGCCAAAATGATTTCTATAAAGATGACGTGTTTATTAGCATTAAATCCCAAGGAAGAGGGCCTCTGTATAAAGAATGCATTTTTGCATCTGAAAAGCAGGCATTTTAGGATGCGTGTGTTTCTTTAAGAAGCTATTCTGTTTTTGAGGGTAGCCTGTAAGATAGGGCACCACGTGATCTGGAGGTTGCTATGGTAAATATGCATTTTTTATTGAAGAGTAAACAGTGGCAGAAAACAAGTGTCAATTGCCAGCTCTGAAGTTCCTGCCATTTTTGAGCTGCACCGATGACTTACCAGTCCCTTTTAATTTGAAAATCTTTATCAGATGAACACTATCATTGGATCAATCTTTAAAACGTTTTTGAATAAATGCTGAATGCTTCTATACCTCATAGCAATAAATACTTTTGTTGGCATGTAAAAATTAGCAGAGAAAGAAAAAAAAAATCTATCTGGCTCTGCCGACCCAGCATAGCAAGCCGACCTCCCTGGAGACCTGTCCAGCCAGTGGACCCAGGGGGGATAAAAAATTCAACCTCGGCTCAGACCACAGAGCAGGGAGCCAAGCAGACAGCTGAGGCTACCTCCAGACCCCATCCATTGTCTTGGTTCCTTAGGACAAGTGGGAACCATGTGCTGTTCATGCCCCCCACGTCCCAGAGTCTGCAGTGTCAATGACAATGTCCCAAGTTGCTCAAAGAGCAGCGTGCTGTGACACTCTGAGCCAAGTTTGCTCTGTTTTCCCCTTGCAAAGAGTGGCAGGAGCGGAAATTAATTCGTAGTAATTCCTGAACATCAACTTTGCTTCCTCTGCTGTGTCCACATGGATGACCTTTCTCAATTATAAACCAGGCCTCATCACCCTCAGCTACGACCTCCGTGAGCTCCTGGTCCCACCGAGTGTCCCTGTACTAGCTTCTCTGGCTGGGTGAAGAGTTTGGATTTTCTTCTTGTCTGATGCCAGCTTTCCTTCCAGCCTGTCAAGTGCAGAGGACAAGGGCCCCAATTCTCCCTCTCCTGTGCCTGGCACAGGGTAGATGTCCGGCCAATGTTCGTCCCAAACGTACATGAAGGCGTGGACGTGTGAATAAACGGACTGCCCAAGCTCTGGAACGAGCTTTCCAGGCTGAAGCTTTGGGCAGAGCTACTTTCAAGTCTGCTCATCCCTCCTGCAACACAGATGACTCAAGTGTCGATGAATTTCTTCCTCAAAAGGAACGTTCCAGGATCTGGGAACCATATAGACTAACCTAGAGCAAGATTAGTCTTCCAGGGGCAAGCTAACTAAGCAAGCAGCATGAGTGTCCTCCCAGGGACCACCCAGAAGGAGGGACAAGACCAAGTGACCCTTGCCTGTGGGCAGAGGGGAGCGGCAGGCAGCCCCCAGGCCTGTGCAGAGGCTGCCCGGCCCTCAGGACACAGACAGATGCACCTGAATGGACCTGCTCCGGCATAAGAACACCTCAAGACACCAGTTTGTTTGATTCTAAGGTCTGAGGTCAAATCTGAATGGTTGGCTAACGGTACATCCTGCAAAGGAATCTGAGAGTTTCAGGATGGTGGGTTTGCAAGGCCTTTATGTACTTGAAGCCCCTCAGTGCACAGTAGAGCAGCAATGCCACAGCCACAGCCAGTGGGCGAACTCGTCCTAACTTGGCAGCTTCCAAACGCTGTGTATAGGATGGGAATTACGGGCAGCGCCTGTGGCTCAAAGGAGTAGGGCGCTGGCCACATATGCCGGAGGTGGCAGATTCAAACCCAGCCCCGGCCACAAAAAAAAAAAAAAAACATTCAAAGGAATTACAGCACTTGCTGTGTATAGGACGGGAATTACAGAACTGGCTTTGCAATCCCTTATGGAAATCAAGTGAGGTGACATGAGCAAAGGTCATCTGGGAGATTCCCAAATGGCAGTGCCTCTCCATCTCCCTACGAGAACCAAAGTACGGCCCAGATGCACTGGCATGACCAGCGGTGACAATCCAGATAGAGCACTGATTCTCAACCTTCCTAATGCCGCGGCCCTTTAATACAGTTCCTGTGAGTTGCGACCCACAGGTTGAGAACCGCTGAGATAGAGGGTCACCACGGGAGCCCTCTGCAGAGCAGGTCCTGTCCCCTGTACATTCTGCCAGGGCCACCCAGACACACCAGAGTGGGGCCTTTGTTACACGAGACAAGCCTGCACTGCCCGCCATCATGCTGACCATGCAGGTGGAACGGGTCGCTCACTCAGTTCCTGACCAGAAGTGATAGTGGATTAGGCACCTGTCCTCACAACATCGTGTTGAGGTGAGGAGGCGGTAGGAGTGGGGTGACATGGGGGAGGGGAGCAGACAGGTCCCTGCAGCTCAGATGTCACCATCCCCAGCTCCATCCCTGAGATGGCCCATGTTAAAGAGCTGCCTCTCCCCATCTCCACAGGGCACCCCAGTTGGCCATTCGTCTGGTAGCCACAGCCACACAGGGGTCCTTTCGTCCTGCACACCAGGGACATGTACCCTGAGTCCCGCTGGGCAGCCCACACCCCGTCTAGGAGAGTATGCCCTGGCCTGGAGACAGAACTCCACTGCCGTCCTGGGGACGGTGTCTCAGCATTGTGATGTGGTCTGAGGGATGTTCCCTCTTATCCCAAGACATCTTTAGAGGCCCTGAGCCAGCCTGCAGGCCCACCTGGTGAGAGAAAGTCTCTTTGTCGGAGCTCATAACCTCAACACACACTGTTCCCTCTTCCGAAGGACAAACCCCAGACACCAGCCCCAGCACTCCTCCTCCGTCTACCTGGTTAAACCCTCCCATTTTGGAGTCTTCCCTGCCAGGGCTGCTTGCTCTGATCGTTCAGACTGACTCAGGGCTGCCCGATTGTCCCAGAGAGCTGCTTTTAGGACACCTGTCAGTGCGCACTTGGCTTGTGTATGGGTGTGCGCATGTGTGTAGGTGTGTGTGCACGTGTGTGATTAGTACCTGTCTCGTCCACTAACCCGCACACACTTCAAATACAGGGCTGGGTCTATTTTTCTCACTTCTGTGTCCTGAAGTCTCCCGGCATGGGGCTGGTGCTCCATGAACATGGGACTGGCTGATTGAATGAATGAATGAATGAATGAAGGGTGGAGGGAGAGCTGGGCAGCCCTTCTGGTGATCGTGGGATCCAGGGAAGCTGCCTTTTCCTTTAAAGGGCTGAATCAGCTCCCTTTAGCATGCCCTTCCTGATGGGCTGGAGTTTAGGAGGCCTCTTTCTGTGAGGGGAGAGGCTGCCATTGGCTCCTGCCAGGAAGGCAGGTGACACAGGGGAGGGGGGTCAGGCCTCTGTACAGTGACCACCCCACACCCTTGTGTGCGTCTCCTGGGACTCCAGGCCTCTGCTCCTCCATGCTCTCTCCCAGAGAGGGGACAGGGGTCCTGCCACAAAAGCATAAGCCCCTTGGAGGGAGAGGACGTGGCTCAGTCACCGGACCCTCTCCTGCCCCTTGGGTTGCTCAAGGCTGCTTGGGATCTGCCCCCACCTCCTGCTTCACAGAGCCACTCTCTGTCCACACCTGCCCTGCCCGCGGCCTGATGCCTACGCAGGGACTCAGTTCTGTTCTGCAGCAAGCTGTTGGCTCACAAGAGCCCCACCCTAGAGCTGGGCTGGGAGCTGGCAGGTGGCATGATTTGGGCACACAGAACCTCAGGGTGTAACAGCTGGCTGGGCGCTGGCTCAGGACCGCAGCTGGTGGAAAAAGCAGAGTCCAGGCTCCAGGGCAGCCCATCAGGCCCCTTGTCCTGCCTTGGTACCTCTGCTGAGTTTCTAGGCCTGTGGAAAAACCCTGCCCAGACATGTTCTTGGGGGAGACCTGCCACATGGGTGCTGTGTGTGCCAGAACAAGGACCCGTCCTGGCCTCACCCAACTGTGCCGTGCTCCCTGGCATTTCCCTTTGCCTGGCACACAGGGCCCTCTGGGCTCACTGTACCCTGTAGTACAGTATCCCTGTACCTACCTGCACCCCATCCCTTCCCTGCTCATCCCGAGTCGGGCATCACCCACTACCGACTGCTCGGGCCACTTCCCCAGCAAATCTTTGGTCTGTCTGGTTGACTGTGGCACCCCCAGCCTGGCACATAGTAGGCGCTTTTGAACAAGAAGAACATGACAAGACAATACCACCTTGCTCTATTAGACATTGGCAACTTCTTTCTTTAATGTGGAAAATCACTTTCCTCACCCTTTCTAGAAGCCTCTACCCCCACACTGACATTCTGGGCAGTGTACACACCGTCCTGCGATGCTAATTTCTACCCTGTAACCGAGAGAGACAACTAGATGTTGCAAGGTTATTCAAAACTCCTGCCCCTTATCCTCTGACTTCTCCTTAGGGGGAAATTGCCCAGGAATACATTTCCTCATCTGTATGTTAAAGCACGGTTATAATCCACCTATCATGATTGCAATTTTGGGAATCAAAACGGAGATCCAAACAGCAGTGTGATCTACATTTTAGCCACATATATTATAATAAATTAAGTCAAAGAAAGAGTTCTCCATTAACTCCTGCTCTATTTCTTTAATACCCCACAAGAACACGCCGGCCACGGCCCCGCCACTGAGACCCGGCCTTCCCCACCTGCTGCCTGGGCTGCCACGTTGCTACTGTCCCATCGCCTGTGACAGGGTGATAGCCTGATATGTGGGGCTGGCTGGACTGGATCAGGCTTCTGCACTTTGGGTTCAAAGCCACCCAAAGCCACAGAGAGGCTGCCTGCGACCCCCGGCCTTGGCCATGCAGAAGTATTTGGAAAGATGGGGGCAGTGTGGGCAGAGAGCTGATGGGAGGGCAGCAGAAACTGACCTTCACGAACGCGGCTCAGAGGACCAGGGAGGTGGCAGGGCGGGGGTGGGGGCGCGGTACTCACTGCCTTCATGATTTTGCCTGAGACCCATTTTATCCTTGGGCTTGTGTGTCCACTTCTGTGGGTGTAAGACCCTCCGTGAGATCCTGAAGGCCCACAGGTTTTCACATCCTATATTTGTTTTTAATATTTACAAATTTGGGACATCCCCCCCCCCCACGTGGTTGCAGTTTCCACCTTTTCCCAAGAAATCCTGTCATCTTCTGACATCAGGTCCACAGTCCCGAGCAGCAAGAGTTGTCCGGCTGAGTGGTGGGGCCCCCCATCCTGTCCCCACTGTCACCACCTGGCTGCCCCCACCCTGCAGGCATTTCTCCGAATTTTCCTTTTTCACAGAGATGATCCCGGACGCCCTTTCCACCTCTACAAACGGCCTTAATAACCTCAGTTGAGCAAATAAGGCAGAAGCCTCCAGACTAATTCTCGTAATTATGATGGGTCTATTATTTCAAAGCCAGCGATGATTGCGGGGTCAGGTACTCAGAGGAAGAGAGAGAGAAACACAGTTTAAAGTGATAGCAAATACCCTTTGATTCTTCGCTCGAATACCAAATTGCATCCAGAGATGCTGAGAACGTGTGCACAGAACCTTCGTCAAATTTCAAAGAGGCCTCAGGAGGAAGGGCAGTGATCAGGGAGCAGGGCGGAGCCAACCCAGAGCCACACAGTCCCAAGACCATGTCCCAGGACTCCGTGGCCAGCCCGGGGACCAGGGGCGGGGACCCATGCTCCTCCACTCTGCGGGGCGGGGGACCTCTGGCCACACCTGTCCTTCCCTGATCTCCCCTGGCCTTGGAGGGTCTCACTGCCTCCCCCCAGTTTCTTTATGGGTCTCCTGTCACCGCCTTGCCTCCGATGCTGGCCTCCAGCACACCCCCGCCCTCGGAACTTTTCTGGACATTTCCACACAGGACACACTGCTCTGCACTGCTCCCTAATTTTCTTCCTGTGTTTTGATTCCCGCCTGCTTACCAAGAGTACCCCGTGGGTCTGCCTGTCCCATAATCACCCACAAAGCTGAGCAAAGGGGTGGCCCATGGAGTCACTCAATAAACACACGTCGGTTGACCTTTCCGTTGTGAAAGACACTATTATTATCTCCTCTGGGGCTTTCCTCCTATGGCTTCTTCAAGGAGAAAGGAAAGGGCCGACCAGGTGTTGGAAAACACTTTAGACTTTTCCGCCCTCATTTCTCACTTAGGCTGTGCTCCTGGTGATGGCCTGAATGTGGCCCTCTCCCCGCAGCTCCTGACTTGATCCATTCAGCCGAGAGTATCAGCCGGCAGCTGTGCTGTGCCAGGCACAGTGCGGTGCTGACGTGCACCAGGCTGCTGGCCTGTGCAGGGAGTGGCCGCCTCGCAATTCCACGGAGGACGTTTGTCTCTTGTCATGAGGCACCTCACTCTGTCTATGTCCTCATCTGCCTTAGAGAAATCAGGTCACAGAAAATGTGCCCGCTGCACCCACTTTCCTTTCTGCCCTTGTAGATAACCCTCTGGGCCTGTGTACGGCTCTCAGTTGGGCCCTGGACATCCTTGTTTGACTTCTGGGAGCTGCAATTAGGAAGAGGAAGGCCAAGAAACAATGTCCTGTCCACCTCAAGTGTCCGCCAGGGACAGGACCCGGAGAGCCCGTTTATTTTATCAAGGTCTCTCCGAGTGTCTTCCCTGCTCCCATGATGGCTGAGCACTGGTGAGGTCTTATTTTGTGCCAACAGCATGAGACACTCCCAGAGAGGACGACTGCACGCTGAGCTTTCATCCCGAAGGAGCTTGACATGCACAAGGGCAGACAAAAATAAACGTCCAGAAAATAATGGTAATAATCATAAAATCTGCACAGCTACATCAGAGGGTAACCTCTACTGAGTGTGTGCTGTGTGCCCCACAGGTGTTAGCTAAATCCACCCCCACGGCAGCCCTGGGAGGCAGGAAAGTTTCCTATCCCATTGCACAGATGAGAAAACTGAGGCTTAGGGAGGTTAAAAGACAAGTTCAGGCTCACATAGCTGGAGAGGGGATGGAGTCCAGGTTGCTGGACTCCTGAGACCACGCTCCCTGAGCTGCCTGGAACTGACGTTAACAGTGACAGTTTGTGACAGCGCTGAGGACAAGATGGAGAGGAGGAACGAGAAGGGCTGCTGTACATTGGGGCCAAGGCGGGGGCTTGCTGAAGGGAGCGTGGGAGCCCAGCTTGGAGCAGCAGGTGCCGTGAGGGGTGGGAGGAACTCTCTGGAGTCAACAGGAGAGGGTGGTCTCCATACAGAGGAAAAAGCCAGACTCCAAGGAAAGGCCCAGAGAGAAAAGCAGTGAAGTCTTGAGGGACCCTGGGCCTTCTCACCTACTGTCTGCTCTCGGTCACCAACACCATCCCGCCATTTTTATTGCATTACGAGACTCTTTGACCCCACCCCCGCAGGACCTAGGGACTCCACTATCAGATACCGCCACTGTAAAATCAGTACCACGTGTGAACCCCAGCACATCACCCTGGATCCACCTATGAGAGGAAGGGGAGGCCCTGGCCAAAAACAGACTTTTCTAGTTTTTGAAGGTGAGAGTAAATTGAATAACCTCTCCCCAGCCACCCACTCCACCCTGATGATGACAAACAGTTTTGATTGAATCATCAGGGGAGGACAGTAGAGGGGTGTGTCTGTGGCCCATGCTCCTCCCTCGGGGAAACACTTTGCAAACACACGCCATTTGGCACAATCTGCTCAGTTTCAAAGACAAAGCAAATCCCTTTGGGGTCAAGAACCAGAGGGAGGCAGGTAGAGGGGCCCCCGGCTCACCAGGTCCGGCTGGGCAGGCACCCTGCTCCTCACACATGGGAAGCCAGTGGGCTCTGCGCGTCCCACACGCACCCAGTGAGGATGTCCACCAGCTGTGGACACGAATGCCAAGACAGTGCTCAGTCCTGACTTAGAGGTCTCGGAATCCTCCTAAATGCCCCCTTCATCAGGGAAGGAAGAAGCGGCCTTATGGAGCCTGCGCCAACGTCAACCCATGGATGCCTGCTCTTCCCCCAACCTTCTGGCCAGGTCCCTCTCTCCACATCCCCAGACAAGTTAGTTGCGACCATCAGAGCCCCAATTTGGGGGCATAAACCCTGCGCCCGTCTTTAGAGTGGAGTGGAGGGTGCTGGCCTGGAGGACACACCTCCCTGCCCGTCCTTCCGTCCC
>NW_003852530.1:1991919-2004419 GCF_000181295.1 Otolemur garnettii | reverse complement strand
CTCACCCACAGCTCTTCCCTCCATTCGAGCTCTGGGATAACAGGATGCTTGGAATGATCCTGAGCGGTGATGGCCCTCCTTGTACTCAACCAAGGCTCTAGAATCTGCCTTCTTTGTCCTCAGGCCAAGTCTCAGCCCCTTGGGAGCAGAGGGGGAAATGTGATATCCATCCCACCTCCACGCACGGCCTGGTAACAGACACGTGGCAGCGGACAAGGTCTGAACAAAGATGGAAAGCCATCTCAGACAGAAAAAAGGTGCCGTCCTGGTGTGGCGGAGGGAAGGCTGGATGTTTCTCCCAGTCCAAGGCAATAATGGCAACCAGAGTGAGAGCATTTCCTTCTCCCTGGAGAGAGGCCAGGACATGGCTGAGCTGAGACCCACCTACTTTCGGCTCTCTAGAAAGCTCTGGTGTCCAGGAGATTCCAGTCGCCGACATTCCATAAGGAAGGCCTGACCCTTAGGGAAGCAGGGATCCCCAAGTCTCTATAAAGTGAATTTGCAGGCAACTCACGGCTAGCTGCCTTCCTCCCCAAAGCTCCCACCACCCAGTCTGCCATGATAAAGCGGAAGAGGGTGAGTGGGGGCTTCTGAGGAGGCCCAAGCGGCAGAGCTGAGCTGTCAGAGGCGTCCAGGAGCTACGTTAGGGCCAGGTCTGAAGTGCCAGCCCGTCACCTGAGTCCTCCTGCCTGGCATGTGCTGTGCCCAGTCCCCCTTGCTGGCACGTTAACAATCTGTGTATCCATTTATCAGCAGTACATTTTGAATTGTATATTTATGGCACGGTGCACTTTTCATAGCTGAAAATTAATGAACATGCCTTTCTCATAACAAACAAGCACCTGGCTGCATAGTTAGTAATCGGAAACAGATTTATTTTTATTAGTGTGTATGTGGGCAAAATTTCTATCTTAAAAAAAAAGAAAAGAAAAAAGCCCCACTGAAGTTTCGGAGACAGGAAAGTAGACAGCCGACGGACCCTTCTGCATTTAAACTTCCACTTCTAACGTCCACACCGCCCCCCGTAATATTTTCACATCAGATACGGTGATAAGGCCTTTCGACAGAATGAAATCATTTTTCGTAAACCTCACTTATCTTGATGCCATGCACTGATCACCCCAGGAAAACAGAATTTCGTCACTGATCAAAGAAAGAAAGAAATTCATGATTCTACGGTTTCCACCAATTTCTGCTTCTCTCTGCACCCAGGAAGTCTTCACTGACAAGTGAACTTGAGATCAGTTATACAGGATGAGCAGGTCTGGAGATGTCGATCTACTTACAACGTGCAGACCCCAGGTGAGAACATTGTACCATATTTAGGATTCATGCTACAGGAATAGATGTCGGCTGCTTCTGTCCCAAAAAACACAACGAAAAGGAACCTTGCGAGATGATGGATATGTGAATTTGCCTCACTATGGTAATGCTTTACTCCCTGTCCTCTGCAAAACCACACTGTATACCTTAAATATACCCAGGAAAATATAAATAAATATATAAATAAGCATAGCAACTCGACTTGCAAGTTTTGCCCTTCTGGGTTTAGTTACTTTCGGAAAAGATTTCAATCTGGTCATTTAAAATCACCTGTCTTGGACATACCCAAGAGGCTCACACCTGTAATCTCAGCACTCTGGGAGGCTAAGGCAGGTGGATTCCTTGAGCTGAGGAGTTTTAGACCAGTCTGAGCAAGAGCAAGACCCTATCTCTACTAAAAATAGAAAAACTAGCTGGGTGTTGTGGTGGGTACCTGTAGTCCCAGGTACTCAGGAGGCTGAGGCAAGAGGATGGCTCAAGCCCAAGAATTTGAGGTTGCTGTGATGCCCTGGCACTCTACCCAGGGTGACAGAGTAAGACTCTGTCTCAAAAAAAAAGAAGAAAAAAGAACCCAGCGCATACACACTTACAAATTGAGTAACTAAGGATGGGCACAATTATTACTTATTTGGCTGAGTGTCCTTGAAGCTAGCCTCACCTCTTTCTGGGACAGGCTCGCCAGGGGCAGCTCCACAGTTTGTCACACACCCCTTAGAAATTCAGCGGGGTCCCCTGCTACACCTGGCCCACCCTGTCCACTTGCAGTCCTCTCTGTGAGAACAGCCCCGTGTCCCACGCAGTACAGCAAACCAGCCACATGCCCCTGCTTCTGCACCAAGAGGCAGGAGGCTTCTCTAAGCTCCCCCTGCAAACTAAACTGGGAACTCAGTTTTCTTCTCAACAGAATGGGGCCCACCTGCCCTGGCCCCGCTTACACCACAGGCAGTGGGACGGAGGAACTTAGAAGGTAGGAAGAGTGAGTGCAGGAAAGGTCCTGCCCCGTGCTCACGGCCACAGCCTGGGCTCCCTCCTGCATAAGCCCCATCCCCAAGCTGCTTCTCCTTCCAAAGCCACCTGGCAGGGGTCTGAAGTGAAGTCAGAGGGCATCACCCTACGACCACATGGATTGGGTCTTTCTGCCTCTGGGGCCCCCACTCTTCATGAGCTTCTGGAGGTTTGGGGTCATGCCTTGGCTTCTGTGGACAGTCAGTAAAGGGCTGAATGAAAGACCTGGGAGACATCAGCCCTGGGAGGGTCTGGGGGTGGGGGAACTGGCGGCCTGACCCCCTTTGCTGGGGCACAAAGCACCACGGGCCCTGGTCCTCTGAGATTCCACCATGGAAGATGCTCCCTGTACTCTTTCATTTAATGGCTACATAGTGACCCCTTATCACTCTGAGTGCTGGGAATATGCTGAAAAGCTAACCAAGTGTCCTCAAACTATGGCCCACGGGACACATGCAGCCCACCTAGGACATTTATCCAGCCTGCTGGGTGTTTTTGCTGCCGCTGCCTGTCCTGCTTAGCAGCTGACTCATCCCGGGGCCCACAGTCTGGCCCTCTAACGGTCTGAGGGACAGTGAACTGGCCTCCTGTTTAAAAAGTTTGAGGACCCAAACAAACAAGGCTCCTGCTTTCATAGACCTTCAAGTCTTCTGGGAAAGAAAGATGTTAATGCAATAATTACCCTAATACCATGCTTCCCCAAAAAAAGACACTGTCTTATATTTATTTTTTCTCAAGAAGACACACTAGGGCTTATTTTCAGGGGATGTCTTCTTCTCTGCTATGAAATGCAGGGCGTGGCTATGCAGATGCAGCGTATCTAGGTCTTATTATCAGGGTAGGGCTTATATTTAACAAATGCATAGAAATCCTGCTAGGGCTTATTTTTTGGGTAGGTCTTATTTTCAGGGAAACACGGTAACTAAAAGTGGTAACACCCATGGAAGGGAAAAGGTGGGCAACTCTAGGTTTCACAATCCACGTGAGCCCCTGACACCTGCACGGCTCGTTTTCCTCTTGTTATTTTCTCCTGCTGGGTTAAAACAGTCGTGATGGGCTCGGCACCAGTAGCTCAGTGGTTACAGCACCGGCCACATACACCGAGGCTGGTGGGTTTGAACCCAGCCTGGGGCCTGCTAAACAACGACAACTACAATGAAAAATAGCCGGGAGTTGTGGCGAGCGCCTGTAGTCCCAGCTACTTGGGAGGCTGAGGCAAGACAATCGCTTAAGCCCAACAGTCTGAGATTGCTGTGAGCTGTGACACCACGGCACTCTACTGAGGGCGATATATTGAGACTCTGTCTCAAAAAAAACAAAAACAAAAACAGTCGCAGTGCCCATATGTGTCATAATTTTAGCTTCTTCTCACTTAGGGTACTTACATTGGTTGTCTTCTCAAATTGTCTTATCTTCTGTTAATCTTTTAACCTTCTTTTTATAATCGTTTATTTCTCTTTTGCAGTATCTTTTAGGCATTTTTCTTTAACCCCTTTTTCTCTGTCCTTTGCACTTTAAAACCAGAGCAATGGCAAGTTTTTTTTTATTTATTTTTTATTAAATCATAGTTGTGTACATTAATACTTTCATGGGGTACAGTGTGTTGTTTCCATATACAATTTGAAATACTTTCATCCAATTGGCCAACATAGCCTTCATGTCATTCTCATAGTTGTTGTGTTAAGATGTTTATATTCCACATTTAGAAAGATTCACATGTATCCCAATGGCAAGTTTTTATCTTTTTAAATTTCTAAGCTTCGGGGCCTATGTTAAGTTGGGTATTTTTTTTTTAATGTTTATTGCATTTCATGGACTTACTGTCTCTGGCTGGTGATTTTAAATCCTGTTATTTTAAATCACAGTCTTTTTAATCTTATCTTTCTTAGTTTTCTCTATGTAAATGTCTAGCTATTGCTCCTGATTAGGTAATATCTTCTGTTAATTTTTCTTTAAATTTTTCTTCAATTTTATTCTTTTACCTTGTTTCACACTTACATTTTATAATTTATATTCCCTTTTCTTCATGAGTAGACCAGAGGCCTGGCTCAGGGACCCTGGAAGCTGCAATCTTTGCTTTTTTGAATAGTTGGTGATTTTCCCTTCACCTTACAGGGAACTTTACAGTTCCTTTCAAATGACCCCATATCCTTTCATTATGATGCTTGAAAAAGCAAAAATAAACCAAAAAAAGTCACAGGGGAAGCCACAGCAAGAAATCCTTCTTAGTGGCTCGGTGCCCGTAGCTCAGCCACATATGCCAAGGCTGGTGGGTTCAAGCCCGGCCCAGGCCAGCTAAGCAACAATGACAACTGCAACCAAAAAATAACCGGGCATTGTGGTGGGTGCCTGTAGTCCCAGCTACACTGGAGGATGACACAAAAGACTTGCATAAGCCCAAGAATGTGAGTTTGCTGTGCGCTCTGACACTACAGCACTCTACCAAGTGTGACATAGTGAGACTCTGTCTCGGAAAAAAAAAAAAGAAATAAACCCATCCCAGCTCAGCTATGTTGTTTAAAGGACTCACGTTCATTTTCATCCTTTTTTTAAAACTCAATTTCAATATTAAGGTTTATTTTTTTCATCCAGAGTGTGATTAAGTCACAATTTAAATAATTATCAGGATGCATAAATGAATATCCATTCGGATAAAACCCTACTGCTTCAAAGTGGCTATCTAAGAAATATTTTACATGTAATGAATATGTTTTATATTTAGGTTAACAGGCACCATCTTGAGAGCAGAAAAGTTTTCTTTTAACCCATAAATAAATTACACTCAAGAAAACAAGATGTTGCTATCTGAACTATGGTAGATCCTTGAGTGTTTTCTTCAGATAGCACTCAAAATTCTAAACTGTTGAGAAAGTATCTCCTAAAATATAACTCAGCCCATATGTCATAAAAATAAAAGCTAAAAAGAATGTAGACGATTTTTATACTTTGATGGAGAAATCTAGGACCCCTTTTGAATGGAGGTGAGAGAAGGTTTCTAAGGGAAGGACCTGCCTGGAGAGGCCTCTGGTCTGGGGACTGGGCAGATCCCGGGGGAAGAGGGCGGCTGAGCTCCGGTCCACAACACACACCACAGAGGCACCTTTCCTGGCGGGAATGGTCTGCAAAGGCAGCGTGGCCCAGAGTATCCACAGCTGGGTTTTGTTTTGACAGCGTTCCCCACACCAGAAATAGCTTCCTTGCTTGGTTTTGGTCTTACCTGATTATAAAACCAATACATGATAATTGCAAAAGGTTACATATCAAAGACAGGAGAGGGAAGGAAAAATAGTCTCCATCCTTCCACCCTGAGATAACCGTTCTTAACATTTTGCCTTATGTCCTCTCAGATTGTTCTATTTTAAAGAGCTTATCTAAATATATTTTTATTTTTGCAAAAACAGGGATCATGTTATACAAACTGATTCTATAATCTTCTTCTGTCATTTAATATATTGTGAACATTTTGCATGTCAAAAATGTAGACCTAGGCTATCATTTCCAACCTGCACAGGCGTCCACAGTAAGGAAGTCACAATTTCCTTAGCAGATCCTTCTCTGAAGTACATTTGAGTTGCTTTCAAAATTTTCCTTTATAAACTGAGCTTCAGTGAATATCCTTAGCCAAACACCTTTGATTATCTATAATTTATACCATATACGTGTATGTGTGTGTGTATTCATGTTTATATACAGAGTGGCCATCAAGTTCAGTAGAATCGTCGTCTATTTTAAGTTGCACGTGAACTGTGTGACCACCTTGTATTTAGAATTGTCTCATAAAAGAGGACAATGTAACCTAATTGTTTGTACCCTCACATTAATCTGAAATCTTTTAGATTAGCAGACTAGTGGGATTGAGGGCAATTTATTTCAAGTTAATGGGAGGTGCAAACAACCAGGTCAAGATATTTGAATGTTGCTAAAATAATGGGCAGACACTTATTTGTCAAATTATTCTCCAGAAACTTTGCATTAATAAAAACATGTAGGAACAGAGTAGCAGAGTGTCTAATTTCTCCCAAACTTATCCATAATAGTCATTGTTACCAATCTTGTAAATCTTGGTGGGGCGGCGGGGGGGGGTGTCTAAGAAACCCATAAATCAATCAATAAACCAACACTATTTTTCAATTGTTTTCTTCAATTGCTAATCAGGTTTAAATATTTTCGTATATGTACTGGGCATTTTTTTTTTCTTCCTCTGGGAATTTCATGTTCATATTTTGAGGAGCACATCATGTCCTCCTGAGAAACAAGTGGACTGGGTCAAGTATCTTCAAGTCTCAGCCTTCTGGAGGTAGAAGACAAGTCAGCCCCGTGAGGGCGGCTATCCCAGTCTGTGGATGGAGCCTGGGATTCATGAGGCAGAAAGCAGGTGCATGGGGGAGGGGGAGATGCTCTCTGGAAAGAAGGAAGAAAGAAAGAAGAGAAGGATGGGGGAAAAGGCAGAAAGAAGAAATAGTATCTCCCTCCTAAAGTCACAAAAGAACTAATTCTTGTAGAATATTTTATTCCATGCCAAACTATTTAACTCTACCTAACAAATCAAAAGATTTTGACCTGGTTATTTGCACCCCTCCCATTAACCTGAAATAAATTTACTTTTCAAAAATTAAAAGAATCCTCACACTTTGTTAACGCTCACTAAACAAGAACTCTTAGGTGGCCCATTTCTTCTTCTGGTTGGAGTATTATTTTTCTTTCTGATTTGCAGGAATTCTCTGCACTAAGGTTATTTACTTTGTATCAGTCGCATTTCCTAACCGGATTTTCTTTTATCTTTAAAAATAAAAACATAAACTTTTCCCTAAATTTAAAAATAATGTGTTCACTATAAAAAAAAAAAAAGAGCCAAACAATATAGAAATGAATGTTTTAGTTAATTAAAAATTATGCTCAATCCCACTATTCAGTCGGCTTGAAAGGAGAGGAGAAGCCAAAACTAAAAAATGGAGAAGCAAAGAGATTTGAGATCCAGTGGCCCCAAGGAGAGGGAGATGGGAAGGTCATGGTCACTGGGCCCTGCCCTCCGCCGACCGAAGTGAGGGCACACATCCCCTCCCTGGCCAGGGGAGGGTGAGCAGCTCTTAGACTCCTCAAAATCTCCTTTTTGCTCAAGCAACCTTGAGAATGATCCTATTATTCACACAAAGGATGTGGATTGAAGATGCTCTCACGTAATTTCCCCTAAATGAAATCTCGCTCTACCTGCTGCTTCGTAGCCCACTTTTTTCATTCAACAACATGTCGTGGGCGTCCCTCCAAGTCAGTGAATACAGGTCAGCTTCACACACTTAATGGCCGCAAAGATTTCCACTCCTGGTCTTTGATTATTGACCATTTGGATTTCTTCTTGCGTACTTTGCCCATTTTTTATTGGCGGGTCTGTCTTTTCCTCATTGATTTAGAAGAGCTCTTGTTTTTTTTTTTTTTTTTTTAATACAGGAATATTAACCCCTTGACTGTTATACGTGTAGCAAATACTTGCTGTCATGTTATCTTTGGCACCTTGTGGTCGGGTTTGAGAGGGGTGTGTGTGTGTGTGTGTGTGTGCGCACAAGGGCTGCTTAGAAGTATTTAATTTCTATGCCGTCAAATTCATTCAACAAATATTTATTGAGTCCATAATTTGCCATTACTGTGCTAAATGAAGAAGTAAAGTGAATAAAGGTAAACTCTGACAATTTTACTCTCAGAGTTTCTGGCCGTGATGCTGTGATTAGCAAGGGCAACCCCTCCTCACAATTACAAAAATACTTACATTTTCATGTGGGTCTGTATGTATTTCTGCTTGTTTCTTATTTTGCATTAAACTTCTTGCCACATCTGGGATTTATTTCGGCCAAAAGAACGAATTAGAAATCTTTTTTTTTAAAGTGCAGGGGAGATAGTGAGATAGTGTCCCTAAGTTTATTTGCATGCCCCAGGGACGTCACACCAGTGTTTCCAACTCCCACAGAGATAGGACTCTGCTGTGAGGCCCAGGCCTTCGTGAAGCCTATGCCTTCATAGTTTGCTGGAGGGAAGTAGAGGCATCCCAGATTCTTTGTCCTTTTTCCTAAGAAGGACAAGGGTCCCTGTTGCCTACTTTGATTAAACTTCCAGGCCTATGAGAGGATGAAAAGCCTCCCCACAGTTGCTGCAACTCTCTGCCACAGCCCTCCTGGCTGTCCCCAGAGAGGCTCCAGCCACGCTGCCCTCTCTCTCAGTGGACGTGGCCTGCCTGTGCACAGTTAAGCCCTCTGACCACTTGCCATTTCCCATGGGGGCCTCTGCCCCTGCTCACCTCACCCCAACCCTGGTTTAAGGACACAGAATTCAGGTGCTAACTACCCAACAGAAACCATATCCACCTGTACTCACAGGCAGCCCTGCCCTGCTTGCAGGGATTGCAGTCTTGATTTGCAATTTAGTTTAGAAAAGCCAGCAGAGGCAGAACAGGTAAGCTAGCCTGAAGGTGCATTCTTTTTTTTTTTTTTTTTTTTTTTTTTGCAGTTTTTGGCCGGGGCTGGGTTTGAACCCACCCGCCCACCTCCAGCATATGGGGCTGGCGCCCTACTCCTTTGAGCCACAGGTGCCACCCCTGCAGGTGCATTCTTATTAACCTGAAAGCGCTTAAAGAAAACAGCTGCCTTCCCCCTGGAGTACACACAACCCCCAAGGACTGACATTCTTCTCCTGGCATTTCCCAAGTGGGGTCTTCAGGCAAAGACCCCCATATGGCAACTTGGCCAGTGAGCTAACACAGCACGATCTGCATTACTTACTGAATAAATACAACCCTTTTAGATTTTGCTTTCTCTCCCCCTTCACCCCTGCCAGGTGCAAGTTACCCCCCCTGGCCCCACATCCCTGGGGATCCCCGTGCACAGGTACCACCTTTAAGGACCTGAAACCAAGCAAGGTGCTGCTTACACCCCGGCGTGGTGCTCAGAAGCTCTGTGCACCATGAAGAATTATTGTGAATCAAATTCTCTTTTCCCACTGACTTACATGAACATTTCAGGGAAGCATTATTCTCAGCAGTCACTGGTCATTAGGAAGCAGGGTCTTTCAATAGTTATCATGAAATGAGCTCCTGATTCTTAGCAATGGAGGAACAGCATCCCAGCCCCTGAGAGAAGCTCAGACGTGACGGGGGAGGTGGACGTGCAAACCAGTGAAATGCCACGCACCACGCAGCGAGGACGGGGGACAGGACTCCCAACACGCAGGTCTTTAAGAACAAACACTCTTAGTTCCGTTAAGTGTGAGTGTAGGTTTAGAGCGTGAGCTATGAGGTCACACGCTCCTGGGCTGGACCAAGTGTCCCCCATTTGTAAGTCAGTGACCTTCAGCTTTTAACTGCTCCACCTTCAGCTTCCTTTTCAATAAACCAGGAATAATGACAAGCCGTGCTCACCACTCGGGGATGTTTTGTGAAGCAGAGGAGACAAGACAGGAACAGGACTTAGTGTGGGCTCAGGCAAGTACTAAACTTTTATAAACACGGACAGCAAGGTCGGGTGCAGTGCTCACACCTAATCCTAGCACTTGGGAGGCCGAGGAGGGTGGATTTCCTGAGCTCACAGGTTCCAGACCAGCCTGAGCAAGTGTGAGACCCCTTCTCTGAAAAATAGCTGCTTATTGTGACGGACACCTGTAATCCCAGCTACCTAGGAGGCTGAGGCAAGAGGATCACTTGAACCCCAGAGTTTGGCTGTGGCTAAGATGCCACAGCACTCTACCAAGGGTGAACAAGTGAGACCCTGTCTAAAAAAAATCAAAAAACCCCACAGGCTACAATGGTGGTTGTTACTTAGTGTTAGATGTTTAACCCTTTAGTAAGGCATGGACTGGGAAAGAACCTTTTCACAAAGTAATCAGCACCGCATGCCAATTTGGTGGGGGGCTGAGACTACACACAGGGTCAGGGTCAGAACAAAGTCCAGCAGCACCAAGAGGAGGGTCAGCAGAGCTTCAGAGCTGCCAGGGAGCCGGGCTGATTAAAAGCCCAGAGTCAACGGATTAACAAACTGTGGTATATGCACACCGTGGAATGCTATTCAGCCATAAAGAGTTGCAGACTTTATATCTTTTGTGTTTACCTGGGTGGAGTTGAAGTACGTTCTTAGTGAAGTATGGCAAGAATGGAAAAGCAAGTATCCAGTGTCCTCAATACTAATAAGAAACCAGGAGATGAACAACTACAGGTCCACACAAGAAAACACAATTAAATTTAAAGGGGGAGGAAGGGGAAGGAGGAGGACTGGGGGGGTCTCACTGCTGTGCACAATGTGAGGGTGTTCAGCACGTCCCCTGGGTGACCGGCTCAACTACAACATGAACTGTACCTTAGAAATGCAAATCATGGAACCTAATCATTCCTACCCTCATAGGAATCTAAAATTTAAAAAAACCCAAAAAAACAAAACACAAGCGTCCTGAGAGTGAGGAAGGTCCCACAGCCAGGAGGTTGACGTCTGGGATTGGACCTCAGGATCCTGCCTCTGGGACCCATCTCGCCAAATGCCACTGAGATTTGCAGACCAGAGAAGCCTGGGGTCGTAAGACCACCGTCCATCCCCTGTGTCTTGCTGAGATTCCCAGACCTGTGGTAGTGACAGGGACAGCCTTGAATCAGGAGAAGCCCTTCCTGCCTCTGCAGTATCAGCTGAAACTCAAGCCCACCCCAAGGAAACATCTCTAGCGAGAATAATTTGAAATAATCTGAGAAATTCTTTAGAAAAACATTAGTCTCTTTGGCAAAAAACAACTAGCCCCAAACATAAGCTTGGAAATACTTTCAGAGGGGACATCGTCTTGGCGTTGGCTCCTAAACCCCCTTCATGGGTGGGGGACGTGGGCTGGGTAGACAGTGTGAACCAGTAGACACTCTGAGGTCAGGCAGGGGACGGTCACTCCATCTCATTTTCACTCTGCCCCCACCCTTCCCTTGTCCTGTACTCCACAGCCCCTGGATTTTCACCTTGCTGGACAGGAGTTAACCAAGGCCAAGGGGAATTTGAGGCTTCAAAGACCTTTCTCCTCTGGCCTTGAGGTCCAGGAGAACCAACAGAGGACAAGTGTCTGGAGATGGCTAAGTGGCTACATAACACAAATAAAAGAGGCACAGACCTTTCAAAAAATACGTGTTACCAGTTGCATCCTGTGTAAATAAGTTTTCAGCAAAATCTATAATTGTGAAAGAAAATGGTAATAAAAAAAAACTATAATTTTGGATGTTTGAAGATAAATATAAAGTCGTATTGTTTAAAAATGCCATATGACATCCTGGCAGTCCACACATATACTATATACATAAAGATATATGGGTGGATGGGTGGATAGATGGGTAAGTTTATTTCTGTTATCTGAACAGATAAGCCCTCCAAAAAGAGCAGATACTCTATATAGAAACATGCTTTTCTATTGATTGAGATTATATTATTGGAGATGAGCTTTTCTGGGAAAAGAGGTGGTCTTTAAATACATCAAGCATCATGAAATAATGTAGCCATTTATTAAGATTCTATATTTTAAGTAAAAAATGAGAACTCTATTTAAATGGCATTCAGGGAAAAAAAAAAAAAGAAAAGAAGTACCAAATATGAATGAAAAATAGCCAGGCTTATTTTTATTCTTGGCACATGTAACCTAAAGGCTCAACTGAAAACAGCAGGACAACTCAACTGAGCAGGACGGAGCAGGCAGGAGCTGCCCCCACCCCCACCCCCCAGTTTCTAGCCGCCCAGAGTGCCTGGCAGACTGTGGCCACAGACCTGGGGGTCCCAGCTGGGGGACTCTGGGTGTCTGACCCAACCGTGCTGCACCTTGTACCCCCCAGCACTCAGCTCATCGGGAAGACAAACACCAAGAAAGGACCCAGAGCCCAGCACGTTATGCACCAGTGTCTGTCCTGAGCAATTCACGTTCTTCTGTAAGCTTAAGAGGGGTGCAGTTTCTCCAGTCATTCAAACTACATGAGTAAGTGAGGCAGGTGCCCAGCCGGTCACCTATGGCCAATGGGGACAGAGCTGAAAACTCAACAAGCGAGGCTCCTAGGGCTGTCTGTGGAACCCAGGCCCCCTGCCCAGGGCTTGCAGGTGAGTCTCTGCAGAAGCCTGGAGATTCACCTTCACACACTGTCCACACTCACACGCCACCACAGCAGACCCTCACCTTCACACACT
>NW_003852530.1:1977036-1988669 GCF_000181295.1 Otolemur garnettii | reverse complement strand
CCACACTCACACGCCACCACAGCAGACCCTCACCTTCACACACTCACATGCCCCCACAGCAGACCCTCACCTTCACACACGCATGCCCCCCCCCCACACACACACAAAGTGTCTTGTTTTGGGAAGGTCACATCTTAAAGTACAACAGTCCCCAGGAACTCAGAGCCCCTGCAGCTCCCTGGCACACCACCTTGCTGTGCTTCTGTTTGGGGCCACTTGTGTGTGGCCCCGTCTCCACCAAACGGAAGGCGTGTGGAGCAGCACCGAGCGCCACGCTGCAGTTTTATGGCTCTGTTCAAATGAGGGATGCGTGTCACATTTGAGTGCCTTCACTTTTTAAAAAGGAAGGAAACGTGGGCTCAACTCAAAAGTCTCCTTTGGTGAGAAAGATTACGGAGCAACAATAGAGTGAGATGCGTCAGAAGCAGCCCCTTTCTCCTCCACGCTGGACGCAGCCCCTGCACGCTGGGTCATTGTGCATGAGGACTGACCCGGCCGACGGGAAGCCTATGGGTGGCTTGTGCATGTTGTGATGAAATGTAAATGCAGCAGAAAGGCCACCACAGAGCGGTCATTACCATTGTGGAACTCTGGCCACTCTGCCATTCAAGAGCCATTCTCGAGGCCTCTCAGGTACACACACCTGGGGGCACACCCACAACCGGTGCGTATTGTGGCTGCTAGTGTCTGTCGGCCTGTGTGTGTCAACACCTGCAGACAGGGCGGAGGGGGAGGAGGGCCCCAGCATTTGACACATAATACCCTGCATTGGAGAGAGTATCAGAACTCTGAGCCCAGCTCCCCCCGTGGGCTCCTGGCCCTTGCTCTGCAGCTGATGCCACGCAGGGGGCAGGACACGGCCAGCTGTGCCCAGTGACAGAGAAAGAAGAGATGCCAGCACCTGGCTACACAGAAGGGTGGCAGGACACCCTCAGCCTCTACCCTGTGTGGCAGGACATCCTCTGCCTCTGCCCCGAGTGGCTCCCACTTGCCCTAAGGACAGCACTTGCTTCTGCTCCTGTATCCACAGAAACCTTCAGCGTTTATTGGACTCGAAAGAACGGTGCCGCCCGTCTCCTGCTGTGCCTCCTAAATGCCATCTCCCTCCTCTCACTGCTCTGCTGCCTGCCCCGTGCCCTTCCCAGAACGATGGACTGAGGGTGTGGGGCACTCAGTTAACTGACTTGTACTGTCCCCTCCCCTGAGCTGCTCGCTCGGCCAGAGGTCATCAAATCTCAGCTCACGGCTCAGCACACAGGCCTACAGCAGGATGAGCCAGTGTGTGGGTCCTCAGATGATCCCTCCTTTCTCCCCAAGGAGGAAACAGTAAGTGCTTTTACAGGGATGCTTGCAAAAGACCATAAGTGTCCCAGAGAGAGCCAGTGCAGGGGATTGGAGGGGAGGAACGCCTCACAGAAGAGGTGGCACTCCATCAGGCTGAACCTTAAAGGATGGAGGGAGTGTGACAGGAGAGCGGAGGGTACAGAGGGAGTCTGAGGCATTGCCGGGTGGCCCAGGGGCCAGCACGTGGTTCAGTACATGGGGAAGCAGAAGAAGAGGGGGTATGGGAAAGGCCCCAAGACTCAAGTGCTCCTGCCACCCGGAGGCCAGAGTCCCCAGGACATTCCCTCAACATGTTCATCCAACAAATTCCTGAGTGTCTCTCTGCGCCAGGCTCTGACCACATCCTGTCACCCTCATGGAGGCTGTGGGCAGGGCAGGCAGGGCACAGAATTTTCATTGCAACAGAATGCTGATGCTTTGGAGGACAGGACAAGGCACACTGCCCATTGCTGACCCCATCACCTAAATGCCTGGCCTCCCTGGCCCCCTGCACTGGGGGCTCTTGCTGTGACTTCATCTGCTATGTGTCTTCCCTCCCTGAGTCAAATCCCTCCTGCTTTGCCACGACCCAACACGCGACCTCACAGGGCATCCCAGATATGGGGAGCTAAAAGGGTTTTCTTTAAATTGGGGACCCCCATATAAGGGACCAAGACTAAGTTAGGACACTGGTCCTGAGCTCTATCTTGGCTGTGCAACCCTGGACAAAGCCGTCTGCCCGCTGGGCCTCAGTTCCCTGTGTATGGGAGTTGGCATTTGCACATTCTCTCTCCATCTGATGGGGCTTGGATTCTGCAGTAGGCGTTGGATGTAGCAAATACCTACTGGTTTGCTCAGAGGTTGACGTAGCTCCCTTCCAGACCTCTTTCCCCATCCTCCCCTCCCAGAACAACATGAGGCTCCTACATTGGTTTATTCTCTCCTTTATCCAATGAACGTCCATGAAATGCTGACGGAGTCCCAGAGACCGCTGCAGGGACGGAGCCCGGCAGCATGTAAAACCTTCTCCCCCTCCTGGCCCTCAGCAGCTTTTTTCTCTTGCCAGAGTCCTAAACTTTGTGTCTCTCCACGAGGAGGCATGGATGATAGTGGTGTGGTTCAGTAACATAATGCCTGAAGCACAAACTCAAGGCCACAACACGACAAAAACAGCCCAGGAAAGAGCCGGTCTTCTGGCTCCCGGGCTAGCTCATGGTCACCTGCTGAATAACTTTTTGGCTGAACTGTTTACTCATAGGAAGTACCCACTGAACCCATTCTGCTGTGCTTGGCAGAGCGTTGCTGAAAGGGCTTCTCTGAGAAGACCTTCAAAGAGGCTCTAGGAAGCTATCTTCGGGCTTTGTTCCTGCTTCCCATTCTCATGTTGTGGGTGAGGACAGGAGGATGAAAGGATGGAAGTCCCCACAGCATGGACCCCCGACTAGAAACTGAGCCCAAAGTCCACGTGGGCTGGAGCACAAGCATCACCACTGCTTGTACCTTGGAAGCCAAGTTAACTCGCTTGTCATACTTTCCAAAGAGCAGGCTCATCCCAGCCTTCCCTGGTGACTTCAGAATACAACTTGTAAAAAAAAAAAGAGGAGGGGCTTCCTGAATCTACAAGTCAGAGCAAGACACCCCCACTGTGCAGGGGGTCCAGTGCTCCTGGGGACAACAGCAGCTCCCGGGGTGCAAACTGCACACTGGGTGGGACACTGGTGGTGGCTTTAATGGCTCAGCCATAACTGCTCGCCCTGGGGCCTGCAGGTCACCACCACTTCTCCGCCTGCCCTCTGTCTGTCTGCAGATTTCCAAGCCAATTCCCTTCTCAACTCAGAATCAAGTATCGGGATTTTTTTTTTTTTTAAAGATAATGTTTCTGGGCAGTGCCTGTGGCTCAAAGGAGTAGGGCGCTGGCCTCATATACTAGAGGCCAGCCCCGGCCAAAAAAAAACTGCAAAAAAAAAAAAATGTTTCTATACAAAATGAGTTTCTGCATGTTCTGGGCTTTTTAAAAAATATTTTAAAGTAAGTTATTTGCAGTTCGTGTATCACAGCACTGCACTGAGCTTACCCTGCCATGCCTCCTCGCAGACAGACAGAAATTGTAGACTAAGCTGTGGGAGATGCCACAAGTTAGATTTTAGTAAAACAGTGCAATGAGGGGACAGGTGTGGAGTTGAGGAGAAAGTCAGGTAACCCTCACGTCTTCTGTCTGTGCAGAGATGGCCCCTCTGTGGGCCTGGGAGGAGCTGGAGACTCCCCGGTATGAGTAGAATCACGGGAAAGCAGAGCTCAGTTTATATGGAGATGCTCAACCCATCGCTCCTGCTTCATGATCAATGTCCAGAATTTTCTGGAGCCTACAGGGACCTCCTATCCAGCACCGGATGCTGGGGAACAGCCTCCAAGCAGAGCTTAAGAGACCTCAACCTCACGATGTAGCCTTCCCAAGTTTTCCAGAACTGTGATCAAACGTGGCCAGACTGTGTGTGTGAGCGGACAGAGATGGTTCCAAAGAAACCTCAGTCCCATGATAAACGCAGCCAGTGAGAGAAGAGCCTGCCTTCCTCCCACCCGGGTCCTCTACAAGCCTCCAAATGGTTTCTTTCTCTTGGTCTATGTGTCTACGAAATGAGCCTTTTAATCCAGCAAAGCCTGTCACATCTTCAATTTCTGTGCTAAATAAAACAACAAAAAGTAAATTAGTGTTGCATTTGTAATGGGCATTAGAGAAGAAAGTCTGAATGTAAGTCTGCTGAGCCCGCCACGTGCTCACCTTGTTCTCAACACGGGCACGCCTGTTTCTAAAGCAAGCCTTACATTTTCTCTCACAAAGGTTTGACGTTCACTAAAATGTCAGCTAAAGCTGCCAATAAATACTTACTCACGGCTGGCGCCTGGGCAGGGGAAGGAGAGTTAGTTACTACAGGGGTCTTCATTAGGACACATACAGAAGGGAAAAAAAAAATCTTGTAGTACTTAAAAAAACCAAAGTCATGACGGCTGCCCAGAACTATGCGCGCGGAGGGATGGGCAAAAAAAAAAAAAAAAAAAGAAGAAGAAAAAAAGTGAGTAATAGCAAGAGAGATATTTAAGGAAAGCAATGATTGAACTTTAAAAAAATACTGCAGACTCAAAATGCTGGCGGCAGACTGAATGCTATTTTAACCAAAGCTGCTGATTTCTGAGAGGTCTTCTGCCTTTATATATTTGCGTCTCGCAAATGTTGGGCGTTATGGTGCTGAAATAGGTGTGGCCGACTTTGAAATTCAAGCTGTGGGCAGTCTGTGGTCTGTGAACCCAGTGCTGAGAGGGCTGGCTAGTCAGAGGCGAAACTGGCTACTGAGAAAACTACCCTAGTATGTGCTTTATCTCCGGCGCATTTAAAGGATTTACCTATCTATCCTGCTGCAGACCTACTCATTGAGTAAGAGCCAACAGCATATGACTGTGTTAATTAATCTGCTATTGTGAGTACAGGAACAGCTGCAGTGGGCTCGGGGGTACGTTGTCACAAGAAAACAATGTAATGGTAAGCCTCTGACTGCATATTCTGTTACAAAGAAGGTTTATGAGAAGTGAAATTCATAAATCACGGATCGTTTTTTAGAATAATAATAATAAATAATATCTGACCTTTAAAAGGGAGGTTCGAGTGTTCTTAATTTCGCCTTGAAATATGTCCTGATATACGATACTTAGGCTTCAACCCGATTCTTTGTTTTGAAAACAAACATTCCCCAGAAATGATGGGAAGGGGGACGGAGCTATAGAAATGACCTCTGACTGTACGAGATGCGTGCCATTGTGGCACTCACAAAGATCAGAGCCCAAAATATCAAGTTAAAAGAAAAACTTGTTGGCATGCCGCCAACGCCTCATATAATAAAAACGCAATTTCTAATACTATGCAGAAAAATGGAGAGAAAGGGGACATTCATTACGGGAAACACATATTATTTACATGGGCTTTATCTTTCTTTATGCAGATAAGGCGCAGGGAACACTCTCCGTCTAATTAACATTCCCTGCCCCTCCATGACCCAACCTTCCCACCCCCACCCTCACCCAAAATACGGCCGATATTCTGTGCCCAGCCTCTGTACATATATCCCGTTAGTGAGCCGGGTGAAGGCAGAGAGACAAAGGGAAGTAAAATCTTGTGTTGTGCTACTTAATCCAGAACAATAATCTGTAGCAAAAGTCAGGGGGAAAACACAAGACCGATCAAGGAATATAAAGTTGAACTCTGGCTAACAGGGTTTTATGAAGGATAACCATGTCTTGTATATCTTTGAAGAACACTTAAAAAAAAAAAAAAAAAAGAAGGAAGAAATCGTTCAGTTCCCCGGGTGGAGCCTCAGACAGGAGGAGTCCGGTCGCCTTTGACCTACGCAGTGCCTTTTACTGGCTTGGACACGGGGTCCTGAATCCGCCATCTCTAGCACCTCTTATGTTAGAAGAATTTTTTGTAGTCCGTGGGCCTCCATGTTCTTCAATTTCTGCTCTCCTCCATCTTTGTATGAAAAATACATTTTAGAAAAGTAAAAGAACTGTTTTGCCTTTGGGATGGGGAGGGGAGGGCAAGAGACACAGATAAAGTGGGCCTGATCTGTGACGCTCCTTCCCTTTGTTCTGGGAGATCGCGACAAAGGGGAGCTATTTTTAGCTATAGATTGGCATTGTATCACCAGGCACGTGTATCGACCGGGTAACTGGAGGAGGACTCTGGAGCCCCCCCACCAACAAACACTGTGGTATCATTGGCTGCGGAAGCCCAGACACCCCAGGAACACAAACTCGGAAGAATAATCTTAACCTAGAAAAATTTACTGAACAGGAGACGGAAGGCCCCTGGCTTATTCCGTTCACCTTGTGCCATTAAAGGAACAATATGCCCGGAGTGCTTTTCTTTCTGAAAGTTGCTTCTCTTAGTTGCCAAGACATTCAAGGGGAGGGAAATTGAAATTATCCAAAACGCACTGGCCCTTGAGTCAGGGACTCAACTTGGCATTTGTTTGTTCTTTCCCCTCGACCACTTCAAGGGTCTCTAAAAGGCCTTGGTAGATGCTCTGTGTAGTCAAACCCCCTTCTGATTGGATTTTGCACACATACCCCACCCCTCCCTCTACCTCCCAACCTTATTTCTGTGTCCCCAGTGCCTGCCCACTTCTGTTCCCTGCTCGCACCCCCAAGGACAGCTTTGCCCGACAAGCAGCTGGCCAATTAGTCACTGGGGTAGGGGCCCCACAGACAAAGTCTTCATTAGTACTGACTTTCACATTCTTCCTTCCAAATCCTTTCTTTTCTTTTTTTTTTTTTTTACATTAAAATTTAAAAGCCCATCTTTTCTTATACCAAAATAAAAACCCTTTAGTGGGCAATCCTAAATACTTGACGTTTCCCAGGATTGTCCCAAAGCAAAAGGCATCAGAAACTCGGGAGCCTAAGGACATACTTAGGAGAGAGTGCCCTTTGGATAACAATAGCGCCTTATTTCTGCTTATGGGAAGAGTTTGTGGGAGAAGGGAGAAAATGCCCACTGCCGGCCAGGGCCGAGGTTTCCTTCTCTAAGTGTTGGACGTTAACTCTATGGCAAGAGGGAGGAGCCTCCGGTGAGCCCACAAAGTTGACGCTTGAGAGCAGTATTGAAATCGGTGGCCCACGTTCCGTTTCCACGACAAGTTAAACAAGGATGTGAGCTGGCCCCGTTCCTCCAGAGACCCCTGTTTTCTCATCTATAAAACGAGGGCCTCGATGATGATGAAGACCCTCCTCCCAGAGAAAAAAAGGGTCTGTCAACTCTAAAATGTTCATTTTGAATATTTATGACTCTTTTATCCTGATTGAAGAAAACTTGCCTAATAAGATCTTTCTTCTGTTGCTAGCCACGGGGAGTCCTCCCACCCTTCCGGGGTTCATCAAGAAAGGATGCACATAAAGATTGTGTTTACTCAGCCACAGAACTATTCCTTGGTCTAACAAGTGGTCAACTTGGTTAGAGAAAAAAAAAAAATTGTTGGCAATGTCTTTTACCCTCCAATAATCAGTGTTTTTTCCTGCTGGTTCGCATGCCCTGGGACCAAGTAAGAAGAGCTTAACTCAGTTAAAATATATGTTAGGTACATCTGAGGCCTCACTAGACGCTTTTAGGCTTGAAGCACGTGTGTGGGCTTAGGACATACCTGGATCATTATGAAGGTTTCGAGATACACAAAAACCAGGAAATGTAAAATCTGAGCCCACAGAAACAAATGAAGCCCTCCCAGCAACACTGACAGGCTGATCAAGCTGAACCTGACGGGGGTGGATCAGAAAGGACACTGCCCGCTGGGAGTGGAACAACAGACCACGACACAGTCTGTCTCAAAACTTTCGTAGTGACCCCCGTATCAAACAACAAAGTCGCTTTGAGAACTTATAAAACAGGACAAAGCAACATAGACTCACGTGTCATGCCGGCAGCTTGAGTTCTGTCATACTTCTTTAGCTTCTTAAACAACCTCTTACATTTTATTTATAAAAGTAACTGCACATCTGTTTGTAGAAATTTAGAAAATAGACCAGGGAATAAAAAGAAAATGAAAATTGCTTCTGACTCTACCCCCGACTCTGACCACCATGAACACTTTTATAGACTTCTTCTGAATCTCGTTTATTTAACTATGATTAAAAATATACAATTCAAATATAAACAAAATAGAGATTGCGTACAGTTTGATACCTGGGTTCTTCCCCAGCATGATATTGTCAGGACGTTTTAATGCTGTTATTCTGCAATGCATGATTGTTAATGGCGGCAAAGAATCAAAGAAAGTTATACGCGGCTGGAACTTCCTCTGGGTTTGTGTTTTCTTTCTTTCTTTCTTTTTTGCAGTTTTTGGCCGGGCCCAGACTCAAACCCACCACCTCTGGTATACGGGGCCGGAGCCCTACTCCTTTGTGTGTTTTCTTTTCAATCTCCTGCTTAGCTGACCTCTCCAAGAGGGATGGCCCTTTTCCCCTTGGGGTTTGGGACAGTGTGTTGGTGACATATTTCTTCACAGACACAGGTACGAAAGGAGAACATCAGACATGGGTTTTGGAGATCTCTGCCTCTGGGGTCCTACAAGGGGGCTGGTCTTCCGGGGACCCTGGGTTGGCCAGGGTACAATATCCTGATTTTTTGCGATCTATTCTTTGTCAAGAAACCTCAGTTAGCAGCCCTAGCACTTAAAAGAGATTCTAATGCTGCGGAAACTAAAAGTAATGTCTAAAACGAAGAACAATAAAAATTCAGCAAAAGCTGAATTTAAGAGTACTTTAAAGCCATAAGCCGATCTCGACAGAAAGAAGACATCTTGCTAAAAACCACATTAGCAGCCAAATGAAGCCCTGGCCACTTACCCCGTCCAAGGGGAGAAGAAAGTGGGAGGAGGCCACACATTTGCAGCTCAGAACCCTCCAGGCACAGATTCCTGGAGCACACCCTTCAACCTGCCCTCTGCCCCCAGCTTTCTTCCCTTTTAGCAAAGGGGGGAAGAGTCAATGCTGTAAGGAAGTGCTCCATGATTCAATGCTGGGAAGAGTCTGTTGAGACTCTCAGATTTTTTTTTTTTTAATATACAAAATAGCTAAATAGTTTTCCTTTTTGAATTTTTTAAATTAATAGTAAGACTCACTCCTTGTAGCATGAAAGAAATCACATCTCATATGGCGAAGGACTAAGGGAGAAAAAGAAAACATCTCCAAATTCCAATGATGGGCTGGAAGAGCCCCATGAAGTGGGGCTGTGATGGGCGCCCCTCGAAGCCAGGGTCAGGAGAGCCCAGCAATGAGGGGGATGGGGCTGGTGTCAAGCCTCTGTAGAGCCTCAGACGGTCACTGATGTTGTCAAGTCCCAGATTAAAAGAACAGGGGCACTAAATGTGCATACCAACTGCTATTATGTAGAATATCTGTGTCCGAGCTGGGTCCACCTATAGGAACACCAGATAGGTCTGGTGACATTCACCCTTCCATACCTGCAGGGAAGTAGATGCCAGATTCCCTAAAGAGGAATTAAACAGGACTCAGGGACATCCAGGCAAGTGATGCCCCCTAGAAACCTGTGAGGTGCCGTGGCTGCTGGCAAAGCCCTAAATGAGCTGGGTAGTATTTCTGGAGCAAGTTGCATCCCGATATTTTAAGCTGAGAGTTTTATTGCTGCTGAAACCATACAGTTGAAAAGGAAATTGAACAGCCTTCTCTCTAAATCATCTGATTTATAGAAATTGAAATTGATTCATATAATTGGAGACCACTAATTATAGGAGTTGAAGAAGAAAGATTGTATGCCAAAGTTCTAATTGCTGAACTATCAAAGTTAGTCAAGATTTGTTTCAGGGAAGGGAGAAAATTGTCATTTTCTAAGGGATGCCAGGGGATGTGATCATTATGCTGGCTTACTGGTTCCTCTTTGGTCCTCATTTCAGGCTTTTTGAAGAAAACAACATGTTTGACCTTCCTGAGATGTGCCAGGGGGTTAAGTTTTCTAATTCTCTCTTTTTAAAATTTTTATGGAAGTTATGTCATACACCGTAAAATAAGTGGATGAGACAGAGAGCAAGAGAGAGAGAGACCGAGAAGGCCCCACAGTAATGATTCTGCATCCCCCACTGCCGGGCTGTGCACATCTTTTTGCCTGTCCCTGCTCCTGGTCCACATCCAGCTGACTTCCTTCCTGAATCCTCCTGCACACACCTGAAAACCATCAGTTGAAGGACCTCTACTTCCATGGAATGCCCCAGGGCCATACGCCAAGCACAATTCCTGCCTTAATTTTTGATATTTTAAATGATGCTATAATGACACGTTTCCATGCAAAAAGCATTCTCCTTACTTTAGATAAATTTCTTAAAATAGATTCTCAGAACAGAATTACTAGGTCAACAAGTTTTGGTTTGGGGTTTCTTTGTTTTGAGACAAAGTCTCACTCACCCTGGGTACAGTGCCGTGGCATCATAGCTCACAGAAACCTCAATCTCTTGGGCTAAAGTCATTCTCTTGCCTTAGCCTCCTGAGTAGCTGGGATTACAGACACTCCCCACAACGCCTGGCTAGTTTTTCTATTTTTAGTAGAGATAGGGTCTCACTCTTGCTCAGACTGGTCTTGGACTCTTGAGCTCAAGGGATCCTCCTGCCCCAGCCTCCCAAAGTGCTGGGATTACAGGCACCTGCCAGGATACCCTGTTCAAGTTTCTGCCTTAAGTGGAAACGGGATCTCACTCTTTCTCAGACTAGACTCAAACCCCTGAGCTCAAGGGATCCTCCTGCCCCTGCCTCCCAGAGTGCTGGGATTACAAGTGTGAGCCACCACGCCCGGCTGTGCCGATAAGGTGAACACTCCCGACAGGTACTGACAAAGTCCGTGACAGCAGCTCTGCCCATCTAGAAAACTAATAGCATTGGTTCCCTGGACCCTTGGCAGTGGCAGTTCTGGGTTTTAATATTTGTTGTAATTCAATAGATCAAAAATGACAATGGGCTCTTTATTTAAGTGTGCAATTTTTAAAGGCCAGAGCAGAGGACCTGCATTCCCTATATGTGGTTGTTTTATCTCCTCTTAGGTGAATTACTTTTCCCTTTATCTGAACCAAGGAAATGTTGTGGTTAGCACCAAGGAGACAGAAAACAGGTGAGTGAGTACAGAAGACACATCAGCCCCTGGGACTGGGAGCCCCTCACTCTCCTGGTAATTGAAGCGATACCAGCCTCACCCAGGGGAAATGGCCCTTTCCCAAGCATGGAGCAGCCTCCTCAGCCCGGCCCCTCCAAGCCCACCTTCTCTCTATGGGGTCCCCAGCTTGGCAAATAGGATAAGAGCAGCTTAGAACATCTTTCTCAGAAATTTGATTTTTTTTTTTTTTTTGCTAATGAGGTAGACTAAATTAAGAAAATAAAAACCTGAAAAATGACATTAATTTGGAACAATTAAACAAAACCAACAATAGTTTGATTTTCCACTCTGCAAACCTTGTAGCACTTGACAAACAAAGTAATTAATCCTTATAACAAAGAGAAGATATGGTCCCCTCCTGAGTCCCAGAACACTGAGGAGCCACTGCGATGAGTTTCACAGTCTTTGCTGAAGAGACCAAGAAAAGACGGAAGGAAGGAGGGAAGATAGAAAGGAGGAAGGAGGGAAGGAGGGAAGGAAGGGAGGGAGAGAGGGAGGGAAAAGAAAGAAAGAGGGAAAGACAGAAAAAGAAAGAGAAGGAATGAAGGAAGGAGGGAGGGAAAGGGGAGAGAGAGAGAGAGAGAGAGAGAAAGGAAGGAAGGAAGGGAGG
>NW_003852530.1:1970240-1976369 GCF_000181295.1 Otolemur garnettii | reverse complement strand
GAAAGAAGGGAGGGAGGGAGGGAGGGAGAGAGGAAGGAAGGAAGGAAGGAGGGAGGGAGGGAGGGAAGAAAGAAAAAAGAAACTCCATGACTTGCTGAGGGGAATCAAACAAGGATCGCATGTGCCCTGCACAAAGATGAGCTTTAACTGCAAGAGGCCGTCCAGAGAGGTGAATCTGCACAGACAGAGAGCAGACAGTGGCTGGCGTGGGCTGGGGGAGGCGACTCAGGAGCTGATGGCTAAAGGTCAGAGGGCATCTCTCAGGGGAAGGTGAACACGCTCTGAAACTGACTGTGGTGGTGGCTGCACCACCCTCTGAACATATGAAAAACTGCTGAATTATGCACTTTGCATGGGTGAGTTGTATGATATGTGAATTACATCTCAATAAAACCCTTATCAAAAATTAAAAAAAATAGCTGGCAGCTTGAGGGAAACCGGAATGAAGGAAGCAGAACTTTGTTTGTGAAGAAAAAGAAAAAGGAAGGGGTAAAACAGTGACTTGATATGTTAAAGAAGCCAGAGGAGAGGGTGCACCTCCCCTCAGCTGAGCTGGGATTCCTAGACCATTCATTCAGTCCACAAAGTATGTGGAGTGTGTTCCAGGTGGCCAGGTGGGCAGGGAGTGAGGGCAGAGCAGCTGAGGTGGCCTGGTGGGGTGCACTGTGGTGGACGGGCAGGCTGGGCACCCCAGAGACTTGAGTGGGAGGGACAGCGCCGGAGAGGAATCTGAGCGGGGAGGCAGGAGTCAGCCCAGCTGAAACTGAGAGTGTGGGGACAGACATGAGCTGGACCCTGAAGGCACCGTCGGCCCCGGGCCTTTTACTCAAGGACAAAGGATCGCTTTAAACCAGAGGGCGGCATGAATCAGATTTGCTGGGTAGGTAGATCTTTTTTGAATTTGGGGAGCACTGATCTGGACAAGAGAACAGACTGCGTGACCATGTTTGAGAGGGAAAACCAGGCAGAAATGGAAGGAGTCACCGGCCGCGGAAACGATGGGACAAATCCAAGAGGCAGAAAGGTGGGTCTCCATGGGGTGCGGGAAGGAGTCACCGTGGCAACGTCCTGGGCATTCTGGTGAGCTGATGTTTGGGGTGGGTGGAGGGCTAAGGAGCAAGCCGGGGGGCACAGGGGACAAGACCCATCTGGGGGCAGGTGTTGGGACTTACTGAATTTGAGGACAGGTGAGGGAGCCTAAGATGCTGGAGCAGGTCCCAGCTGGGACTCTGATGTGTGTCACAGCGGGGAGAGGACCACAGCCTCCCAGAGGCCAGCTGACCTTGCTGAGGGCAGCCTGTCGACCCAGTGGCCTTATATCCTGTTGGTCTCAAAGCACAACTGGTCCAACCAGAAAAGGGAGAGTAGGAGAGACTTAGCACACACGTAAGGAAGGGGACAGTCAGAATGCCACTGGTTCCAATGAGCTGGGCACTGAGACAACACAGACACCGACTAGGACCTCGTGTTAGGAGAGGCTGATGCCTGGAGGAGGGAGGCAGACGGGGGCCTTCCCTGGTCCACCAGGGTCCCCCAGTCCCAAAGAAAGGACCTATTAGAAAGGTGAAGGGACGGCATTCCCAGTATTCCCAGCATCTGGATGTCCAGGGGTGGAAACACACAGGAGAAGACCCCGATGAGCCCAGGGAGGGACGGACAGAAGTGGCCCCCCGATGAGCTTGTGGAAGGCCACCCAGACGGGGGAAACTGGTGGCTTGCTTCAGACAGAAACTCCCAGTTCAACCCACCGAGAGGCCCGTCGATGCTGGTTAACGAGACTGTCACTATGTGACCATCCATTGGACCCATCCGCAGCTCAACGGCAAGGATCAGACCTTCCTGGGAGGATCTGTGTCATCACTGTCATCTGCCTTCCTCTGCAAGACAGATCTTGACCTGTCTTGATTACGACATCATTTTCCAGACCGTGGAGAATGTAATTAGGAGATTTCTTTTTAACTCTACATTTTGTTCTAACTAATAAGGAAGAACTAGAAAATAATTTGGGCATCTATGATTATGTTGTTTTAGAGTTCCCCAAACCCGAGTGGGTTAGGCGTGGTAGCACAAGGGTCCTCGTGACGGGGGGACTGGTTTCAAGCACAGCATTTGGGGATAAACAGACACGGGCAGGGGTCCCAGCTCCGGCACTTCCAGTGTGACGCAGGAGAAGTCACTTAACATCTCTGAACCTCAGACCCCCGGACAGGGTAAAACCAATACCTACCTCAAACAGCTGTTACGAGAATTAAGCCCATTTAATAAGTTAGGACACTGGCTACCATTTCTTTCTAAAGTACTCAATAAATGTTTGTAATTTGTCATTAACCAATGTGTATCCTAAATTTCAACAAGCCAGGGCTCAAAACACTTGGAGTAAAGACAGGTAGGATTTTAGGGTAAGGGAGTCCAGGCAAGCAGATGGCCCAGCAAGTGGACGGTGCTCTTGACAGGGAAAGCTCCAGTCACGTCCACGTGTCAGAAAGATCCCGGCCAGAGGGGAGAGGCCCAGAGAAGCCAGCATGGCTGCCAAAGACATGAGATTGAAAAGAACGTGATGGGCGTCCACGTCCACAGACAGGCACACGTGCACATACACCAATGGATCAAGTGACTCAATTATCTGATGACTTGAATAAAACATGGAAAGACGAGGGAACCTATTACTCGGGAATCTTAAGCAGGCATCCTCAAGCTATGGCCCACGGGCCACATCCAGCCCAGGACATTTATCCAGCCTGCCTGGCATTCTGCCACCGCTGCCTGTCCTGCTTAGCAGCTGACTCATCCCAAGGCCCGCAGTCTGGCCCTCCAATGGTCTGAGGGACAGTGAACTGGCCCCCTGTTTAAAAAGTTTGAGGACCCCTGGTTAAGTGGCTGGGATGTGAAATGAACTTATCTTTAACACAGGCCAAAGAAGCAAAACACGATTTAAAAAGCTAAAAAGGCAGGCCGGCCTGCCTGCCTGCCTTCCTTCCTTCCTTCCCTCCCTCCCTTCCTTCCTCCCTCCCTTCCTCCCTCCCTCCCTTCCTTCCTCCCTCCCTCCCTGCCTCCCTCCTTCCCTCCCTTCCTTCCTTCCTGTCTTATTTATTTTTTGAGGTAGAGTCTCACTCTGCCATCCTGGGTAGAGTGCCTTGGCATCATAGCTCACAGCAACTTCAAACTCTTGGGCTCAAGCAACCCTCCTGCCTCAGCCTTCTGAATAGCTGGGACTACAGGTGCCCACCAACACACCTGGCTATGTTCTGTATTATAGTGGAGATGGGGTCTCACTCTTTCTCAGGCTGGTCTCAAACTCCTGAGCTCCAGCAATCTGCGTGAGCCACCATACCTAGCCAAAAAGCCCTTTGCAGAAGCTCAATTCAGAGGAGGGGAAAGAAAAAAAAAACCCAGACTGAGAAAGGAACTATAGTCTGTTGCAAGGGGCAGAGCCACCAAGATGGGGCATCCGGAGAGGAGATGGGATGTTGTGTGCTCAGCAAGCAGAGGTCCTCAGGGAGAGGGACCCGTTCACCAGGAGGAGCCTAAGATGGATGGCAGGTCACCAGGGAGAGACCAGGTCTGCCTGATCAGATTCCCACCTCCCAACCCCCCTGAATTCCAACTCATGGGACCAGGAGAACTTGTACAGACAGTGCTGGAACCCTTCTGGTGGTATGTGAGGAACTATGGAGAAAGGGGAGCCTAAACCCTTCGGGTCACAGACAGGTGGCCCCAAGACTGATTTTAGCCTGGGTCTTACTTTCTAAAAGAAGTTGGGGAAAACCCAGAAGTGGGAGCAGCCATCTCGTAAGGGCCCAGAGTGGGCTCTGCAGAACTGGCCCCGCGGGCTGGCGGGACGGGGAGCTGTGTTAGACACAGCACATTTGCCTTTCCCTGGGGCTTCAGGATTTCCAGGGGGATAGAAAAGAGAAAGGAGAAACCAAAGCAAGACTGAGACGGGGCTCCGTGGCCGGCGAGCCATCCATACCCAAAGGGTGCAGAATAAAGTGCTAGGGTCACCCGGAAGGGGTAGGGTCAGAGCATAGGTCCTGAGGACGGCTTTATCACTGACATGTACAAAAATCCAAAAGGCTTAAATAGGACAAGTGTAGGTGGCTGGTGACGGGATGGGGGTGTGCAGTAGGCCCCCGAAATGATGGACTCTCTAAAGCCCTGGGCTCAGACAAAGTCAAGTACAGGACCCCACACAAAATGCCTGCATCCTCTCCAAGGGTCTCTTCCCCCAACAGCTGGGTTTCCCTGCCCTGGGAGAACGCAGGACCTGGGGCGGTGGTCAGCTTGGTCCCCAAAGCAGCGGTTCTCAACCTATGGGTCGCAGCCCACAGGAACTGTATTAAAGGGCCACGGCATTAGGAAGGTTGATAACCACTGCCCTAAAGGAAAGTGCCCCACGTCTAACAGTGATTGGGTTTGGCATGAGAGAGCAGAAAAGTAAACTGCTATGGTCATGACTTCAAGATTTTAGGGTAAATCTGTAACAGCAGCCAGCATTACCCTAACTAATGTGGGGTCCAAACCCCCAGAGCAGCAGCAGTGCAGGCCTGGGGAGATGGCAGGGCTTTGCCAGGCCCTGGGACAGGACTTGGGGGACAAGCCAGTGACAAGGAGCTTCCTGAGAATCACAGATGAGTGGGGCCTAGATGGGCCAGTATGGCCCCAGACAGGCAAAAATGGCCTTGGAAACACGGGATCCCCCCAAAGAAAGGGCCTGTCAGAGCCCTCCTGGGCAGTACATCCACCAAACCCACAGTCACTGTGCACTCAGCACCTGGTCCAGGTGGGCGTGGATCAGGAACACAAGGCTCCAGGTGCCTGACACTTGTGCCTTGGCCTTGAGAACATCACACCTGACCTCGCTGTGTGCTATACCACCTGTTTCATCTAGGGGGCAGGCCAATGGCCACCCCAGGTCTTGAGGTCACCCAGGGCATGCACACCCGGCTGTCAGGAAGGGAGAACTCAGAGAGGGTGTGCAGGGCCTTTGTGCAGAGACCTATACTTGGCTTTGTCTGAACCCCATTGGCCAGAGCTCAGTTACACGTGGGTAAGCTTAGGAAACAGCCCTGTTGGAGCCCACTTCCAGCCCCCTGTAGGGTCCTGGGGAAGCCCAGAAGCATGTGTGGCCACTTGTAAGGAGGTTACAGCGCAATTTAGGGGGAGTGGGAGAGGGAGTGCACGCAAGGAGGGAGAGCCTTCGCTGAGTGCCTGCTGTGTGCTGTACTATGTTTGGTAGAAGGAAGATAATGATCACCTAATTCTCACAACAGTCGTATAAGGTAAGCACTATTAATCCCCAGTATACACGGGAGGGAACCCGGACTTGGCTCAGGATCCAGCAGTTTGCGTGTGTGGAGTGGGGATTCAGATCAGTCCTGAATGAGTCCCAAGCCCGTAGGCCTCACTAAGACCCCTGTGTCCAAAGGGAGCTCTAAGGTCAGAGCTCTCCAGGCTGCCTGGAGAGGCAGGGGCACCTCGCCCCTCGCCCTGCCCCAGGAGGGTCAGGGAGCCCAGCGTGCCTCTGACCTGAGTGGGGCACAGTCAGACGGACAGCAAGAGTGTCCCAACCCTGAAGCCTCTGCCTGCCAGAGAGCTCACAGGAAGTTTAGATTAAATCAGCCAAAATGACTTCATAGCATATATTTCTTAATATCTGATTTTCAGGGTCAAACATAGAGCTTTGTCCTATAAAAACACACACATAGAGCCACACACGCAAGAATTATCCACAAAACAGCTCTCCTGGCTTTGATCAGTCAGCCCCTCACCCACGCGTGCCGACCCCCTGTTCCCAAACCCCTTGGAGGATTCGGGGGTCTGGAGTGAGACGGTGCTAAGAAGTCAGGCAGTGGCCAACCCCAACTTGTCCTCAACTTCAGAAGTGCTTTTATTGGAAAGAAGGAAGGAAGGAAGGAAGGAAGGAAGGAAGGAAGGAAGGAAGGAAGGAGGGAGGAGGGGAAGGAAGGAAGGAAGGAAGGAAGGAAAGGAGAGAGGGAGGAAGGAAGGGAAGGAGGGAGGAAGGAAACAAACCATAAGGTTGCTGTTAGCTATGATGCCACAGCACTCTACTGAGAGTAACAAAGTGAGAGAAAGAGAGAGAGAAGGAAGGAAAGAAGGAAGGGAGGGAGG
>NW_003852530.1:1967025-1970033 GCF_000181295.1 Otolemur garnettii | reverse complement strand
AGGGAGGAGGGGAAGGAAGGGAGGGAGGGAGGGAGGGAGGAAGGAAGGAAGAGGGAGGGAGGAGGGGAAGGAAGGAAGGAAGGAAGGAAGAGAGGAAGGAAGGAAGGAAGGAAGGAAGAAAATAAGGAAGGGAATAAGGAAGGAAAGAAGGGAGGGAGGGACGGAGGGAGGGAAGGAAAGGAGAAAGGATGTCTATTTTTCTTCAGTGCTAGAGAAAGCAGATAGATTTTTATTTCTGTTGAGTAACAGAACTCTATTTCCTGACCTGAGTCTCTGACAACAATACATGATCCCGAGATGAAGTGAAAGAATCACTTTGTCTTTTTCATTCTAGATGATGACAACCACCACCCCACTTGGATCCCCACTTCACTCAAGTTCTTTTATTCTTCAGATAAATTGGAGAGTTTGCTGGGACTGTACCCAGCAGGGCTCGGTGGAGAAGGTCTCAGTGTCCACAGGGGAGGGACAGGCCCTGGCAGGGACAGACCCCTGACCCGGCACTCCAGACACACTGTCAGGCTGTCTAAGAACTAGAAAGAACCAGCTGCTGCTTTCTTCATGCTGTAAAGGAGAGAATCCTACTTAAAGGGAGATTCATTTGAAAGGAAGCCAAAGAATATTTTTTCATGCCTTGGGAGGTTGCTGTTTTATAAAATGTGTGTGTGTTATATGACTCTGCAGAGACTTAGTCAACACACCGGTCCATCAGTGCTTACTGCTGTGTCACGAACAGCATGGGAAATGTCTTGTTCTTGTGCCGTGGACCATTCTGAGTGCCAGATAAAACAGACGCCACCCTTGCCCCCATGAAGCTTGCACTTTAGAGGGGAGACAGATAAGCATCTTTTTTTTTTAATTAAATGATAGCTGTGTACATTAATGCAATCACGGGGTACAGTGTGCTGTTTTCATATACAATTTGAAATATTTTCATCAAACTTGTTAACATAGCCTTTATGTCATTTTCCTAGTTATTGTGTTAAGACTTGTCTGCGATGGTCAAGGACTAACGGAGGGAGGGCAGAGCAGAAGTGAGCTCTGACACTACGTGAGTGCTTTCACAGAGAAACAGCAAATGTGGGACTCAATGCAGAAAGGACAGCAGCACCAAGGCCCCGAGCAGGACCCCACGGGAGCGATTTGAGGAGCAGTGAGAAGAGTGGGCACAGCAGAGCCACAGGGCCTGGGTCTGCGAGGCAGGTGAAGCAGGTGACACTGGAGAAGATGGTGGAAGCCTAAGAATGTCTACGTATCTTCCCTCCTCTCTGAGAAGAGGTCTCAAGAGGCCATTGAGATGGACCTGTTTGAGAACAGGGGCCCAATGCCCATCTCCACAAGCTCCCCTGCCTCAAACCATCAGGGCTGGGAGGGGCAGAGGCATCGGTATTCCTATTTCCTTTTAGATTTTTAAGTCAGCGCAGTAGAGGAACCCGAGAGAGGTGCCTTACCCCCTGTTAAGCAGCACTGCTCCGTGAGCGGTCGATGCCGAGTGCTCTGACATTCATCACTGCCCATCAGAGGCCAATTCTCACTGAATGATACGCGGTGTGTCCATAGCCCAGCGACGTTTTCCCTCTCAGCAAATCCACGTGTGCCATTAACAGACAAATTGAATTACCTATAATTGTTTACCTACTTAAAAGAAAAACCCTAAATGGAGGACAAGGACCCCCTAAATCCTATTTTCTCACTCCAAATGCCAGGACCCTAATGACCGGAGTCCTCTAGGAACATCACTGCCAAGCCAACAGCTTCAGCAGCTCGCAAGGCACACAGGGGCCCCCAGAGGGGACGAGGGGCAGATGGAGACTGATCCCCTCAGAGGGCAGAAGGCAGGAGAAGCCAGAGGATGGATAAATATAAAGATCATAAGAGCTGCTATCTTACCCAGAGCCTGGGAAAGCCAACAGGTGCACACACACTTCAAGAACAGACCCTCATGGGGCATCTGTGATGACCAGGGGGAGAGAAATGAATTAGAGTCTCTTCCTATCTTCGTGGGGCTCAACATCCACACGAAAACTCCCCAATGAACTTCCTTCTAAAGTACCAGCTTCCTTTCCCAGGAGGAACCAGACAGCTTTAAGCCTCTGAAGAGCAGATACCGTCCCAGAAGCTTCGGCTGTGCGTAGGGTTTGAACATGGAAAGGTAGGGATGGGGGCTCCACAAAGCTCAGCACAGCCCCAGCGCTGGCCCTGTCTGGGGCCCCGTGTCGGTCTGGGTTTGTCAGGGTGTAGGAGCCAGGTGGAGAAGGGGCGGTCAAGCCAAGGGGGCCGTGGCCTGCACGCCCACCCTCAACTTCTGCCCTGGAAAGGCTGTTCTCCTGCCTGCTCCCAGACACACCCAGGACGGTTGCTGTGGCTCTGACCGTGGCAGCAGGGGGAGGAAAGGGAGGGAACAACTTAAGGTTTCACTAATTGGGGAATGACAAAAAAGTTCAAAATACCAGGTCACATCAATTTTGTGGTTATGCTACCTGACCGGAAAAGGGGCGAGGCAGATAGGAGTCAAAGCCTAAGGTTGTTGAAGAGACATATCGTTAAAGACAAAAGCAAGTTGCAGAATTACAGGATAGAAGCATTTATGGTGGGGAGAGGGAAGAAAGGGAGGAGGGTGGGAAGGAAGGAAGGGAGGAAGGTGGGAAGGAAGGAAGGAAGGGAGGGAGGGAGAGAGGGAAGGAAGGGAGGAGGGTGGAAAGGAAGGAAGGGAGGAAGGTGGGAAGGAAGGAAGGGAGGGAGGGAGAGAGGGAAGGAAGGGAGGAGGGTGGGAAGGAAGGGAGGGAAGAGAGTGGGAAGGAAGGAAGGGAGGAGGGTGGGAAGGAAGGAAGGGAGGAGAGTGGGAAGGAAGGGAGGGAGGAGAGTGGGAAGGAAGGAAGGGAGGAGAGTGGAAGGAAGGGAGGAGAGTGGGAAGGAAGGAAGGGAGGAGAGTGGGAAGGAAGGAAGGGAGGAGGGTGGAAGGAAGGGAGGAGAGTGGGAAGGGATGAGGGAGAGAGGGAAGGAAGGGA
>NW_003852530.1:1935551-1966305 GCF_000181295.1 Otolemur garnettii | reverse complement strand
AGGGAGGGAAGGGAAGGAGGGAGAGAGGGAGAAGAGGGAGGGAGGGAGGGGAGGGAGGAGGAGAGAGGGAGAAGAGGGAGGGAGGGAAGGGGGAAGGGAGAGATGGAGGGAGGGAGGGAAGAGAGAGGAGAGGATGACTAGCAGGAGGCCAGTTTGGGGGGCAATAAGGAAAGCAAGGAAGAGAGGTGTCAGGGAACATATACACTATAGTATAATGCTGTGTAATTTAATCATTTATTACTCGATTTAAAAAGCCCAGCCACTGTCCACTGTCTGAATATTTTGATAATGATGACTGATGATGAATCCAGAATAGTGATTAATAAAAAATGATCTGCTCCTGTACTCCCTGTGATTGTAAATATCAACCTTAATTAATAGTAATCAATGCCAGCAGTAAGAGAAGATCCAAACTGCTTTAATGCACCACTTCAGGGGCCCCATACAACTTCCTCCTGAGACTTGTCGGCTCACTGCCCCCCCAACAAGGAGCTGGGGGGAGGGGCGGGGGGAGGGGCAGGGCGAGGGCCAGGCAGGGGCACAGCTGCTACTGGGGACCCCGGAGCTGTACAGAGGTTTGGACTGAGGGAGAGGGGTGGGTGCCAGAGAGAGTAGCAAATCTTAGGAGCCAAGAGCTTAATCACCTGTCTCTCCTCCATCTCCCCCTCTCTCTCCTCCGTCCCCGCCCCCCTCCCCACATGTGGTTTTTAACCTTCATCTGCTCCCAGTGCCTGCAGAACACAGTTCTGGCCTGGGGTCTGAGGCCTCCACCGTCCCCCCTCCCTCCCTCTCCAGGGTCCCCTTTCCCTGGTCCCTAACACATTCCCAGGTGAGTGCAGGCACCGTCCCCTGAGCACACTGGCTGACTCATCCTCTTTACGGTGTCTCTGCATACCCCTCCCCCTTTGTCACCTAAATACTGGTCGACATGGCAGAAGAGCCACCTCCTCCATTCATGTCTGGATGAGTCTTTGATGAGCAGCTACTATGTCGCCAGTGTAAGATCTAATCCCAACAGCCTTACAAACTAGAAACCAATGTGTCCCCATTATAGGCCATCGTGCTTCTGAAGGTGTCCTGCTCAACGTCTGACAAGCCAGCACTGATAAAACTGAGGTTTAAACTCCTGTCTATTTGACTCAGCAGACACCCTCGTAGGAGGAGACAGATAGATGGTAACAGACGGGTAAGTACATCAAGGAAGGGGCCTGGAGGGCTCAAGCTAATTGTCCAGGAGGGGAGCAGCACACACAGGCCTGGTAGAAAGTCTCCTAGGAGAAGGTGGCACTTTAACCCAGGTGGGCACTAACTTCTCACACATTGTATGAGTTTCCCAGATACGTAAGAACTGCAGGTGCCGAGGCTAGAGGTGAGGGGATTTGAGCCCTGCGGGGGAGGGGGCAGAATACACATCGGTTACACGAAGCAGCTTGACTATGTGCAGACAGGCAGCAGGGGACAGGAGCAGCCTGGGATTCACTGTGGGTGGGTCCCTTGGTTTCAAGAGAGCTGTCCCCACTGTGTGAGCCCCGCCAGAAAGCAGCCTCCCCCAGGCTGCATACCCCAGGGCAACGTGACACGCCAGGTGCTAGCATCACGGGACATCCTGTTTCCAGAAGGAGACTACATCGGAGCCTGGGCTTTCTGGTCAGCTCCCCCCATCTCAAGATGCCACATTCCTAGCAAATTCTACGCTGTTCTTGAGAACTACAAGTTAGAAAGAAGGGAGGATCAGGTTGGTCCCAGGCCACCTGTAGCACAGGACAGCACGAGGGGATCCAGAAACTGCAAAGAGTCCCACTCAGCCGGCACACTCTCCTCTGGAGCAAGGGTTAAGATTTTGACAGGCCAAGAGGAGGAGAAAGATATATCTGTGATGATTTCATATTTGTCAAGTAGGAAGTTAAAGGCGTGAACTAGAATTGTCCATTTGATCTTATCGATAGAGAGAAGGATGAATTTCCTGGAGTCACCTGTGCCCCGAGGTGCATTTATCCATCACCGCACCAGGTGACTCAGTCTTCATTCGGGAGACTCCTCTATCGCACGCAAGCCAGCCATTTATTAATTTCTGCAACAAGTTCTCAACTTCATTACTCACTCTCGAGATCGCACATGTTTACATAATCTTTCTCTGGCTACAGGAGTCGCACGGCAATGTCCCCGGGCAGCCGCGGCAGGGAGATAGCGGGCACAGTGAGGTGATGGTACAACCTAGGAAGCCATGTGATTACACAGCTCCGACCTGCCGCCACTCTCTTCTTCCGTGGGTACTCCTGGAACGCAATGTCAAAATTTGCATGCAAGATGCTGACCAATAACGTACATTTTGACTTACCACGGCAAATAAAAGTGCATGCCATCTGGCTGATTAGAAATACTCTCTCCTTCTCTAAACAGCTGGGTGAGTAACAGCAAGGAGAAGCCGGCTGGCAGCTGTACACACTCATCCCTGCCCTGATATTGCTGCAAGGGATCCGTGGTTCCACAGGTACAGACCTGAGAACAGGAGGCAGGATGCCCTCCCCACCAGCTCCCAGAGCAGCAAGAACAGTGAGCTGCTGTGGCCAGGTGTCCCCCTCCAGTGGGGCTCCTCGGTCTGCCCGGCACAAACAGGCTCATTTCACATTTTGTAAATAAGATATTCTAAGGTCTTCTGGGGGAGAAATTGCTGCTTCGGGCACTGGGGGGAAATGAGTAAATGTAAAAGGGGAGAAAGGCGATGATTCTTCTTTTAATGATGGAGCTGCCACTTTGTTCCAACTGTCACCTCACACGCACACCTGACCGTTCTCCATCTACCCAGGCAGAACTGACAGGGAGCTCAGGTTGACTTTTTCATGTTCCCAGGCGGGTGCCTCCGCAGGGCCTCTGAAGACACCTGTGATGTCCCAGCATCCTGCCCACCTGCTCTGGGCACCTCTGACCTCCACCCCCTTCCACCACCCAGGGATCAATGACCGAGGTGGAAAGCTCCTTGCCTGGTGCACACAGAGGTCCAGGGACATCTGGAGGGGAGGGGTGGCCGCCCTGTGCAGTCACACAGGACCCCCCCCTGCTTGGAAGTGTCCTAGTTTGGTTTAATCTTCTATTGCAGTCCTGAATTTTTTTTTCTTTTTTCTTTTTGAGACAGAGTCTCATTCTTTCACCCTGGGTAGAGTGCCATGGTGTTATCGTAGCTCACAGCAACCTCCAACTCTTGGGCTCAAGCAATCCTCTTGTCTCAGCCTCCCAAGTAGCTGGGACTCTACAGATACCTGCCACAACACCCGGCTAGTTTTTCTATTTTTAGTAAAGACAGGATGTCGCTCTTGCTCCTGAGCTCAAGCAATCCACCTACCTCGCCGCCCAGTGCTGGGATCACAGGTGTGAGCCGCTGTGCCAGGCTAGCCCTGAAATTCTTAGCAACTGAGCGATTATGGGCCCCACCTGTGCTTTCATTCTGCTGGTTGCCTGTCTTTAAAGGAGGCGTGGCTTTTCTGTGGAGGCACCTGATGAACACAACCTGAACCAGGTGACAAACAGCAAACACCAGCAGTGCCAAGTCTGATGGGACGGGATAAGAAAGGCCCTTTACCTCTGTGGCCTCCCCGCAGGTACCCAAACTGAGCCTGAGAAAAACATCTAATAACCCAAATGGAAAGACAGTCTATAAAACAAACATCTGCCTGGGACTCCTCTGATCTGTCAAGGTCATCAAAAACAGGGACAGTCTGAGAAGTGGTCACGGCCAAGAGGAGCCCAAGTTAGCGACAGGAAAACTAAACCTGGGCTGTCCACAGGCGGAGAGGTCGGGAGCCAGCAGCTATGGCTCTTCTGTCCACTTTCTGCTCAATTTTGCTATAAACCTAAAATCGCTCCATAAAATAAAGTTTATTAATTAAAAAAACCTAAATGTGCTGAGATCCCAGAATAGAATAAAAGACACTATTTCGGTGTTTCTCCACCTTTTTAATCTCACGACACACACGACGTGAATCTATAAACTTCCATGGCACACTTAAATGATGTTGACCAAAAAAAAGAAGGAATAAAAACTTCCTGAGCTTTGAACGTCTTTCAAAAATAATTTAGTGAATGGTTTTTAAAAATTTTTCGAGGCACACCTACGACCCTCTTGCAGCACACCTGCATGCTGTGGCACCCTGGTTGGAAATCACTGCTCTAGGGAAACCCTAGGGAAACCCAAACCAAGCCCAGACTTTAGTTACTGATGGTGTCAGCATCTGTGAGCTGTACCGCAGTAACGTTACCAGTCGGGAGGCTGATCTACACTCTTCTTGCAAGTTCTCTGTATATCTAACACTTTCCAAAAACTAAGAGTTTATTTACAAGCTCCCCTTTTCACAAATAAAAGGGTGCGGCTGAAGAAACTCTTGTTCTGAGGAGGGAGAAGATGGTGGGGGCAAAAGGGGGCCTAAGGGGCCGACCGGAGGCCCCCATCCCCACAGCCTGCCCTGCCCCTCCTCAAGTCCCCCATTTTGACTCACCTGGGAGGAGGCTGTGGCAGCTACTGAGGTGATGACTCACTCTATAAATGACTGTAACTTGTAGAATACCTGGGTTTGGGTTAAATCTCTCCCCTGGAGACCAGTGGTGCTGTCAAATCCCCTGGCTGCTTCACCACCAGCTAATATTGTGCTTCTAGCCATAGATAACATGTGGGAAAGACCTGGGGTGGGCAGGGGAAGATGTGAGTGAAGCAGAATTCACTCTGTCCCATTATCAGCCTGCGTTGAGATTCCAAGTTGGCCGAAGTCCAATGCCAGTGTCCCTGATCCTCTCCCTATCACCCCTGTGACAGGTGTGGGGTGTGGCTATAGGACCCAGGCACTGGGTGCCCAGGTGCGGCAAAGCACACCTCTGGACAGCTGCAGTACGGCACACCCCGGGTGAAGGGCTCAGCTACAGCCTGAACTTTACAAGTGAGAACAATGTCACCTGAACATTTGTGCCCTCATGTTAATTTGAAATAAGAAAAAGAAAAGAACAGAACTCCCGGACATCCCTCTGGGGCCTGCCTGCATCAGGCATGTGTTGGGGGTACCCCAGATGCAGAGCTGGGGTCTAGGTGTATTGACTTGTAATGTTCCCCTGGGAGAAGAAAGAAACGCTTCCTCAGCACTGGCTGATCTCGGCACCTGTCTCTGCCCAGCTGTCTGTTGGCCTCCCACGTTCTGATCCACCCTGTGTCTGTGGGAGTCACCACTTCCCCTCAGCACACCAACTTCCCCCCAAGGCCACCTCTCCATCCCCGTGAGCAGCTGTGCACCCGCCCACCTCCCATGACCTCTGTCCAGAAGCCCCTGTAGGGCTGGCAAACTAAGCCACAAAGTGACGTCTAGACAAGTGTCAGGGTTTGTCCCCTGTCCCCCTACAGCTCCGCGCAGACACCTCATGTCAGGTTATGAACTCCTGGACTTCTGATGTGGCACACAGACCCCTAGGCCGACACCCCGCAGGTCCCAAGCATCCGTGGGGCATGGTGTTCCACCTGGACCCCTCCCCGTCCTCATCCCAGCCACTCTCTCTGCCTGCCTCTCTGAGACTTCAGAGTCGGTCAGGGCCTCTGCCCAGCTCCAAACCAAGTCGCTAAGTCCCGCCCCCTGCTGCCAGTCCCCATTGCCCTGGCCTCAGCCTTAACACGTGCTTCGCTGGGGAGTGAGACAGAGGTTCCAATTCTAAAAGGCAGAGGACAGAAAGTTGAAGGTCCATTAAAACGTGCTGGCCAATGGGACTGTTTGCTGGAATTTCGGTTCCTTATAGAAACCGTATGGCAGCTCCTGGTGCAGGAAGCCCGACGTTTTCCTCAGGACACTGTGTCCAGGCCCTCCCAAGCACCTGGTGAGGGGGCCACATCCTCCCCACCCTCACCCAGACTCACATAGGCTGGCTGCTTGGCCAAGACTGTTGGAAACAGCTCCCTTTGGAGGATCAAGAAAGGGAGCTACACCACGGCCCCATGCTCCTGCTTCTGTGAAAAAGGCCATGGTCAGACCAGAAGCCCACCCGGTCCCTGAGAACTCTCCCACAGGAATGCTCAGTGCCTAGGCCAAGCCCAGACACCAGCACACGCCACGCTGCTGAGGGGACAGGCCAAGCACAGCCCCAGACACCAGCACACGCCACGCTGCTGAGGGGACAGGCCAGCACAGCCCCAGACACCAGCACACAGCACGCTGCTGAGGGGAGAGGCCAGCTGGCCTCTGCAGAGGCCCGAGCACAGGGCATCCCTTAATAGCCTCACCCCCAGGGAATAGGAGGAGACAGGCGTCCCTGCCTTCACTTATTTACCCAGAAGGTTTACTGAAAGAGCCCAAGTGCCTATGGATGGAAGAACGGATGTGCGACACATGGGCTGTGCACAGAACACAGTGTGTGTAGCCTTAGAAAGGAAGGATCCTGTCACATACAACAGGGCTGGTCCACCTTGAGGTCACTAGGCTGAGCCAGATGGCCAGTCAGAAAGAGACAAACACCATGGGATCCTGCTTAGATGAAGTGCTTAGAGCAGTCGGGGTCACAGAGGCAGAGTAGGACAGAGGTTACCAGGGCTGTGGGAGAGGGAAGTAGGTAGTTGTTGCTGCCTGGGTACAGGGGTTTCAGCTCTGCAGGACGTGAGGGCCCTGCGGACGGGTGTGCCCATACTCGGCACCACCCAACTGTGGGCTTAAGGATGTGAAGACAGCGGATCCCACACTACGTGGATTTTCCACGGCTTTTAAAGTGTTTGCTGAGTCTCTGCTGTGTAGTGGGTGTAGCCACAGGTGCTGGTGATGCCACAGTGGCCGCCCTGCTCTCACAGAGCTCAGCTAGGGAAGGTAAACAAGTAAACAGAGGAATGAGACAGGCGGGTGAGGGAATCAGGGAGACGAGGATGCTTCAAAGGCCTCAGAAACGTTCATCCTACACAGTGACTTTCCCAGAACGTATCCAGGATGGGCGTGTCAGCCTGAGGGCCCAAAAAGGCCACCTGGAGGGAGTGATGTGAGGTGAGGATGAGACGGAACCAGCTCAGATGGTCTGTGCCAGGAGCACACTGGACAGACAACAGACAAACAACAGCCGCTGAGGGTGGCTTTGCAGGCTGAGGACAGAGAGAAGGAGATGAGAAAGGGGAGACCAGTAATTGGGGGGACTTGTTGACCATGAATTTTACACCATAAGCAGTGAGTAGGAAGCTGCTGGAGGACACTGAGCATGGACTGTAAGGGGCACCAGGGACGGCTCCTGAGCCTGGACCATGTCACCGCTCACCTCCATCCCTGACCGCCCCAGTCCTTGCAGGCCTGTAACCCTCAGGGTTCCATTTCCATTCAAATTCCCCCAGGGCAGCAGCTATCAAACTTGACTTCTGAGCCCTGCAAAGAGCTGTGCGCTTCCCAGTAAGGAAGGGGCGTCCACCCTGGAGGGCCACCCTCTCCCTAGGGGGCACCTCCCCACAAGGCCCCCAAAGCCCGAGGCCTTCTAGCGCCTTCGTTTGCTTACCCAGTTTACAGAAAGAGCCTCCCTGAAGGGCAACCCCAGAGCCACACGCCCCAGCTTCTTCCAAGAGGAGCTTGAGGCTGCAGAGGCTGAGCAAACACTTTAAAAAGCCGTAGTAAGATCCACATAGTGTGGGATCTGCTGTCTCCATGTCTTTAAGAGGCAGCTTTACCACCTACCAGCTCCCAGACCTTTAGAGAGGACAGCATTTCCTCACGTACTGACTTACAAAACACGCTTGCCTCCAAAGTACTCAGCTTCACACATGTCCAAGCAGAGCTGGGAAGAGCTCACGTGGGGGCTCTTTACTCCATGCAAATTCCAAGAAAACTTCTGTCCAATTCCTGACTGTCCCAACCCACCCGGTTTTCTCCCCCGCTGCCTTTTTCGCAGCGGCTGGCAGAAAGTACCTCGTAATTTCAGGAAAGGGAGAGTCCTATGCTCTGCACACTCAGAGGATGTGAAAAAACATTTGATCTTCATCCTCCCAAGGACTCTGTGCCCATCTGGCCCCCCAGTAATAGGCTGGCGCCTTCACCAGCCGTTGCCTCTATGGGGCACCATTTGAAAGACCAGTCTTGTGGGGAGCTCACATCCAAGCCCACTCCCCAGGGCCCACACCCTGGTCACCACAGCGATCGTAGAACTTGGCCAGTTAAACCCCAAGGAGGCTGCGAGATCACTTTACAGGCTGCTGGCCACACAGCTCACACCTTTAAACCCTCTGCAGATTGAGACGTGGGGCCCACACTGACTGCCAGCCCCACCACCCTGGCTTCCGACAGGTACCCAATGGTGAGGCTGCTTCTCCGTCTCAGAAGAGGGAGGAAAAAAAGAAAATCCCAACTTCTAGACCTTCTGGAGGCTCATGAGGGGATGATCATCCAGGGAGGAGAAGTTGGACATGGAGCCAAGGTCGCCCCTGTCCCCGAGGGGTGAGGGGGTCCCAGGATGCTGACAGCAAACTGGATACTTCAGCCTGAGGTTGGCTCCCAGAGCCCTGCTCTTGTCCCCAAGCACCATCTCAGACCCCAGTGTTCCCTCATCCAGCCGGGAGCCCTGCCCAACCCACAGCAACCCCCCGGCAGCCCACGGTGCCAGGCTCTGCGGTATGATTTTAGGTTCCTTGGCACGCAAGAGAGTGGTGGCACGCAAGAGTCGGCTTCCTGGCCAGTGTCCTTTGTGCTAGGAGAGAGCACTTTGTTTCAGTCTGTGGACATCAACCCGCATTCCCTCAGAACCTGCTGTGTTCTGTGCTCTGTGAGGGGGACCGTAGTGAGGATGTGGCTGAAGATAACACAGCCCTGCCTAATGGAGCTGAAGGGCCTGCTCCAGGCACACAGCTGGCTGAGCCCCAGTACACCTTCCCTGAAGGGCAACCCCAGAGCCACACGCCCCAGCTTCTTCCAAGAGGAGCTTGAGGCTGCAGAGGCCACAGCTGGAGATGCTGAAAGGTGGGGCTTTCTGCACTGGCCCCTTTGCACCCAGGAAGCTGGTGCTGCCTGAGACTCAACCAACATTAGGGAGGGAAGACCCCAGCAGCGATGATCTAGGGTTCTGGGGAGGCTGTGGAGGCCAGGCTCAGAACCCAGCCATTCCCCCTACAAAGAAGGCTGAAGGGGGTAAACCCACTCCACACAGAGATAAGTCAGCGATGGCCCCAACACACACACCCCGACCCACACCAACACAGGGGACCAGATGGACACACACACCCCAACACACACACACCCTGACCCACACCAACACAGGGGACCAGATGGACACACATACCCCAACACACACACCCTGACCTATGCCAACACAGGGGACCAGATGGACACACACACTCCAACACACACACACCCTGACCAACACCAACACAGGGCACCAGATGGACACACATACCCCAACACACACACACCCCGACCCACACCAACACAGGGCACCAGATGGACACACACACACCCTAACACACATACCCCAACCCACACCAACACAGGGGACCAGATGGACACACACACACCCTAACACACACACCCTGACCCATGCCAACACAGGGGACCAGATGGACACACACACCCTAACACACACAGCCCAACCCACACCAACACAGGGGACCAGATGGACACACACACACCCTGACCCACACCAACACAGGGAACCAGATGGATACACAAACACCCCAACACGCACACCCTGACCTATGCCAACACAGGGGACCAGATGGACACACACACACCCTAACACACACACCCCGACCCAAACCAACACAGGGGACCAGATGGACATACACACACCCCAACACACACACCCCAACCCACACCAACACAGGGGACCAGATGGACACACACACCCCGACCCACACACCCCAACCCACACCAACACAGGGGACCAGATGGACATACCCCCCACAATACACACACCCCTGACCCACATCAACACAGGGGACCACCTAAACATACCCCTGACCCACTCTAACACAGACAGATGTGTGACCAGACAGGTGTGACCAGATGGACACACACATACCTCTACCAAGGCATGCACACACACACACACACACTGCCCAGAACACGCAACCACATGCCTGACTCCTACAGCAACACACACACACAGCCATACACCATTCCATATGCCTCAACACATATATCCTTCACACAAACATGCACCCCCCAGAACACAGCCCCTCAGTCATCTTTGCACACCTGAATGCCACACCCTAACACTCCCTATACCTCCAAACACTGACGTCCACATCCCAACCCATTCTCCCATGTACACACATCAATACACACACCCCACACAGTGTACCCTCTCCCATGCCAAGACACTCAGGGCAGCACACCCTTAAACACACGCTCACAGAAACACAGAGATGCATGCACCCTCCGCTGCCTATACTCCCAAATTAAGCCGACTTGCACGTGTACATACAGCAGCACCTTGCCAAGAGAGCAGGCACACTCACCAATCGTCCACACCCCAACACACACAAGTATCCGACACACACAGGCACGTGGTCCCAGGGAAGGCACCTGCTGCTCCCCATGGCATCACACTCGTTCCCCACTGAGCCCTGTGCCCTTTCCCCCAAGAGCACCTGACGGGGCTGGGGCAGTGTGACAGCCCAGAGCTTTCCGCTCCAGGTGGCCAGCGTGAAGTGGCTGCCTGGTTCAGCCTTTGGTGCCACGAGGCATGACAACAAAGAACTCAGCCGCCCTCCCCTGGACGCCTTCCCAGATGACGGCTCTGCCCTCCTAATTTACACCTCAGAGGACGGTGCTGGCCAGGAAGGAGGATTAGAGGCCTCTGCTTTCTCTTCCTCTTCATCTACCCATGGGAAGGAGTAGGGCAGGGACAGACAACTTCTGGTGGTGGGGGAGCTGTGAGCAAGAGACAGGACAGCCAGGGCCAGCAGTGTCCCTCTGCCTGTGTCCCCTGCCATCTCCCTCCACCCACATGCCTAGGCCACCTTCCCACAGGGAGCTGCAAAGAAGAGCGTGTGAGGGGCCCTGGCACAGCATCCTCAGATCAGAAGAGACAGAGGAGGCTGAGACTTGGGCAGGCTCACCTGGGCAAAGCCAGGTGTCCTGAGGGATGCCACGGCCGCACCCACCGGGTGGTGCTCCTGTCGCCCGCAAGGGCCAGCTCCCCTTTCTTCCTCCCTGTCTTGGTCCTGCTGTATGTGTGACTTTGATCAGGGGCTGGGGGGATACTCACAGCCATAGCTTTGGAGATCATGTCAGGACTAAGTATGGGATCTATGGGTCCTGTCAGTGATGGCTGAAGGGAGCAAGCAATGGGCTATCCTCCTTCCCTGCTTCTGCTTCTGTTTCTGAAGGGCTGTGAGGACAACCCCCACTGAGATACAGAGAGAGACGGGGACCTCCGTCCTCCTCGTAGCCTGTCCTGCCTGGAGCTGGGTTTGCCGGGCTGAGTTAAGGCAGGGCTACTGAGGGGGGCTCTGTCCTCTCTCTCTCCTGCTGCACTCACCACCCATCACATGACCCAGCAGTGGACACGGAGCTGAGCGGTCACACTGATGTTGGGCTGAGCCCCAGCTCTAGCACATCCTAGCTTTGCAACTCAATCTAACCTCTCTGTGCCTCTGCTTACACAACTGAAGATATTCCATCGCTCCAGACTATGATTTGGGGAGGGCATATTCCACATGGTTCCTTCTGGGTGAAGAAAGGGCCCTGGCCATAGCCCATAGCTGCAAGAGTCTGTCTCCACGGCATCTAGAAGGGAGAGGGAGTGGGAAGGTGTCTGGTGGGGAAGGAGGGAGGAGAGATCTGCCCAGCCTCACTGCCCACCTGGCACAGCTCAGGGATTACATGACAAAATGTGCATGAACAATCAGCAAGGAATCTACAAAATCCTCAGCCCCTACAAACTCCAACATGCTGCTCAGAGAATGTCAGATGTGACCCACTAAAGTCACCCTCGTGAGAACTGGTGAGCCCATGGAAAAGGTTGAAACTGGGCCTGCACCTCTCACCACTCATAAAAACTGACTCACCATGGATGAAAGATTTACATCTAAGACATGAAACAATTACAAATCTAGAAAAAGGTGTGGGAAAAACTCATGGTGACGTCAGCCCGGGGAAAGATTTTATAAAGAAAACCCCCTTGGCAATCACATCAATAGTAATAATAAATAAATAAATGGGATCTGATCAAGCTAAAAAGCTTCTGCACAGCTAAGGATGCAACAATTAAAGCAAACAGATGACCTTCAGAGTAGGAGAAGGTATTCACATGTTATGAATCTGACCAAGACCTAATAACCAGAATCTATAGAGAACTCAAACTAATCAACAAGAAAAGAGCAAACAATCCCATTTATCACTGGGCAAGAGACACGAGCAGAACCTTCTCCCAAGAAGACAGATGAATGGCCAATAAATGTGAACAAATGGTCGTCATCCCTCACCATGAGAGAAAGGCAAACCATCGCCTAACCCCAGTGAGGACAGCTCACTTCACAACAGGGCTTCCACAGAAAGGAACACTTTTACACTTTGGTGGGATTGCAAACTAGTACAGTCTCTTTGAAAAGAAGCATGGAGAATCTTTACAGAGCTAAAAATAGACCTTCCATTTGATCCCGTAATCCCATTACAAGGCATCTAACCAGAAGGAAAGAAAATCACTTTATCACAAGGATTTGCACTAAATTGTTTCTTGCGGCTCAATTCACAAATTGCCAAGATGTGAAAACAACCCAAGTGCCCATCGACTCACAAATGGATAAACTGTGGTATACATACACCACGGAGTACTATTCGGCAATGAAGACTTCACATCTTTCATATTTACTGGGAAGGATTTGGAGAATACTCTAAGAATAGCATTGCCAGAATGGGGAAGCACATATCTGACGTACTCAATACCAATATGAAACCAGTAGATGAACATCTACACACCACACAAGACAAAAGCCACAATTAATTCAAGGGGGGCAGGGAGCTCGCTTCACTGTGTTCTCACCTCACAGGCACAATGCCGGGTGTACGGCACCCCTCCTGGGGGGAGGCCCCCACTCGGACTTCACCTAACAAACGCAAGCAGTGTAACCTAACTGTCTGTACCTTTATATTAACCTGAAATTAAAATAAAATGCAATACAATAGTAACTCTTGGACCATGCAAACATTTAGGAAGGGAGGAGAAGGGGGCAGGGAGATTGAAGGCAACGGGAAATTGGGGAGGTCAGAAGGGGAGGGGCAACTTCCACACTTCCCCATCCAACTCCAGCTAAGTGGACAGAAATGTTGAGGCCCAGAGAAGGGGAGTGAGCTGCCCAAGTAGCCCCCAAACACGACGCGAACCCGAAACGTGTGTACAGGCCAAGCTTCCAACTGACTTGGGTATTCTCTGCTCGGAGCTGTTCCTTACGTGCTAGAAAACACACCTGTCTCTGGTTTCAGGTCCAGGTGTACAGCAGTTTATGCCATCAGAATATAAGGCCAATTGACTAGAAGTTGTTTCCACCCAGTCTTACCGTGGGTCTGTGTTCCGTTCGTTCATGTCCCACCACCCAGAAGGAAGGTTGGCAGTGTCCCCAAGTGCTGGGGATCCTTGGCTGAGGGACTCCCGTGTGACGTCCTGACCGTCTGTGGGACCGGCATAGATAGTTTTTAAGCCAGGGAAGGGCCTGGGCAAAGCCTGAGCCTCCTTCCCTGGGAGGGTTCTCAGCTCCACCTGCAGGGTCCCACTGGGAGTCGCACCCCACCGCACACCACCATCTGGCTCGTGCCCTCCCCCCACCTGGGGGCCAACACGGCCAGACTCCAGTGCCAACAGGGTCAGCAGGCCATGAGGGGGAGCCTGGGAGCTGCCCTCCCTCCCTGGCTGGTGTGGAGGGTGGTGGTGCCTCTCCCCTCACTCATCTTCACGTGGGAGTGCCCCGTATGGCACGTGGTGTGGTGGTTAACCCCAGCCAGGAAGCCTCCCATGCCCCTGGGACATGCACCACAGCAAATCTCCCCTCCTCCTGCAGTCGTCTGCCTTCAGCCAGGTCTGGGGTGCTTCCTGGGCGTGTGTCATGAGGCGCTGACTTAGATGACAGTTCTGTACCAGGAAGAGAGGGTGACAGCCAGCCAGGTGGCTGAGGAGGCACATTGCTTCCTCCTGGAAGTCCCCAAGATTGGCCAGATGACAGAGGCAAAGAGCCCTCTTTGCCAAAGGACTTTCCTAGTTGACTGTGCAGAACTTCTTACCCCTTTGGGTCCACAAATGTGGGCACCAAGGGGGTCCAACGGCCCCTGACACAAACCCTCCCAACCCTCTAACTCACTCTGTGAATTATGTGTCCAGCTCCCGAGGCTACGAGCTCTAGACCGGCGACCCTGAACTCCTGTCCTACAGCACCCTGGTGCCGTGAGAGGATCTTAAGGTGTGCCGCAAAAACTTCTAGAGATCATTAATTCAACTACTTTTTGAAGAAGTTCAAAGCACAGCAAGTATATTTTTTATTTTACTCTTTTTGGGAATCAATATAATTTAAGCGTGTCGTGGAAGTTTGATGGTTCCCAGTGAGCCGTGAGATGGGGAAGGCTGGAGAAGGCTACTGTAGGTGCTGAGGGGGGTCTGTGCCTCTGCACGGCCCCCAGGACCTAACGTGGTGCTCGGCGTGCAGAACCCACCTGGTAAGCATCTCACCCTTCAATGCATAAATAAGTGAATTAATGAGCAAACGAATGAGTCCCTTTATGAATGAATGAATGAGTCAGGGAGGAGCTTCATAGCAGGGAACTACCCGGCTTCAGGGAGATAGATTTCAGGACAGTCTTAGAGGAATTTTCTCACAGAGAAAACTCCAACAGGGAGAGAAACTGCCTCCAGCCCCGGTGGTGGCACTCAGTGACACATGTCCACAGCCTTGGGGTTACCTGCCTGTGACCAGAGTGTATTGCCAGACATGCCACCCAAGGGAACCATCGTGCAGATGATCAGAACAATCGGGAACTCAAACTCCACAGACACATTCTGCTTCTCAGAGTGAAGAAATGAAAAGGACTGGGGACTGATCAAGCCATGTTACAGATGTAAATGCATTTTCTTTGCCACTCCATATTTTCAATATTCCTTCGAAAAGCATATTTCTTGTGCAAAACTCAGGAGTGGGGGAAGAATGACAATTAATATTACCATATGACAGGACAATAGCCCTTGGACCAAATCTGGCTGTCACCTGTTCTTGTAAATAAAGTTTTATTGTCACACCCTTTTATTTATGGAAGAATTGAGCATTGGAAGGTCAGAGACCATGTGCCGTACAAAACCCAAAATACACGTTATCTGCTTCTCTTTGTGGGAAAAATGTGCTGATCCTTGTGTGGAAGATTCAATGACCAAAAAAAAAAAAAAAGACTTACATCTCAGAACTTACATAGGAGTCTGTTCAAAAAGTATGACTTCTACTGCTAGATACATTTTTATGTGCATAGAAAGAATTGGAAAGGTATGAATTAAAATGTTCACCTAGTGTTTGATCAATCAGTAGAGGTGACCATACTTAATCATCTATTGTGCATTTCATAATAGCTAGGAGAGAACAATTTGAATGTTCCCAGCGTTAAAAAAGATAAATATTTAAAATGATAGATATCCCAATTACCCTGATTTGATCTTTACACATTACATGACTGTATCAAATCATCACATATACAACCAAAAACATGTACATTTACTATGCATAAAATATTTACTCATCTACTATACATAAAAAAATTTAGTGGTTATCTCTGAGTGCCAATGGGCATATATGCTTAAAAATTATTTTTATTCTTATTTATGTGAATCTCCTAAATGCCCCTGGTGAACAAGAATTACTTTATAATAAGAAAAAAAATAATAAAAAGCTCATTAAACCACATTGTCAGTCATAAAGTCAGGAAATGTCCCTCCCAGAGGAACCAAGGAAGGAGGTTTTCAAGGTCACTAGTAAGGACATTTCAAGGTCAGGCACCCACTGGGTGCGGGTGTAAGTGCTGCCGAGGATCCTTCCCAACAGGGATTACGGTATCACACTGCAGCTTTGCTAAGGGACCTCTTCAATTTTTCAGGGCAAATTAGTCAAATAAATAAGTAAATAAATAACACCTATTTCAGCAGCAAATTAAACAAACTATATTTAGCAACGAAGAGAAGGATGTCTCTGTCGTGGTCTTCAAGAAAACAATGACGGGCACATGTTTTATGTTGACCTCGATGACATGTTGGAAGTATTCCAAAATGCCTCTCAAGATGACTGTGGACAACTGTCAGACCACGGCCCACGGCCACTGAGCTAAGTGTTTGGACATTACTTTAAGGAAGATAAGAGAGAACCATGTCGAGGACCCATTTCCACACACCCTGGAACTGAGGTCGAACATCCGCCAAAATTCTAGTCCCGCCAGGTGTCTCTGAAGGGGAAAGAACAGCTTCCTCCGTGGACTGTCCTGGACCTCACGCGTGGAGTACAGCACAGAAAGGTTCCCCAAAGGCACACAGTGCCTGGAGAGAAAAGCTGATAACAACCCCATCCTTCAGAAGCCAGTGGCAAGGTGTTAACGCCAAGCCCACCCAGCACCCGCTTCCTCACTCCCACACTCGAGTTGGCATCCTGGCTGGGCACCGTGAGGGGAGGGCCGGCCCCCATGAGGTTCAGTGGGCAGCCCAGCCAAGGAGTCAGCTTGTGCTGTGACTCTCACTTCTCCCTGACACATGCCACATGTCACACAAAACCCCCAAGGCTCACAGCAACAAAGAGATGGGTCCCACAAGAAGCCAAGGCCCGGACAACTTTCTCTTGGTGGGGGCCGGGGCCACAGACCATTGCCTGAGCTTTCAGCACAGCCCATGTTGCCCTGGGCACCCCACCCACCCCCGTCAGGGATCTGCGGTATATGCCGTTCAGACAAGCGTCGTGTGGGGACTCTGCAATCTTTTGTGAAGATGTGGATCAGGGAATAGATGGTGCATCTCTGTTCAGCTTGGCCCAGTCTTTCCCAAACCAACTGGTGGAGAGTCCCAGACCCTGTCTCACCAGCACGCTTCAGAGGCCGTATTCATTTTTCCACACTGACCAGCCCCACCGTGCAGGTTGGACTGGAGCAGCCTGCTCCACCCGATCCTGCCCACCACAGGCAAGGACTCAGGTGAAGACAGTGTGTGAAATGCAAGATAAAATAACAGACAGAAACACAGGCCCAGAAAAGTGAGTGCTTTCCTGACAAAGAAAGACAGAACCAGTTCTGGCTCCAGAATGAGTTGGAGAGGCCCCACACACAGGAAGCCCACGTGCACAGCCAGGAGGACCTGTTTTAGCTACGTGGCTCCTGGAGGACCCTGGCCCAGCTCAGGTGCCTCCATGCCCAGGTTCTGCTCAAGGAAAAAGTCCCAAAGCCCTGCCCCAAATCCTGCTCCCCTAAGCTCCTTTTGGGAGGGTCCAGGGCTTTCTGAGAAGGGCTTTCCAGATGGCGCCTGGCTGCTGCAGTGCCAAACTCCACAGCTTAAGTAAATGTTGCCATCACCCCGTCCTGCCAGCAAAAGGCAAGGGGGACCCAGGGCTGCTCTCAGCTGCAACTCTACTCACTTCCCAGGGAGATCAGAGCATCCCCTACCACCTGCCTGCCCACCCTCTGCTCTGCACCCCTCCTGGAGAGCCTCTCCCTGCATTTGCAAGACTCGCCTTGCTGAGCTCCAGCCCAGCCAGCCAGGGTGGAGAACTGCACCTGCCGGATGCCGACAGAGGAGACAAGACAAAGGGAGGTGAGGTGAAGAGCCCAGAAGGGCAGCGAGCAGGCCCAGGGGTCACAGATGGCCAAGGTTCCAGCCCAATCATCACGGATTTGGGAAGTCTGCACAAATCCAATCTCTACTTCTCTCCAAGTGTCTCTCCACATCTACCATCAATGCTCCAAACAGGTCTACAGTGAAAGGGCCTTCCTGTTCACACCTCTGACCTCACAGGCTCAGAGGGCCCCCCACGCGCCCAGCAGTCCTGTCGCAACCGATCCCCTCTGCTCTCCATCTCCGAGTCCCCAAGTATCCCAGCAGCCTCCTCTAGAATCCAGGGGAATCCTGAGGGCCGGTGTAACAGGGGGCTTGTTGAAGCTCACTCCTGTCCCCAGAGGGGTTGGTGCTACCTGCCAGAACCTTCTCTAAGAGAAGAGCCAGGAAATGGGCTCAGGTGTGAAGCAAGGAGGCCTTTCCCAGGAGTGCACTGATTATGAGCAGAACATGAATCTCAAAACCAAGGCAGGGATTCAAAAGGTGAGCAACATGGCAAGGAAGGGTCTTTGGTGGGCAGGACGATCGAGCCCAGTTCCCCCCCCCACACACAGAGCCCCCCTACTCTAAAGAAGTGGCCCCCACAGTGCTGACACCACACAGGGCGGAGGGCAGAGGGCATAATTTTCCAGTTACCCGAAGGCGTGGTGAGCAGGCGAGTGCGTGATACCTGCTTTTGGCCAGACCACCAAGCAGGATACCTGTGGCTGTTCGCAAGTTCACTGCTAATTCCAGCCTCCATATACCCAAGGTGGTGGCAAAGCCCTGAGCCTGGCACCTCCCATTCAGTTAATGGAAATCCTGCGGCTACTGCTTTATGCTGTTTTGAAACCTGACTGCTTGATTCTTCGCTTCACCATAACCTGTCCTTAGCTCATCTGTGTTTTCCTTATTACCGTTACATTTAGATTTAAATGAACATTTCCGAGTTAACATGCTCAGGGAAGCAAGGCACCGTAGCACTTCTCAGGAGCTCAGTGGGCAGGAATGCTGGAGACACCTGTGGGCACAAAGGGGGCAGCACCACGCCCACCCTGCAGATGGGTACAGTGAGGCCATCTGGCAAACAAAGGCAGGGCCTGAATCTATCCCCTTGCCCCTGAAGCGGTGTCTTGGAAATCTACTGGAACAGAGGGGGCTCTGCTTCTGGGATCTAAGACTTCTAGGGACGGTACGATCTCTCTCTTTCTGGAACGCTGAGTGACAGCAGCATTCAGTGGCCGGAGGAAGTGTGATTTATGGCTGTGTGCACCGGGGGTAAAAGACGGCAAAAGTCCCAGAGTGTTACCAAACCTTCCCTAATAATCGTTCCTACACACAAGATAATAAAAGTTCTCAGTGAATGGGAAGTTTATAAAAAGGAGCTGCTAGTAGCACCCAGCTCCCCGGGGAAGGGAGAGGATGCTGTGACCACCTGGAATTAGCCGGCCCCTGAGAGCTACTGGCATACGGCATCAGCAGGTTGTCCTGGGTGGCCAGAATAAGCCCGGACACAGCAGAAAGATGAACAATCAGGGGAGGACACTCAGGCCCCTGACCCTTGCCCCATCTGACATTCCCTGGGAGTCAGCCCGAGCCTGGGCCAGCACGTCCGTCTAGGCGGGCGGCCACCTCGCTCTCAGCTTAGAGGAAGGGCCTTGGCCGGCGGCCGCCTGGGCACAGCTTCGGCACACACAAGCCGAGCCTCCGTAAATCTCCACAAACACGGCGGCCGCCTGCACGCGCTGCCACGGCGGGGACGGAAGGGCTGCATATGGCGCTCGGCTTCAACAGCTGAGCTTTAAAAAAAGTGCAGCTTTTCATCTCAGCGAAGCAGCTCCCAGATCAGGAGGTAGGGAGAGAAGCTGGTGGGGGTGGTGGGGGTGGGGAGAAAATAAGGAAGCCAGGGTGGGCAGGGGAGCCTTAAATGTTAAATTTGATTTCATAAGGAATTTCAGACGATTATCTGGCCCTAAATTCCCTCCAGAAAATTAAATAATGTTCCCCATTTGTCATCCCCAAATCGACTAATTTCAAGTTACCAATACCATCTAAAAAAAAATGACTAGTTTTCTTTTTTCTTTTTTTTAAATAAAAATAAAAGAGTCTACCCATGTGGGAATCATTCATTCACGTGCTTCAGGCTCAGTCGAAATGTTTTAAGTGCATTTATAAATGGAATCATTATTGTTTTTCAAAGTTCTGCTCAGCACAGAGATCAGGTGCCACAAGGCCCGAGGGGGCGTCCCCTGGTCCTTTTAATTCCCTGCCTGGAGGTGGAAGGTGGTTGGAAAGGAGCAGGGGGAAGAAGCCTGAGACGGCAGTTTTTCTGGAATCGCCTGGAAACTTTTACTTTCTGTTTCCTCAGCTGATAACGCCTGTCTTCGGCTCTGCAGCCAGCTCCCCTCTCCCCTCCCAGCCCCCTGTTGCTGCAGCCTCCCCGAGCTCCAGTATAAAGTTTGGCTTCTGCAGCAGGAAGCAGCTGGGCCAAGCAACCAGCGAATGATAATGACCTCAGAAATCTGCTGTTCGCTCGGCAACAATAGGGTGCTCAGTCTACTGGAAAATTGTGTTCATCAGCTAACTCTGCTCAGTTACTAATTGACATTGCCAAATATTTTAAGAACAATTGGAATGCACAAGCAAAAAAAAAAAAAAAATGAAGATCTTAATCCTCAGACTTAAATTTTTTATTTTCTTTTTCTTTCCTTTTTTTTGTTTTCTCCCCCTCCTCCTCCTTGTGGGTGCCTGGATTTGTTTGTGCAGAGAAGGCGGTGGTTATCATGAATGAGGGGGTGTGGGGGGGACACATGAGTAAAAGAGGTAGCAGAGAAAGAAAATCTATCATATCACTATACACCCGGAGTAACGCAAGGGCACCCCAGATAAAGGCCTTTGAAGCTGTGGTCAAAGGGCCCACAGAGGAAGGCAACCCAGCATTTCAGGAATGCTGGACAGACAACAAAAGCCCACACGGCTTTTAGACCAGCTGATCAAATAATCCTTGTCAATCTCAAAATATTATACCAGAAGTAGTAGGGGTTAACAATATTTTCATCTCCGCATCTCTCCCTGGCCTTCCATTGATCACGCAACTTAGCCGACTTTATTTAATGAACAGAGGGTCGGTGCGTTCAATTACCCCCTTCCCACCATCAACACTTCAATTACCCCTACTCCAAAATTATGGGGAATTCGGAAGGTAACTGCCCTGTTGGATATAATGAACAGTATCGTTTCTTAGTACATTAAGTTTTAATTATTCTGCGTGTTGATTTCCAAAGCAAAATCCGAAGAAACAGAAGTTTGGTGGTTTTTTTTCTGACTCAGAGTAAAGGCAGGACCAGGGCACGGTCTTCCAGGAGGTTTCAGAGGAAGATGCAAAGATTAACGCCGTCAGAGTGTTTGCACGCAAGCCAGAAATGAGGATGCATCAAAACAGCCGCCCTTGCCTTTTAAATGTCATGAAAGAGTAAAATTTATAAGCTGCTGCTTTCCAAAGAGTTTCTCTTTGCATTGTACACGGAGGCAGGGATGGCATGGACCATGGTGGGAGATTATCGGTAAGTCAAATAAACAACAACATAACAAAAATAAAACAAAGGGAAAAGATGGGGAAGTGATCTGTGTGACTAGTTTTGTCCATTTTCTGTTAGAAAATATGACCTCTCAATTTGTCAAAGGTCCTGGTTTTCACAGTTGATCTTAAGCTCGGTTCTCAGCAGTTTGGAGAGCCAAAGAACAAACACATTTTCTGGTTCACTGGAATCATTTTCACATGTTCACTGATTCAAACATTCTTTTGCTCACATAACAAACAGCTGCATCCCACATTAGCCTAGCCAGTGACAGTCGCCCATCTCGGCAATAACTGTTTGATTGCAAACTTGACCCCTTCCTCGTCTCGGTCTGAGCAAGACATTTTTAAACAGCCACTCCGTTCCCAATCCTCCTTTGCAAAGAATTACATCAGATAACAAAGGACGTCTCTGCCACTCATTGTAAGCCTTCTTCTGGAGATCTGTTCTAAGAGGCTCTGTAAAAAGGTTTTTTATGATGAATTCAGAACTACTATCATGTTAAGAGCAGCGATTTATAAAGAAGAATTCATTGGTTAAGATCTGAAAAAATAGTTTCTCAGGCCCTACTGACCCAGTTTTCAACAAAAAAAGAATCAAGTGATGCAAATTAAGTTTTGCGACATTGTTATGCAGTCTGAGAAATTTATAAAACCGTGTTTTACAGTTATTTCTTAATAGAAGCCTTAATAAGTACTTCTTTCTTTACTTAAGGGCTTAAAGATTTTTTTTCTTTTGCTCCCTTGCACCTTGAAGGTTTCTCTTTAACAGGTAATAATAAAATACCCATTGTGTCCAGATTTTTATTTAAATGCCTATTTTAATCACACTTCATACAAGGCATACTTGTCAGAAATAAGAGGGAAAACTAACCAGATTTGGTTAAAAGTCCTAAATCCCAGGGAAACCTGAAAGCCTCAGACATGCAGACGATTTGGGCTGAATATTGGGTCTGCCATCAATTTTCCCACTTAGTCAGAAAATTATGAAAGGGTCTAATTTGAATATGAAGATGACAAAGGAGTCAACCAGAAATGAAAGAATCAGGATTCACCATCGTAAAACCTCCTCGATGAGGGACATCAAAGCGAGAGGGTCACCACAACTCAAGTATAATTCTCTTGGAGTCATAAGCAAGGGTTGGTTTTTTTGAGCAAAATGTTTTTTGTTTTTTTCAACAGGGTATTTAGAGATAGGCAAGCAACAGAGATAGGAATAGCACAAGGCTATCACTTGGCCAGAAGGTGAGAAAAACACGGCAAACACGCCATTAATGAAGATGAGCATTTGGTGTTGGAATCTTCTGCGGAGACCTTTTCATTTCCCCAGGTCCCAGAGAGAGAGAGAGAGAGGGATGGAAATCTGTCAGTGTTAACTCCACGTCACTCCAGAAACTTAGGCGAGCCTGTGTGCTCTCCGGATTCTGCCCCTCAAAGGTCCCCAATCCAAAAACGGCAAGATTACACTCCCCACCCAGAAGAGGACACCCCTTCCCAGGAAGCTGGAAATGGTCCCCAGTGACAATGGGACACCTGGCACTTTGCTGCCTCCGTGGAGCAGAGAGCCCATCTTCATGCAGTTCCCACTATCGGCCAGGGCAACTGGGAAACCCTTCCCTGGTATCTCAGTATGTTCCAGGTAGCAGGTGCCCCATGGAGTAGGTGACCTCACTCCTCCCTGATGCTCACGTCACCTGTTAGACTCTTCCGAAGCGTCTCAATGCTAATAAATTGCAAACAAGTCTAGGAGTCCAGGAGTAGACAGTGTATTTCATGGGTATTTAAGCAGCGGCTTTAAGTGGTATCGGAATCTCTGGAATGTGCAGATCAGATTTATGTGTCTTAACCATTCTTTGCTGGTTCGTAACAAGCCAGCAGACTCACGCTTTATTTTAATACTAATTTTGTCCTAGAAGAAAAGTATGCTGAAGCATAAAAACAACAAAACTAAACCGCCATCGACTCCATACACGCAGCAGTGAATTGCCTCCAAGATGGAGATATCTACCAAAACCAAAAATGGGGAGGGGGGGGGAGCGGGGAGGAAAGGAAAAAAAAGGAAGAAGAAGAAACTTTTAAGAAATGACCCTCAACAGTGGGCTGCCACATCTTGAACAGTGGGCAGTGCAGAGCCTCGAGGTGCCTCAAACTGTCTTTCATTTCGTAGACTTAATGGCTGATTGCAGGAATCAATGTTGCCATTAGTAACGGGGTATTTGTTATGGCGTGATTCCCTCTGTTGTTAGGCTGTAGAATGATTACAGTATTAGCGAGGTGCTTTCTTTATAAAGGGCTAGAGATATAACTTTCAATTTGCTATCCATTAGGAAGGAGCTTTGGAAATAGGGATGAAGGCAACACCTTACCTCCTGTTAGGTAAGGATTTTAATTTAGCTGCCTTAGGTCTTAGGCTAGTGGGGTTTTTTGTTTTGTTTTCTTTTCTCCCCCCTACCCCCAAACTGGGCCAGGAAGCTTCAGCATCTCACAGACATTTTGATGACAGATTTTCTGCTTTGCTATTTTAGACCCCAAAGCTGTATCGTTCGTGTAACACAGCACAATTTAAGACACGCAGGCGTACAACTGGGTTCAACCCCCCGCGCTTTCTCAAACCACCAGGGGAAAGCAGTGTGGCTCTCCAGGTCACAGAGACCCCACAGGTAAGCCACGTGGTAGTAGTTTTGGAAGGAGATGAGTCTGGCTTGGGGTGCTCCGAGGAGAGATTTGCAGGAATATATACTAAGGTGGAAAGATGGTGAGGGTCTGAATTTACACTGTGGCACCCATGGGTGCAGCTGAACGCCAGCTCCTGGGTTCCAGAGACAAGGTGTTAGTGGATGTATCAGGGCTGCCAGGACAAGGGGAGGCTGTGCCCCACTGGGTAACTGGCCACCTGGTCATCCTCAGCACGTGGGAGCAGGATCCCGTGACCTTCTGAGTACCAGTGGGCAGGGAAGGCCAAAAAGCTGAGATGAGAGTCTCTCACTGAGGCAGGGCAGCCTAGGAGAAAATGCACAGCCCGCTGCCTTCACAGACCATCAGCCACACTGGCCTCAAGATTGACTTCAGGCCCGCAAGTGGGTCCAGGCACCCCCAGGCAGGGCCTCTGCCAGCCACACCGCCCCATCTCCCCGACCAACCTACCTGAAGAGGAAGGCGAGGAGGGGTGCGGGCTGTCCTCCTGGGCACTCCCGGTCTGGGACAGGCCTCCTCCGACCCCGCTCTCCTCGGTGACGTTGGAAGAGCCCGGCGTGGTGGAGCGGCTCACCGACTGTGACTCCTGGTCGCTGCCCGAGCCACGCCGCTCCTCCAGGCCCACGTGCAGCCCGTCCTCGTCCGCCTTACGGTCCCGCTTGTGGACGCGGGAGTGCACGACCACTTGGTGGTAGGTGCGGAACACCCGGCCGCAGTCGGGGCACTCAGTGGGCTTCTCCTTCATGTTCCCAGGACCCTGCAGGTTATAGTCAAGCGTCTGGTTCAGCCCGTGAGACAAAAAATCCCGACTGCCTTCCAAAGGCTCGAGCTTACTGGGCACGTCCCTCTGGCCGCCCGCTTTAGCGCCGTGAACCAGGTCGGCCGGCATCTTCTGCTTGGAGCCGTCCGCCCCCACCAACACGTACTCACGCTTCTCCTTATCGAACATGACCCCGGCGCTCGCCAAGGGGTCTTCGTGGTTGCGCTGCAGCGGGTGCTCCTTAGACAAGAAGCCGTGCTCCATGGCCATACCCCTGGCCATGAGCTGCCAGGCCTGGTAGCTGTTCACCGGGTCCATCTCCGCAGCCTTGGCGGCCGCCTGCAACCGCTCAATGCAGCTGGATTTCAGGGGCGGCACGAGGTTGAGGCACCCCAGGAGGGAGTGCTTGTCGCCCTCGGAGATGCCATGGGCCACGCTGGAGAGGGGAGACAACAGCTTCCCCAAGGCCTCCTTCTCCTTGGCCGGCAGCTCCCCGCCCTTGCCGTAGAGGGGCCCGGGCTCGCTCAGGCTCGCCTTGTCGGGCGCCATGAAGCCGCTCTGCAGACAGGAGAGGTACCTGGAGTAGAGGTTGGCGTGGGCCTCCTGGGACATGCTGCCCATGGGCACGGGCACCTCGGGGTCACTGGGGGACTTGCTCTTCACCGACAGCTTGTTGAGGTGCACCTTCATGTGGTTCTTGAGGAACCAGGGCTCCTTGAAGCGCCGGCCGCAGATCTGGCAGCAGTGCTCGAAGGAGTCCTTGTGTTTGCGCATGTGGCCCTTCAGGAACCAGGCCTGGCTGAACACCTGGCCGCACACCTCGCAGCGGAACTCGTTGGCCGACTGCTCCCCGCCGCCGTTGGGGCCCTGGCCCTGGGCGGACTCGGCAGTGATGTGCGCCTTCTCCACGTGGCTGATGAGCTCCTCCTCCTGCGACGCGGCGAAGTCGCACAGCGTGCACTTGTAAGGCTTGTGCAGGATGCGGATGTGGCGGTCCAGCTCCTCTCGCTTCTTGAACTTGCCCTTGCAGAAAGTGCAGCGGAAGCCGGCCGCCGGGGCCACCGCATCCTCCTGCGCGCTGGCCGGCTTGGGCGAGGGTACCGGGTGGGCCACGTCGGGCACGCTGTGGTTGGCGGGCAGGGCCAGGTTGCAGGCGGCCAGCGGGGCCTGCTGCGCGTGCGGCAGGGGCTTGAGGTCCGGCCGCTGCGGCAGGAGGCTACCCTTCATCTGCTTGTCCCGCAGAATGGCACGCTCCTCCAGCTCGTGCAGCAGACGGTTCTCCTCCCGCACCCGCCCGCGTCCCTTGCCCAGGTTGCCCAGCTTGTGGGTCCGCAGGTGAATCTTGAGATTCCCCTTCTGAGCCGCCCGGTGGTCACAGTAGGGGCACTTGAAGGGCTTCTCGCCCGTGTGGGTGCGCATGTGCAGGGACAGGATGCTATTGAAGCGGAAGCGCTTGCCGCACAGAGGGCACGGGTACTTGCGGTTTTTGCGCGCATCGTCCTCGATGTCACTCATTTGGGACATGATGCCCAGGTTCTGCCCGTTGAGGAACTGCTGCAGGTCCACCCGCCCGTTGAGGCTGGTGTCCACGTCCCGGCCCAGCTGGTTGGCCAGGAGCGCCATCTGACTGCCCATGGGCTGGCCGCTCATGGGCACGTGGGCCTTCTCCTCCAGGGGCGCCGCGGGGGTCTTGTCCTCGGGGTTGGGCCGCGGGTGCAGCTCCGGAAAGGCATGGCTGAGCTGGGACGTGATCTGGTGCAACTTCTGACTCATGGCATACTGGCCGTTGAGCACCGGGCCGCTCAGGTGGGGCTCAGCTTCGGGCGCCGCCGCTGAGGACACCCCAAGGCACAGACTCGCTTCTTCCATCCCTGGAAACAGAGAGAGAGTTCAGATCTGTGCTAGGCACCGAGGCGGTGCAATACATCAACCGCATCAGCTGGTGGAGAATTTGCATTTCATGCCTTACCTACACATAATAATGCCGAGGAATTATAGTCAAAAACAATAATAAAAAAATGAATTATTAAATGCCAATTATGCAATATGGCATCGGCCTTCCAATTTGTTTTGGCGATGGACCGTCTTCCTTGTATTTTCTATTTACAGACTGCAATTACTCATTCACATTTAAATTATTAATGTCTTACCACTTTCAACACCTAATAACAAATCAAGAGTCTACGTGTGAAACTTTTCCCCTTTTCCTTCCTAGCACCTGTACCTGTTGGTTCGGCGCAAAGTTTGCCTTCCAGCCGAATGGGTCCCACTGCGGGACCGAGAGACTCCCTGGGAACTTAGGTGTCCGCTTACTGTAGTCAATACATTCGCCATTCTGAGATGAAAGAGATCATTTTATGATTTGGCCAAAAGGAAAAAAAAAAAACAAAACCAATGGCATGATATTTACTGGTACATAATAAAACAAGATAATGTTTTGGGGAAAAATAAAGTAAAGGACAGGCTTTAGAACAATAAAAGGGATTTTGCTTTAGTCAACAAAAAGTGCAGTAATATCTCATTAAGCTGATTAGTATGCTGCTTAGAAACAGTTCTAGGTGCTGTAACACATGATTATAATCATAAAAATCCTTCAGTGTTTGCATGGAAGCATTAACGAGGTATATTAAATTTTAAGGAGACTGCGAGTAGCAGCTTTGCAAACCTCAGAGATTAAGAGTTAACCCTTGTGTTACGAAACACTGTTACTTTGTCAACTGGTAACCGTGTCCATCAAAAGAACCATACATTTATCTCAGGACGAAATCTTAGCGGGTTGTTGAGACTGTTCAAATTCGGGTGGAAGCAAAAATTCACCCCATCTAACCGGCTCCCTTGTCCTTCAACTGGCGAGACAGCCCAGCCAGGGACTTTGATTGGGCTTAAAGAGATCTTTTATAGAACTAGATAAAAACCAATTAAAATCCAGGGATGGTGCCACAGGAAGTCTCCACCAAGTTTGAGTGTTTTTAATAACTTTCCCAATATACAGTAATGAGTACAAATTGTACCTGCAGTATGTGTTTTGCAAAAAATTAGAACTCAAAGCTGTTTGTTAAACACCAGCACTCAAAGCTGGTCTGCATAATTGTGTCTAATAGTCCCCTCTGCACCTCCCTCCTTCAGCCTGTGCAGAATTCTGGCTAAAGCGGGGGGCTGGGGGGGGAGTGTGTACAGGAAACAGCCTCCCTCACACCAGAGCATGTGGGAAGCTCACCATGGAAAGGAAAGGCAGTGAGCCCCTGCCTGGGATCCTTCTATCTCCACTATGTCTCCCATCAGAACGAGTGCAAATTTGTTTCGTCTCAGTGTTTAGATGTGTTGGCCGGGTGGGGCGGGGGGTAGGGCGGTTCAAGAGCCGTGCTTAACCCCAGCCAGGGCCGATTCCTGGGCCAAGCAATTCCCTAGGGGGACCTGCAGGACACAGCTCCACTGTGGAGGGGGCACACACCCCGCCCCCTGGTGGAGTCCCCTACCTGCTGGGCCCCCTCCGGGCAAACTGTACCATGAGAGGTCTCCAGTGAGAGGCCTGGCTTCCTTGGTGAGGGGAGAGGGTTGTGAGTTCATCTTGCAAAGGAAGATGAGGAAGTACTATGCATGCTTACTTCCAGAAGGGCAACGGGTTATAGCTATGGTATAACTATGGTGCTGGTCTAACTGTGTCCACCCATGTGCACACACATAGAGGCTCACGGCACTTGCACTGAAAAAAGGCTTCCAAATTACCACTTTTCCTTTCTGTTCCTGATGGCTGTCTACACTAAAAAAAAAAAAAAAAAAACATTTTGGAGACACGTCAGAAAAAGACTAATTTTGTTAATTTCCCATGGAGAGTCTCTGCATTCATTCAGCAAACTTACTGAACGCTGCTGTGTGCCAGTCCCTATCCCACCACTGGAGACATGATGGTGGACAGGACCTGCTGGCCCCAGGACTCATGGTGCCCACTCTCCAGCAGGGAGGAGCAGGCCCAGAGCACAGGGGTTGCTGGAGGCTCCGGCTAGAGACCAGTGGCCCCAGGGCCCCGTCTGGAGCCCTCTCTCCACCTTCAAGCCCCATCCAGCTATGCTGGCTCCTCTCCTGAGCCCACCTGGGTCATGACCCCGACACCCCATGGGAGTGCGGAGAATTCTACCCAGTAGGTGCAAGTTTGGAAAGTCCAAAGCCAACACGGCTGGCCCACTTCCCAAGGCTGCCCAGTTGGCCAGCTCGGAAAACATGAATCCAGGAAGACGGCTATTTTCAGGTTGCTGCTGCTGAGCGGATGCCAATTCAGCAGGAGGGAGGGAAGGCTGAGTGTGCCGTGCAGGGAGCCACAGATCAGGTCGGATGAGGGACACCGAGCTGAAGGCCGTGCCCCCCCACACACACACACACTGATGCTACTCCAGGAACTTCTGGATGCGCTACATAATGGACAAGAGAGCTTACAAGCTTGCTTTGGGCATGGAATTCTTCTATTCTGTTAAAAAAAAAAAGAAAATTGTTTTTCTTTGCCAGTGTCAACAAAGGTTTTTAACCCCTTCAGCAATTGGTCTTCAGATGACATTGCTAGAAGCTCAGTGGAGGAGAGAGGAGAAGTTCTAGAATGTTCCACCCCAGCCCTTTGCACAGATGGCTCTTCTTCATGTGGGAGGAGCTCAAGTACCATTTCTCACAAAGTCCCTCTGTGCCCTCTCTGTCTAGGATGGACACCCCAGGCCCCCCAGCGTCCTATCAGCAAGCTTCTCTCCTATGAGGGCAGAGCTTACATCTGCCTGCGTCAAGGATGAAGCCATAGGGCCTGGAGCAGAGCTGGCTCATCCTCGGTTCAGCATTTCCTGAATGAATAGATGGATGAGCAGACGGGTCTTGTACACACAGCCCATGAAAGGAGCCCAGCCGTGTGGGAGGCCCACCCTCACCTCAACCTCACGTGACCTGACCTCAGCTTCTGCACAAATCCAAGAGCATCTGTAATCAGAATCTGTCAGAGATGGAAGGGTCCTCACCCCACCCCGAGATGCTGCAGGTCCAGAAACCATCCAGGAAAAGCCCCTCTACAACCAGGTGTCCACAGTGGTCAGCCCCAGCTCCTGGTGGCCCAACTGCTGGACACTAGCAGACAGAAAGCAACTATCCCCTTCAGAACTTGACTCACAGGGCCCACAGGAGATCCCCTGGCTTCCTGGCCAGCTCCCCAGGAGATGCTCCTAAGATTACAGTCCCCAGACCTCCAATGAAGAAGGCATGCCAGATGGTCAGCTCCGGCTCCTCCACAAGCAGGTGCATCTGAGGCCACTGCTAGGGTTCAGTCATAGCCATGGGTGCCTGCAGCCCCACTCAGAACAAGGAAGGGAGAGTGAGTTCTTGGAAGGAGTCTGGGGTAATTGGTGTGTTGTCCCTGGGCCAGAGCAGCCAAGGCAGGATGAGCTGGCCCCAGGCCCGGCCTGGGACTCGCAAAACCTGGGTCGGCCCCAATTTCTCCAGCCTTGACACTTCACCCGTCCAGAATTCATTTGTCCCTTACCTCAGCCATTCTGCAGATGTTTGCCAGGGACCTTCTATGTATTTGCTCTTGAGGGCTTGTGGGTCCAAGAGACCAATGCCAGGAAGACAGCAAATAACAGGCAGGCAAGCAATGAAAAGGCCAAGACTCAATCCAAAATTACAGAAAGGAGAACCCATGTAGCTCAGTACACGGGGGGGCGTGTATGTGCACGTGTGTACATGTGAGGGTGTGTGCACATGTGAGGGTTTGTGTGCGTGCACATATGAGGGTGTGTGCACATGTGAGGGTTTGTGTGTGTGCACATGTGAGGGTGTGTGCGTGCACATGTGAGGGTGTGTGCACATGTGAGGGTGTGTGTGTGCACATGTGAGGGTTTGTGTGTGTGCACATGTGAGGGTGTGTGCGTGCACATGTGAGGGTGTGTGTGTGCACATGTGAGGGTGTGTGCGTGCACATGTGAGGGTGTGTGTGTGCACATATGAGGGTGTGTGCACATGTG
>NW_003852530.1:1926489-1934491 GCF_000181295.1 Otolemur garnettii | reverse complement strand
GCACATATGAGGGTGTGTGCACATATGAGGGTGTATGCACATGTGAGGGTGTGTGTGTGCACATATGAGGGTGTGTGCACATGTGAGGGTGTGTGTGTGCACATGTGAGAGTTTGTGTGTGTGCACATGTGAGGGTGTGTGCATGCATGTGTATGCACATTTGCACATATGTGTGTGTGTGTGTGTGTACATCAAATATGCTTGTGTTCAGGGAGGGGCAGGGATCCCCTAACTGGTGACCCCCTAGAAACACACAAATGACTACATTGGCAAGCCTTGTAAAGAGCTGAACCCAACTATAGTGGTGAGAGCTCTCGGGGCTGGAGGAAGCGGGGCTTAGGGCCCCCCTATTCTGATGGAACATGCTATCACTGCACCCCCCACGCTCTGGGCGCACGCACATGGAGAATGCCTTCCCTTTGGGACCATGCTGCTCCCTCAACATATGGTAACCATCAGTGTCCCCACTGCCCAGCACCATGCCCTGACAAGGAGGATGGACATGCACACCCACACATGGTGGTGCCCCGGATGGACATTACCCCCGGGAAGCACCTTAGCCTGGGTGCTCAACCTGCCCTCTACTCAGCAGCCCTGGCTCTGGGATCAGCACCCTGTGACCCAGGACCAGAGGGTGCTACGCCCACAAGTCAGGGGCCAGCAGAGGGTGGGCCATGATGCCGGGCTTACAGAAATCGAGCAGCCAGGACCCTCTGGGTGACCTACAAGAACTCTTCTAGCCCTTTCACCTACGTGAGAAAATAATTAACACAATTAAAAGCACGGGAACAAGCGATTCAACCAGGGGAACAGCCCTGCCCCAGGCCATCAGCCCATGGCCCCAGCCTGAAGCACATAGATCAATACAGCCTGGTGACAGACAGGTGGAGGGAACCGATGCATATGTAACCTACCCAGCTCTGCAAAGGCAGCCAGACGTCGTCACTGAGGCTGGACAGTCAAAACCCACTGTAAGTGGCCCTGTCTGGTATATCCCCCTCCAACACAGAAGCATTACACCTTCCACCCCCATGCTGACCTCTCCTAGGGTACAGGGTCATAGCAGGACACCGGGGACACTAACTCAACAGTCAGTAGTAATGAAGAACTAAGCTTGAGACCCAGCTGTGGTAGCCTGTCTCCCCAGAGTGTGGGAATAACTGGGCCCCACCTCTGAACCCAGGCAGGGGTCTGGTTGGAGGCCTCTTAAGCAATGCAATTTCACAGTCAGCCAGTGAAACCCACCTTTGGGTGCACAGATTATCAAAATACACTCTGTCCCATCATTTCCATCATTGCAGGTACCCAGAGCCATTCAGCTGCCTTTGATGGTGCTAATGGTTATTTTGATTTTGCATTTCTGCCTTCAAGACTATTTCCTGTGATATCAATGACAAAAGTTTTCACTTAACTCGTCCAATAGAGAGCCTAATTGTATCTTTCACTCAAAATGAAATTTAAAACTATCAGGACACCAGAAATGCCAGCTGCTACGAGTCGAAATAAATTTTACACAAAAACACAGTTTCATGTTGCTAGCGCAGAAGAAAAAAAAACGTAATCTTATGAATAGTCCAAAAAATATAGATCTTGCCAGTAAGTTGTATGAAAGAGTTTTTTTTTTTTTCCCCCTCTGCCATGAAAAAGAATAGTTGGGAAAGAAAATGACTTTCAAAATAACCATTTCCACTGAATTTTTAAAAATCAAATATTGTTGTCTAGCCAAGCACAACTAAATATTCTCTTTTTTATTATTGTGGGTTAAAAAAAAAGTGCTGCCTTAGAAATCTTGCAAGACTAGTTATTCGAGGTCTGGGACTTGGGTTCACAGCAAAGGGGGCTGCTCCAAAGGCCGCTACGGGTTCTAGGAGAAATAGTCTCACAAATCCAGCATGCAGCTCTGGTGGTAGAGCCCAGGGACCTTCGGCCCTTCCCTGAAACCCACCTTGCGTTTTCACTCGGAGGGTAAGCAGTAATTAAGACAATTTCACCTAGAGTACAATGGTTCCTTATTAAACACGATTTTTCCAATTGTTGTAGCTCATACTGTTTAACTAAGGTTGTTATAAGCATAATACACTCCTGTTCTGAAATACAGAATGCCAGACTACTGAACCTTTTCAGGGTCATTAAACAGCTGTAAACATTATTACAAAAATAAACCAGAGATTTCATGCTTACATTTTGGCCTAGAGCTTGCTATGCTGAGCAAGTACATTTTTTCATCTCTTACAATCAACGCTGGTGACATTTGGGCATCCAAACAAATTACATCACAAACATTTCCGAGGTGGGCAGGATACTGAGTGGTTTATTTGCCAGATGATTAACAGATAAGCAGGAGGGCAGCGCAGGTGACCTGTTCCATAATGTTGTGAGACAGGGCCAGAAAGAGTTAAAATCCTTGCAGAATGTATTCATGAAAACATGATATTCAACCTGGGCTGCAGAGTTTGACAACTGTGTAACCCAGAGAGTCAAGTTGGAGATACGGTCAAACTCCCAAACTTCTTGTTGTGTGGGGAATGTCAGCCACGAGCAGGGCCCCAATCGCCTGGAACAGTGGGCAGGACTTGGAACATGCTAGCTTAGCAGGCGACCCCATGGGGCCCCAGGCAGCTCCCATATTGGTGGGACAAGAATTGGAGGACTTGGAAGAAGAACGAGGCATACAAAGTCCTCTCCTTAGAGAATTCAGATGACTTCAAAATTCTCAAGAGCAAAGAAGTCTTTCCGCCACGCTGGCTTTGGGAGTCTAGGTTGAAACCGTAGCCCAGAAGTGAAGACAGATAATGACTCTACTCAGCATAGAAAAGACTTCTGGTCTGGGTTCCTGGCTCACCTCCCACCCACACCAAGCCAGGCGAATTAATGCGAGGGATAGAATTACAACAACTTCACACAGAGTGGTTGCCAAGAGCAGAGTAGGGCAGAGTCAGCCCTCAACAAAAAGCAGCATAACCATCATCATCACCACCACCACCTTCACCATCTACATCCTCACCATCTCCCCTCTCCTTGTTGAAATCCCACGTGCCCGCACCATGCTGGGGGCATCACAGTCACTGCCTCACATTAGCCTCCTGCAACCTTAGACAGTAGGGACTCTTCCATCCCAGTACTAAAAATAAGAAAACTGAGGCTCAGAAAGTGAAGTCACACAAGGTCACACAGCTGGGCCACAGCTGACTCCAGGGCCCCAGCAAGACACGCTGGTGGCCGGGCTGGTGTGTGGTGTCCGTACCATGTGCTTTCTTTTTTTTTTTTTTTTTTGGGACAGAGCCTCAAGCTGTCCCCCTGGGTAGAGTGCTGTGGCATTACAGCTCACAGCAACCTCCAACTCCTGGGCTCAAGTGAGTCTCCTGCCTCCACCTCCCAAGTAGCTGGGACCACAGGTGCCCGCCACAACGCCCGGCTATTTTTTGGTTGCAGCCGTCATTGTTGTTTGGCGGGCCCGGGCTGGGGATTCAAACCCGCCACCTTAGGTGTACGTGGCTGGCGCCTTAGCCGGTTGAGCCACAGGCACCGAGCCACTATGTGCTTTCTTATTGGGCTGGATGCTGACAGTGAGATGCCAGCTTCATCATTTGTGAAGGGCTTGGAAGGAAGGAAGCCGCAGCCAGGGAAAGGCTTGCAGGAGGCCAAGGGGCACAGGCCTCTCCAAGACACGAGCCAAGCAGGAGAAGCATCCATCCTGTTTCAGAGAGAAAACATCCCTGGGGGGCCGGTATGGTGGGGCAGCCAGGGCAGGTACTGTGCATGGGTCAAGAAATGTGGCAACTTACTGGTTGCCAGACCAGAAAGTCACGTGAAAATTTATTTTTAGACTCCTCTGTGTTCTTAATATTTCTAAGGACTGATACATGATCCTGCATTCTGTGAGTCAGGTGGGTCATTCCCTCAACTGGACGGGAGTAACAGGAAGAGAACTAATGACATCATGGAGCCGTGAACGGGAATCCACCTGCCTGCTCTTCGACTGGTGTCTGTGTGACCTGAGGTACCCGGCAGAGCTTCAGTCTCTCTTATCTCTAAAATGGCCTGGAACTGGCGGGCACAGTGGCTCACGCTTGTAATCCCAGCACTCTGGGAGGCTGAGGTGGGTGGATCCCTTGAGCTTGGGAGTTCAAGACCAGCCTGAGCAAGAGTGAGACTCCATTTCACTAAAAATAGAAAAACTAACTAGTATTGTGGTGGGTTGTGTGGGGGTGCTGGGAGCTATGATGATTCCTACCCCTCCTCTACCCAGGGCAATAGAGTGAGACTCTGTTGTACAATAAAGTATAGCAAAGCAAAATAAAATAAAATACCGGAGTTAACTGTCCTACTCACTCCACAGAATTTTGAGGGAACAAATGTGGTTGTGAGAGAGAAAATGTGGCATTTAAGTCGCTAAAGGCTCGACCTTCTCAGCGACCTTTCTTGGGCACTGACCACAACATTTAGTGTGGCTTTTTAGATCTAGAAAGCAACTTAATCTGGTAGCAGGGGAAGGTCATCGCCTTTACGCACCAAAGCACACAAAAGCAGGTCATAAAGTCACTCTCGCTGCCAACCTTACAGGTGTGTCTGACGTGGGTCTGGCAGCATTCAGTACCGTTCCACAGTTGCCCACATGTGGCAAGAAGCAAGACCAGGTCCTTCCCTTTGAAAACCGACCGAGGGATAGAGAGACAGACGGACCCAGGAGGGTAATAGACCAGGTCAAGTGCTGAAAGGGAGGACTCTCCAGCATGCCATGAGGCCGGGCCCAGTGGGACAGAAGCACAGGAGAGGGAGGGAAGGAAGGGTGATGGGGTGGGGAGACGGAGGCTGAACCTTGACATCACCAGGTAAAGAGGAAGAGGAGGAAGGCAAGTGAGTCTGAGGCACCTGCACGGGCAAAACACAGAGTCAGCTTGAACTTGAACTCTGGGGAGAGAGGGGTGACAGGGTGGAAGCACTGGGCCAGGTGCAGATGTGAATGTCAATCTTAGAGGGATGGAATTTATATTCAGTGCCAAACAGAGGCTTCTCAAGGAGGTCTTAACAGAGGACTAGCATAACACGTGTGCCTGGCACTGCCAGTGGGCGCACATCAGCACATTCTCATGATGCTGCAAGAGAGATGCCAGAGGCTGAGGTCCCAAGACCATGAGACCTTCCAGTGGGTCCCCGCAGAGCCTCCACAGAGGCAGCTACCATCTAACTGCCTGGCTGACATGGTCACGTCTCCAGAAAATTTAGAAGACAGTGGCTTCAAAACACTATGTGCCTTCTGTCTACAGGCAGCTAGAAGGGGCAGTTTTTCTATCGAATGTGGGTCACAGAAGTTGGAAAAACAATAAAGGATGAAAATAAACTCTTGGACCACAAACCAAATATCTGAAAGCCACAACTCTTCTGGTGGTGAGGGCTTCTTGTGCACCAGAGAAAAGAGGGTAGAGTTTGGAGGAGGGCACTGGTCTTCCCGCTCGCTCTTACAGGTGAAAGTGGAAGAGAGCCTCTCCCCAAATCCTGGCAGCCTATCCCCACCTCTCCATAACTGTCAGCCCAATCCATCCTCCATGGAGGAGCCTACCTGCTTCATGAGCTTCCTGGATTCACCCTGGGCAGCAGATGATCACTCATTCCTCAGAAATCCTAGACGATCCTCCAGACTGTCAGGGCACTTCTGACGGTGCTCCTTGATACAGGGATACCCACAGGAGGTCACGTTTCCTCTCCTCCTTGGCTAGGGCTTTGGGACAGTGGGCACCGTATCAGTCCCCTGCCTGCAGCTACTAAGGAAAAGCTCACCCACAGTGCTAGATCTAAGGACTCTGCTCCGCTCTGCTGTGACTGACCACGGAGCGGGAGAGGGGAGACCGTCGCAAGCATCACACCAGTGGGCAGCCAGGCCCCCGTGCCCAGAATCTGGCCGATGACATGATGCTTCCACTTCTGCTGGAGGCAGGGGATGAATTAGGAAGGAAATGGACCCCTGATTCCCTGTAGTGGATTTATCTGAACGGTAAAGGAAAGCAACAAAAACTACTATACAAGGCTGGACAATTAAGTTCAAGAACTTGTAGAAAAAGCACTATGTGCCTTATTGCTGAATATCACCGTGGTCACCTTTGAAGTCCTGCGGCCATCTGGTGACCATAGTGCTGATCAGTAATGAGGTACGTAGCACTTTTTCTAGGATGAGTTCATGGACTGAATTGACTGACCTCATATCCATGCGTGCCTGTGTGTGTGTGTGTGTGTGTTAGAGTGTGTTCATGTATGTGTGCGTGTGTACTTTTAATGACTGGCCTACCTTCAAAATGATAATGTGAAACTGAAAACGATACCAGCAGCTGTCACGTGCATATTGATTATTCCGCTCTTGCTGGCTTTCTCTCTTCCTATTTAAACAGACTCGGTCATGGCAGGAAGTTAGATATTTAATCCCCTATTAACCCGCCCTGGCTCCCTGCTCCCAAATGACCGTGGAGGAGAGCGTCGGCCACGGCACACAGTCCCTGCCCCCGGAGCAAGAGGCTCCCCACATCCACAGGCCTCTACCCTGGGGGAGCAGCGCCAGGCTTCACCTCACCACCCCTTCACCCCCAATTAAAGCCGTTTATATTTGTGCATTTCTGGACGAGGATACTGTGTCAAGCACTTTATTTTCACTTCACAGAGGCCTCAGATTTGAGTCAGTGCAAAACTAAATACAATGTAAAATGCACGTATGCGAGAGTGATCATAGGGGGCCTGATTTTGAAATATTCACAGAAGTCGGCCTAGGGAGGTCCCCTCACAGGGGCACCTGTCAAAGACAGGAGCTTAGACACACATCACCCTGTAAGAAGGCAGTCACCACAGAGCAAAACCCAAGCGCATCTGCAGGTCCTTGGCTGCCTGCAACCACTGGGCTGAGGCCAACAGACGGGGTGTGACCAGGCCGGGCTGGGTCCACAGTCCTTTTTGGCCCTTGGGGTCCCCAGGGGGGCATCCCTAGCTCATGAGCAGGTCAGCAGGCTGGCCTGGCCTTGCCTCCACGGGCTCAGACTCCTGGGAGAAGAGGGAAGACTGGAAAACCAGCCCCCAAGCTGACAGGAGCAGGTGCTGGGGGGCCATGCTGCAGGGGGCCCAGCTCACAGACAGTTCTGGTCTGCCGTTCTGGTCCTGGGTGTTGCTGCCACAGCAGATGGCCCCGGGGGACAGTGACAAGCTTCTCAGCTTGAGGATGGAGAACTCCCTGGTTCATCTCGTTTCAGGACATCAGTGTTTCGAAACAGGACTCGTCCTTCTCGGGGAGCAGATGGGGGTGAGGTGGTAGCCTTCTGTGAATATCATTCCCCCTCCCTGCACATTCTCTCTGCGAGCCCACTTGCCGAGTCCCCCGCCATCTGGGGACAGATTAGACACCACCGTCCTCGGTGCCCCAGGCCCAGGTCCAGAGCCCTCTCATCTGTCCACACGGTGTCCTGGCCTCACTGTGGATTTTACCCTGGGTTGAGCATGGTGGTACATCAGTCCAAAGCTCACCAGGGCCAGTCCATGAACACTGGCTTCACTGGGGTCCCCCAGCCTACAGGAGGCTGAGTGAATAAAGGAACGAGCAAATCAATAAATGATAAAATGAGCGGACCTAGCAACAAGCTGTAGGTCTCTGGAGCAGCATCTAGTCAGAGGAAGGGGGATCTGGGGAGGAAGACTCAGACCACCAGGGCAGCCTGGCCCTCTGCTCCTGAGGCAGAGACAGGCGAGAGGTTTTGTTCCTAGAGCTTTATGTCACTGTCACCCCATCCACACAGACACTCCCACTCCACTCCCCTCACCCTAAAAGCTGCCCATAAAGAGTTCATCTCATGATGTCTCCTGGACTTCCCAGGTCTCATACCTGACCCAAACCCAGTGACACTCCCACTCCGTTCCCCTCACCCTAAGTGCTACCCATATAGAGTTCATCTCATGATGTCTCCTGGACCTCCCAGGTCTCATACCTGACCCAAACCCAGTGACATTCCCACTCCACTCCTCTCACCCT
>NW_003852530.1:1917597-1926363 GCF_000181295.1 Otolemur garnettii | reverse complement strand
TAAGAGCTGCCCATATAGAGTTCATCTCATGATGTCTCCTGGACCTCCCAGGTCTCATACCTGACCCAAACCCAGTGACATTCCCACTCCACTCCCCTCACCCTAAGAGCTGCCCATAAAGAGTTCATCTCATGATGTCTTCCGGACCCCCCGGGTCTCACAGCTGACCCACAAGAACCTACAAATTCTGGTTGACACATTCTTCTTAGTAAAGTATCTCAGGAATAGAAAAAATAGTTCAATGTACTCAATACCAATAAGTTAATGACCACACACCCACATGAAAGATAAAACACAAATATAGTCTAGCAAGGGGGAGGGGAGAGGAGGGAAAGAGGAGGAGGAGAGAAGAGGGGGAAGAAAGAGGGAGGAAATGGGGGAGCAGAGAGGGGAGAGGAGGAGGGGAGGACAGGTGGGGTCTCACCTAATGTGCACGATGTGAGGGTGTCCGGTACGCCCCCCAAGTAAAGGGCTCAACTACAACTTGGACTTTACCTTGGAAGTCAGAACAACTAACCTAAACATTTGTACCCTCAGATTAATTTGAAATTAAAAAAAAAATCAGTACTTAAATAAATAAATAATAAGTAAATTCTAAGGCCTTCGACCCACCCTTTGAGCCACGCCACTCTCCTTCGGAGCCCACCATCACATCCTTCAGCATTTTTCATACTTGCTTGTGCAAATATTCATTCACGCATTCACTGAGTAAGTGTTTCTGATTCTCTGGGGTATACCAGGCTCCGTGTCTGGCTCTGCAAAGAGAAGAGTCTACGATACCCTGTCCTCCACCCTCAAACAGCAGAAGGATCCGAAATACCCACCACAAGGGACTGTCTTAACATTTGAGCACCGCCCACTTTCAAGAGGGTCAGGGGACTGGGCGTCCTGTGTGGTCAGCCACCATGTTGTGATCTGCTGCACCCCCAGTGCCTGACACAGAGGCGGCCCGCGGGTGGACTGTCACTGTCCAGGCTGGCTCTTGCTGGACAACACCCCTACTCAGACCCTCTGCTGACACCTCCCTCCCTGACCCTGGACCCCCTCAGACCAAGATCTAGATTCTTAGTCAGGAATAAGAACAGAATGGGAGGGAATGCCACGGGTGGCTGGCAAATCCTTCTCAACAAGACGGTAACACTCTCCCCTAGAGCCCCGAGAGTGCCTCACACATGACTCAGGAGGCTTTAATGAAGGAAAAACCCCCTCCCAGCACAGGTGACAAATGGTCTTTCCCCACCTTGGGCATCCCAGTCTTGGTAGCTGCATGGCCTTAGGTGTCCCAGCCCCTGAGTCATAGCCACCCCACCTTAAACCAAGGCCGGCCACTCCTCTCAACCTCTCTGTCTCTGGCTTCCTGGTAGATACCACTGAGGGGTCCCAGAGCCTAACCCTGATTGTGAGTCACCACCGGTACAGAGATGAACCTCATTAAGGCTGAACCCTATGTTCACCACAACTCAGGTCACGATCGCCAAGAGGTGGAATCAGCCCAGTGCCCATCACCCCATGAATGGATTAACAAACTGTGGTACCCGTACACCGTGGAGTACTGTGCAGTCATAAGGAAAGATGAGTCTTCACATTGTGTGTATTAACCTGGGTGGAGCTGAAGAACATTCTTCTCAGTAAAGTATCACAAGAATGGAGAAGCAAGTGCCCAAGGTGCTCAATACGACTATGAAACCAGAAGATGAACAACTACAGGCCCACGAGACAGGAAAACGCAAGTATATTCACGTGGGGGAGAGAAGGGGAGGGGAGTGGTGAGCGCTCACCTAATGAGTACGGTGTGGGGTACACAGCACACCCCTCGGATGAAGGGCTCATCTACAGCCGGAACTTCACCTCAGGAACACAAACAATATAACCTAATCATCTGCACCCTCATAGTAATCTAAAATGTAAAAAAAAAATAAAAAAAGAAGCAATTGACATTTCTCTGTACAGGGAGGAGATGCCAGTGACAGGTTGGCCCGGGAGCCCGGCATGGGACCCGTCCTCGCTACCCAGTCCGTACTTTATCATCAGAGTCCTGACACCACTGTCTGCCCCCAGCCCCACCGAGGGTGGCCAGGAGTTACCCCCAAGGAGGGGTGCTCAGGAAGCCCACGGCTTGCTCCAGAGGTGGTCTCTACATGAGCTGCAAACAGCAGGTAGCGGCAACTGTGGTCAGCCACAGGGTGGCCACTGCTACTCGGCAGTGGAGTACTCGGATTTCTGGAGGAGTCTCTTTACTGAGACTGTGACAAAGGAAATCTGGTTGCTGCTGCCACAAATGTGAGTGGAATTGCACGTTATTACAAAGGAGTGAAGGCCCCGAGCTGCGAGTGACACCTCGTCGGCTATGCACCTGTGGTTTGGTGGCGCTAAGAAGGTGGCTGGGCGGGGAATGAGGTCACTGGAGGGAAGTGCTTAGAGCAGCACCTGGCACAGGGCAGGTGCTCTGCACAGGTTACTGTTGGCACGTCTCTCCTCCTCCAAGATGACCGTTACTGTCTGTGTGTCAACACTGCAGGACACTGAACTCATCTTGGGTCCTGCTCCCAGCCAGCTGCCCCAAAGCCTCATGGCAATCTAGCGCCCACAGTGATATGTAGTATTGAGGAGTTCATAACTTTACTTTTCTCTTTTTAAGAGTGCTTGCAGTAATAAGGGAAAGTCGAGCTGTACAAAAGGCACGTGAGTGGGCAATGCTCAGAAAAAATGGAATTTGGCCAGTGACCATCAAAATGTCACTCCTTGAGCAAAAGACTCAAGTTAAAACAATAGCAAAGTTCCATTTTAAAAGAATTAGGCTGAAGATCCTGCCCAGACCTTGAGAGGACTCTGAACTTTCTCCCCTGAATTACGGCACACCCGAGGAGAAACAGGAAGGAGGTGACCGTGTTTCAACCACAGCTTCCCTGACCACAGCTGTCACAGGAGATGCCTGAACACCCTTGACTGTCACTTCCAGGAAGGGGAGCATTGTAGAACACATTTTCAGATGGAGGACTAAGAGCTAAGGAAGCAGAAAAGCTGCGGGGATGCAGCCAGAGCCAGCCGCCCAGCGTGTACCTACTGGGGAAACCTGCGGGGATGCAGCCAGAGCCAGCCGCCCAGCGTGTACCTACTGGGGAAACCTGCGGGGATGCAGCCAGAGCCAGCTGCCCAGCGCGTACCTACTGGGGGACAGTTGCACCAGGCCTCACGCCAGCCTGTTTCTGCTTGTCCCCACCAGTGTGCCCACACAATGTCTCCATTCAAGCACAAAAGTCAAAGATTAAATGTCATTGCTTCTCCTGTGCCCAACTACCAGCCATAGACTTTCACCAATGTCATGGGTCACCCATACACCCCCGCTAATCCCACTGCCCCTCATTCCTCCACGTCCTCCTCCACTACTTAAGGAACATTTCCACATCCCATGGAGAAGCTCTGTGAACACCTTCCCTCCTCATGAGGAGATGTGCCTATTTTATATGTAGGTAAATGGAGGCTAGATAATAGAAAATGGCACACCTAAGGTTACACAGCAAGTTAGTGAATACGTGTCTGTGCCTTACTGTCCTTCTTTACCTTCTAAGCACTCAAGAAATTTAGGAGGTGCTAAGTAGATGTTGGATGAATGGAAGGATGGGTGGATGGATGGATGGACGAACAGATGGATGGACAGGTGGATGGACGGACAGATGGACAGACAGATGGACAGGTGGATGGATGGATGGGTGGATGGATAAATGGATGGACAGATGGACAGACAGATGGACAGGTGGATGCATGGATGGATGGACAGATGGATGGACAGATGGATGGACGGATGGATGGATGGACGGACAGGTGGACAAATGGATGGATGGATAGACAGATGAATGGATGGATGGATGGATGGATGGATAGATGTATCAATGGATGGATGGATGGATGGGTGGACAGATGGATGGATAGATGGACAGATGAATGGATGGACAGACAGATGGATGGATGGACAGGTGGACAAATGGATGGATGGATGGACAGATGAATGGATGGATGGATGGATGGATAGATGTATCAATAGATGGATGGATGGATGGATGGGTGGACAGATGGATGGGTGGATGGATGGATGGATGAACAGATGGATGGATGGATGGACAGGTGGACAAATGGATGGATGGATGGACAGATGAATGGATGGATGGACAGATGTATCAATAGATGGATGGATGATGGATAGATGGATGGACGGATGGATGGACAGATGAATGGATGGACAGATGAATGGATAGATGGATGGATGGATGTATCAATAGATGGATGGATAGATATATCAATAGATGGATGGATGGATGGATAGATGTGTCAACAGATGGATGGATGATGGATAGGCAGATAAACAGATGTTGGTGGATGAAACAAAAACTAAGTCCAGACAGACAAATAGATGCAAGCCCAACCAACAAATTCTTGAATCTACCCTCTAAGCTACCAAATGAGAATCCAGCTGCCACAAAAAGACATCCACAATACAGCTTCCCTCCACCCCCAGCCAGACCGCAGGCTTGCCAATTGGATGATATATTAATATTATCCTCATCAATAACATCATTCCCTGTGTATACTGACCAATACTGGAGTGGTTAACATCAGAAAATTCTCTCTCTCAGCATCCCCTGGCCTTTGCAGAGCCCAGGGCATGGTGTGGTGCTCGTCAAGCAGCTGAAGATGATTAGGCCTCTGCCACCTTCAGGGAAGTGAAATCCTCCCAGGGCAACCCTGAAGTGGGGTCAGGCGCTGCAGCCTGTGTGCTCAGGACTGAGCACATTCAGGACAAAGATTCCCCTGAGTCCTTCCTGAGGAAGCAGTGGGAAGAGCAAAGATGGGGTGAGGGCCACGGACACCCCCATTTACATATACACTTCAGGAGGCAGGAGGGACCGTGTCTGTGCACTCCTTCCCGTGTTTGATCTCATCAAGTTACACTGATATGATGTAACGTGACATTCCCCCCATGAAATGCATAAATCAAGGCACCCTATAAATTTAAAGGGATAGAGCTCTTTTCCAGAAGTGGCTAATTACTCATAAACAGTAGATATTTTATTGCTGTTAAAGTCAGTAGCAGGTTTTTAATAGCCAGAGACGCTGTGTAACCCAAGCTTTTCATAACATGGACCTGGGGAAGCCAAGCATTACCTGTTTGTGGCTCCCTCAGGGGTTGCAAAGATCTTGGCAAGGTAGACCACCCCAGGAAGTACTAAAGCCACGTCCTACAGCCACGCACGGCCTTAGTCCATTACCACCCACCCACTGCGGCTCTGTTAGGAGGGAAGGCGGGGCTGAGGCTGGACCCCTGTCTGGGAAGGACTCCCTGAGAACACTCCCCATGCTCAGAATTTCCAGTGGATTCCGGGACTTCCTGTACATTCGTGCCCACACCAATTAATCAGGTAACTCGGGAGACCTGAGCAGAGACTTGTTCCTTCCACCTGTGCCCACCACAGTCCCTGCACAGGAGAGCCCCCTCAGTGAGAAGCAACCAGCCCCCAGGTTGCTGTGGGATCTATTTGAGCCAATCATAAATAATACCCCACCCTCTGACCTCAGTGAATGGTTCAAGGATCAGCACATGACCTAATTCAGGCCAATGAGAGTGAAAGCCAGGGCTTTTCAGGGAGCTCCAGGATGGTTCAGATGCTCTCAGTGAGGTCTGGAGCTATGGCAGCTGTTCTGCTATCAGGACGAGTGAGCAGCTGATAGCAAGATTGTACATAGCATATGGGGACAAGGCCAGTGCTGAAGAAGGAAGCAGAGGAGGAGAGAAATCTGCTGCTCAGTGATATAACTTGAGCTCCTGGATCAAATGGTACCTGAAGCTGAACTGTTTCCATGCTTTGCACTTACATCAGTAAATATAGTCTCCTGGCGGTTTAAGCTGGTTTGGGTTAGATTTTCTCAAACAAAAGGAGTTTCAGCCCTTTCAGATAAACCCTAGAGCTCTCTTGGTTTCCACTCTGCCCCTCCAGCCTCTCCCCTGCCCCAGGATCATGCCAGCTCATTCCCATCATGGCCTTTTCCCACCCTTTTCCCACTGAGCTCAAATTCTGACAAGCCCGAGCCCAGGAAGCGCCTCAAACTCCCAGAGTCTGGAGGCACAAGCCAGCCTGGGCTCTTCCAGAAGGGCCTGGTGTGAAGTGGAAGGTGGAAGGCTGAGCCTTTCCCTCTGTGCCCCAGACACAGGCAGAGCACTCCACAGTGGGAGCCAAGAGCGCACTTCTCACCATGCCCAGCTGCCTCCTTGCCATTTTTGCCAAGAGACCTGAAATGCCGCTGTTGGGTCTTTTCCCAAGGGCTTTCCTTGTTTGATTCAAGGAAAAGTGATCTTTTTATCTTTGAAAATGATGTTCCAGAGTCTTCTGGAGTCTGTGTGGCCTTAACAAGGTCCTCTGAGCAGAAACCCTTCACGTGTTCTATCCCTTTCTACCAACTTACCCTCCCCAGCCTCACCTTGGGTAACTTCTTCAGATCGACAGCCAAGTATCACTTTCCCGGGGATGTCCCCCAGCTTCTCCTGACCCCATAAGTGCCCCTATTATCCACCTGCAGACCCTGCATGTTAGCAGGCTGAGTTACACGTGTGCGGGGAAGAAGTCGCCTGGCTGATGATGAAAAGGAAGCTGGAGCGTTGGGTGCCGCACAGGCTTTATGGATCCCTTGCTCCCTCTGCCAGCACTGCCCTGGAGTGGGGATTCCTGGCCTCCTTGTCACTGCACTGTGAGGGCAACAAAGGCCTGAGAGGCCCAGAGAGACCAGGCTCCCACCTGGGGCTCCTGTTGCACAACCAGGTCCCTGAAGTCGGCTGTGTGTGAGCATCCAGGGAGCACAGGCATCTGCACCTCTGGGAACAGGACCAGGCCCCTGGAGCAGGGGGAAGCTGAAGGGAAAACCAAACAAGCCACAGCTGAGCCCCAGGGCCCAGAGACAGTGGGTGGCCACCGGGAGCCCTCTGGGCTCACAGCAGGCAGGGGACAGCACAGGGCCCCAGCACAGCACCCAGGACGGCAGGTGGAGCATGCACGGCCCAGATCCTGGGAAACCCTCCCTGCAGCTCTTCTTCCAGAGGCCAAACTCACCCTGGCAGGGAGCCTGGGACTGCCTGTGCCTGGCCTTCCCTGAAATCCCAGTCATGTTACTGCTTGTCTGCCCTCCCACTTGCCCCCACAACCCCCCTGCTGCCCTTCGCAGCAGCTACTCCCCTGCCCCCTGCCCCCCACAGCTGCTGTGCTGCCGGCCTTGTTGCTTGAGCCCCTGGGAGGGAGTCCTGCCCTTGCGCACTCTTCTCACGGTCTGGGCAGGCCCTTGGCGGCTGGGGACAGATTGAGCGAGCTGTGCAGGGCCTGTCATCTCACTCCAGAAGCCCAGCTGGCCAGGGACGGGCATGTGCAACCTCTGATCTATGAAATTGCTTGCTTACCCCCAACATCCTTAGACGCCACAGGTCTCGGTGCCCAGCAATGACAGAGAAAGGGGATTTGCTGATCTACTCACTCGCCTGTTCATTCATTAACCTGGCACAGAATAGCCACTCCTTCAGTTTCTGCCTCCCCCGTTAGCTGCACACTCTGTGATGGCAGCGATGACAGCGATGACACCCCCCCCCCACCCGTTGCAGCCACATCCCTGATGGCCACCTGAGTGCTGGGGGCCACCTGGCAGGTTTTTATTGCTATTGTTTGACATCTGATTATAAAATAGAATGTTTTAAATAAATATTTATTTAGTTGATGAAAATGTAAATAAATGCCTAGATGGATAAAAAGATGGATAGGTGGAGGGATAACTGGATAGGTAGAAGGGGGGAGGGAAGAAAGAATGAAGGAAGGCTGTGAGAGAGAATGGTAGATGGGGGACAGAGTAATAGGTAGATAGGTGGGTGGATGGATGGATGGAGGAAGGAAGGAAGGAAATGATTGAAGGAAGGATAAAAGGATGGCTGGATGGCTAGATGGATAGAAGGATGGAAGGATGGGTGGATAGAAGGATGGATGGAAGGATGGATGGATGGGTAGATAGAAGGATGGAAGGATGGATGGATGGATGGAAGGATGGAAGGATGGCTGGACAGATGGAAGAAAGGATGGATGGATGGATAGAAAGATGGATGGAAGGATGGATGGACAGATGAAAGGATGGATGGATGGGTGGATAGAAAGATGGATGGAAGGATGGATGGATGGGTGGATGAATACATGGATGAAAGGATGGATGGATGGCTAGAAGGATAGATGGATGGGTGGAAGGATGGCTGGATGGATGGAAGGATGGATGGATGGGTGGATTGAAGGATGGATGAAAGGATGGATGGATGGATGGATAGAAGGATAGATGGATGGGTGGAAGGATGGAAGGAAGGATAACAGGATGGAAGGATGGATGATGGATAATGAATAAGTAGATGGACAAATAAGCATCTTGTGTGTCTGGATGCTGTGAGGGCTGTGAGGACTGTGAGGATGAGCCTGGATAAACTCTCCTCTAGAAGGGAAGAGGGGAAAGTGTTGAACCAAGACTGAGACTAAGAGCAGGAGAAGAACAGCAGGTGTCCCCCAAGGGACATGCTCCTGCAGGTGACCTCCAAAGGACGTGCTCCTGCAGGTGTCCCCCCAAGGGACGTGCTCCTGCAGGTGTCCCCCCAAGGGACGTGCTCCTGCAGGTGTCCCCCCAAGGGACGTGCTCCTGTAGATGACCCCCCAAGGGACGTGCTCCTGCAGGTGACCCCCAAGGGACGTGCTCCTGCAGGTG
>NW_003852530.1:1880883-1917552 GCF_000181295.1 Otolemur garnettii | reverse complement strand
CCCCCAAGGGACGTGCTCCTGCAGGTGACCCCCAAGGGACGTGCTCCTGCAGGTGTCCCCCCAAGGGACGTGCTCCTGCAGGTGTCCCCCAAGGGATGTGCTCCTGCAGGTGACCTCCAAGGGACGTGTTCCTGCAGGGAGGTGACTGGAGCACTCAGAGAAAGGTGAGGGGGGAAACTCACCATTTGTTTTAACACCATTTAATGTCTAGTAAACTTCTTCATGGGCAGAGGGCCCTGAGGTTAGTGAGACATCTTTACTCCTTTCTAGAAGAATGAGCCTGCCTCAGGCTCAAATCCACTCTAAACCTCTGGGGTCAATGCATCCTGTCTTCAGGGGATTTTCTGTGGAGCTCAGCTTCCTAGAATCCTAAACTCTCCAGTATCTGAAGGTCCCCCTCACTTGTTTCAGGAAATAAATAAAATAAAGAAATAGTCTGCAAGGGCCTCCTAGATCCCTGTCCCCCACGGCAGACATCCACATACCCCCTTCCTGAAGCTTTTTTGCCGTGGAGTCGTACTGCAATAAACCACCTTCAGGTTTTTGCCGTGTTTTTGTACCCCTGCTAATATTTTTTTAATTAATTCACTATTTTTTACTTTAATGCATTTAAAAGGAAACTATATCATTACCCTAAATGGAAATTTGTATCACTTGCTCTAAATTAAAGGTAATTATAAAAATAAATAAAATGAGAACAATGTTATTAAATTCTGGCTGAATACGGCTGCCTGCAGCCGGCTCTGGCCCGAGGCCTGCTCGCTCTTTTGCAGAGGGAGGCTGGCAGGGGCAGAGGGTGGAGGCTGAAGGGGCTTTCTGCTGGAGACCTTGGCGGTGGGTGTGGCAGGGGCAGGTTCCTCCCCGTGCCACTCGAGTTATTAGAGGGAGGGAGGTCTGACTCTCCTAAAGTTGCCTTTCACCCAGCCAGTGCCCACTTCATGACAGGCTGTCCCTCAGCTCCTCCGTGGACAAATAAGGACCTTCAGGCCACAGTAGATCAGGGTCCTCTGAAGAAGTTCTGGGTAAATGAGAGCCGACTGACCTTTCTTCCCTATTAAAGAAAACAATGAATTTGAAAATGTACCAGCTCTTCCCTGCTCTGTCTCCTGGCCCCTTGCACACCTATCTATACCTGGTCTTTCTTTTCTCCAATGTCCAGGGTACTTGTCAGGGTCTAGGGCCTGCTTCATTTTCAGGGAGCCCACGGGGCCAGGCTGAGCTGCTTACTGAGGACCTCATCCTCCGAATTACAGACTTCTCAGAGGGACAGGTCTGGACAGAGGTCCCTGCCCCCCTTTAAAGCCACAGGAAAGAAGTGTCCTGTCTGTGGCACAGACATCAACTTCAACACACAGCAAAACCAGCAGAAAACACTCACGGGCGAACTGCACCTCCGTCTCCACGAAGCACGGTCAAGTCCCAGCTGCACTCAGAGCCCAACCCAAACGGGCTCTTCAGTCCCTCTACCTCTGAAAGATAAAAGCTCTGAAAATACAAAGCAATTCCAGGGCTGCCCCCCCTCCCACCAAGTCTACCTTATTTTTCTCTTTCAAAAGAGGAATGTATCAAATATCAGTGATGAAATCTTCATAAGAACAACTAAATAAATGGGATTTAACTTCACAATGAACCACGCGCTATTTTCTCAAAGGGTGAAAAGAAGAGAATTTAGGATGTTTCTTTTTGAAAGATTTTGTTTTTCCTGATATTGCCTGAGCTGATGCTTCTGACGCTGGAGATTATCTGCGCGGCACCCGGGCTTGTTGTAATTAACACACAAGTAGCAGCTCCACTTCCTAGTAATATATTTTTCTAAGACTTTGATGATGCTAAGAGATTTTGAATCCCACATTGCAGACTTTGAAGGAACTGCATTGGATAGAGACACCTCAGATGAAATTGAAAATAACTTCAGTTTAATATGCTTCCCCAAGAGCTTTCTGGAAATAATGGGTTAAAGTTATCAGCGGGCACTGTCCTGTGGATCAGGGTATAAGAAAGTTGGTCTTGCGGGACCTTCCGAGGCATAAGAGATGTGATCAGGCCTTCTTCTTGGGGGCTGTTTTGTCCCTGAGTATCTTCTCTGGTCTCAGACATAAATGACTTCCTTAAAGGATTTAATTAATTCTTAAATGTGCACAGAGCCCATGAGCACAAACATTAACTTGTTAAAAGCATTAAGCCAGATTCTGTTCTCAGCCACACACAAGCAGGTCCCCGTGACATCCCAGGGAGTGTCACATGCAAGCTGGGGCCCCACAGATGCCCAACACCCTTTGTGTCCAGTGCCTAGCCTGCCTGCAGCTCCTGAAGGCACCAGGCCGTGACGCATCTTGGGGGCAGCCCTCATACTCTGGCCTCTCCTCCCAGAAGCAGCACCCGGGTGAGAACTCTGTCCCCTTCTGCTCCATTTTCTTTCCTCTTCACTGAGCTCCCTGGGCTGCTGATGGCTTCTCCGTGCCTGGCAAGGGCACTGAGGAGCAGAGGACACGCTGGGAGTCCCGCCTGGATGGGATGAGCAGCAGTTAGAGGGGCCTCATGTGAAGCCTCCCAGATGTGAGCACATCAGGAGATGGAGCTGAGCGCACCACCTGATCTCAGCTGCTGTCCGGCCCTCATATCCTCCTCACACCCTGCCCTCCTGCAGGCCCCTCACCCTGTTGATTCACTTACAAGTTCAGCTCCCATCTTGTTCACAGCCCAAGTTTCCTTTCTGTTACCCCTCTAGGGTGGAATCTGATTTAAAACAGGAGAGACAACACAGATTGCCTGTGAAGCTGGCCATGCACACACACGTGTGTGAGTGTGTGCATGCCGGGTTTTCGTAATGGCAGGATCTGTTGCTGGTTACAGGGAAAGGAGATTCTGTTTCAGCATAGGAAGAACTGAAAATCAGCTTGTGGCATTACAGACCAAGAGCCTCAAAAGTATTTATAACTTATGACTCAGTTTTCCAGTCCCAGAACAAACCTAGAAGACCATCAGTGATAAAGATGAAACTGCACAGAGAAGTTATTTATAGGAACAAAAACACACAGGTGCCCAAATGTCCAGGAACGAGGGAGTGGGTCTCCCAGGGCTGCTGGAGGATGGTGCACGCTAAAAATCAGGCTTTTAAAAACACTTCAGAGGATGGGAAAATGCTTATGATATAATTTCAAGTGGAAGATAAAGGCTGTAATTACAGTTTGATACCAATTCTGAAAAAGAAAGCTATATATATATGTACACACATATATATAAAACATACACACATGACATATACATATAGAGAGAGAGAACAATGAAAGTGGCTATTATAAAGTATTATTTCTGGGTGGTGGGACTAATCCTCTTCTGAAAGGTATTGTGTTCATTCCAAATTATTTCACTGGCATGCACTGTTTCTCCAATCAGGATAGAAAGTTATTTCTGAAGAGAAAACTAAAATGATAGAAACCCCCCCGCATCCAGTAGGAACCAATCTTCTACATTTTTATTTTTTTAATGATTTAATTTTTTAGCTGGCCATATATCCACTTTGGACGGGGATTAAGTAAATGTGAGTTCAAGGTAATAATAACCATCATAATGACATAAGTATTTTAACTGCATCAATGTAACGAACACACAATCCCTAGAGGGGATGCTTTAGGGATGGTTGTACATTTCCCAGGGACAGAGACAAACGGAGCCCTCCCAGCAACACCCGTAAGCCCAGCAGGCTGAAATCAGCACAGGTGAGTCAGAAAGGAATGTTAGCCGTGTTTCTTGGAAGTAAAATCATGGACCATAACAGAAGATGTCTCAAAACTGTCATAGTGACCCAGGTGTAAAGGAGATAAGCACCTTCCACGCTGGTCCATGGTCACAGTAAACACTTCCAAGCCCAACTACCCTCCCCACCCTCAGAGGAGCCACCTGTGCCCCTCGGCAGAGTGCCTGGCACTTATCTAGATGCTGCAGACTGTGATTTAAGTGGACAAGTAAAGATTCTGTCTTGTGAAGGAGGCACAAGTTTAAAGTGTGTTCTTTCCCCTTTGGGGATTTTGGATTTTTTTACAACAAGCCCTGGAAGTCTAAATAGTTTGATTAAGTTCAACCATCATTTACCAACCGTCCACGTTTTAGATTCTATGGAATAAAGGGTGAGAAGTGGCCTTCCTCTCACCAGGCTCCCTCGACAGCATCACCCAGGAAAGGCTGCCTTCTCCAGAAAAGCAAAGAAACTACACCACGTGTAGGTCAGGGATGCCTCCTTCATGTCGGAGGGAGAACCCGCCAGGACGCCTCAGAGATGCCAGAAATGACGGCGTAATATTGGGAAATCTACTACAACAGGCCAGTGAACAAAATCCACATGGTCGTTTCGGTAGGTGTCACAAAGCGCTCAGCAAGATTCAGTGTTCGCTTCTGTTAATGCTTGGTAATATGAAAATAATATCATTAAAATATCTACCTCAAACCCAAAACACAGAGTGGGGTAAACCAATAGAGACATTTTCATCGAAATGCAAAAGAGACTAAAGATGTAAAGAGACCCCCATCAGCACAATTCTTAAACATTGTGAAGGAAGTTCCAGCCAACGCAATTAGCAAAGAAAATTAAATAAGAAGTATAAATATTGGAAATAAGAAAACAAATCATTATTACTTCCTCATGGCATGTTTGGCCGTTTCAAAAATCCCACTGAATAGGAAAACTCAAAAAGTCAAATTTTAAGTAAAATCCACAGTAGATTATATCAAGATCTAAGACTGCACACATCCGTTCTTGGTCTCTGCCCCCTCAAACCCCAGAAATGGCATAAGAAATGTTTTGTCCTACAGGTTAGCGGCATTGGCAAAAAAAAAAAAAGAGGGCATCAGCATGCCAGAGGTTCTGAGATATTCCCGAAGATGGAAAATGGGTAGATTGGCTTGGGGCCTATAGCTCAACCGGCTAAGGCACCAGCCACGTACACCTAAGGTGGTGGGTTCGAATCCCCAGCCCGGACCCGCCAAATAACAATGACGGCTGCAACCAAAAAATAGCCGGGTGTTGTGGCGGGCGCCTGTGGTCCCAGCTACTTAGGAGGCGGAGGCAGGAGACTCGCTTGAGCCCAGGAGTTGGAGGTTGCTGTGAGCGTGATGCCACGGCACTCTACCCAGGGGGACAGCTTGAGGCTCTGTCTCAAAAAAAAAAAAAAAAAGAAAATGGGTAGATTGATGGAAGGAACCCAAAAATACAGCCTGCAGGACACTCATGGGGAAAGACTTGGGAAAAAGCAGGTGAACTGATCCAGAGAAACTCAGAATGGACAGTGCATGTCTCACCCTCAAAGCCCAGCACCACAGACAATGTTCTAAGGATGGGAAACACCTAACTAGAAAAATGTCCCAGCATAAGGGTTGGGTCCTACAAAGGGTCCTCCTGCCTCCTCTATGTTGCGCTCTGTGAGTGAGTCTGACAGTCTGGGAGCTGCCCACAGCAGGCAGCCAGCCAGCCTCCCATGGGGAGCAGAACCAGAGAACCCCAGGGGCGTCTTCCCCTGCCCATACTCAGCTACTAGTCCTCTTCTCATAAATATAAGTGACAAAAAAGCTCACTACTCACATAAATGGACCTAAAACACACACCAAATAAGAACCAAGACAGGGGTATATGAGAAACTTACTGAATGTAGAATATAAATGTCTTAACACGATAACTAAGAAAATGCCATGAAGGCTATGTTAACCAGTTGGATGAAAATATTTCAAATTGTATATAAAACCAGCACCTTGTACCCCAGACTGCATTAATATACACAGCAAGGATTTAATAAAAAATTAATAAAAGAAAGAAAGAAAGAAAAGAACCAAGATGAACCCAAAGAAATGAGAGGAATTTAGAGGACAAGGACAATTTAATCAAAATTTTTAAATAGTGGCTTTACAAAGAAGAAAGAGAATATTTCACTCATTCAGAGAGAAATGACCGACGGGAATCAGAGAAATTGGAGAACAGAAAGAAAGTGTCGGATATTCAAAACTTGATTGCATACATTTCCTTAAAAAGTTGAAGATCTGAAAAACTGAACAGACAGGGTGCTGGCCAAATTTCTGACATGAGATAATGTTGAAAGTGTACAAAAAGAATAAAATGAAAACTGAAGGGGAAGAATTAAACCCACAAAATCCAATAGCCATTCAGTAAAAGTTCCACCAAGACAACAGCAAACAGCTAAAGGCTAAGGAATGGTGGTGCCGCTGGAGATAATGAAAAAATTAAGAGTTAAATTTGAAAGAATTCCCTAGGTGCTAGGAAATTTTTTGAAACAGAAAACAGATATTCACACATTGTCACATCCAGAAGAAACTTCCAAACTCCAGAAAGAAAAAAAAAAAATAGCTTGTCCACAAAGGAAAAAGAATTGGATGGTCGTCAGACTTTCACTGACAACATTAGATATTTGAAACAGCCAAGTCATATTTTCAAAAGGCTGAGGAACGTTATTATAAACCGAGAATTCTATACATAGCATCGAGGGCAAGATGAAGTAACACATTTTCAGATACAAAAGGACGGGAACTCAGTCTGAGATATTTAAAGATATTATATGCCAAGAGAAACAGAACATTTAAAAATAAGCAAGCCAAAGATCAGTTAAAATTTAAGTCTAAGTGATTAGTGATGCATAATGTTTAAAAAGGAATTCTGGAGAGCGGCATCTGTGGCTCAAAGGAGTAGGGCGCCGGCCCTATATACCAGAAGTGGTGGGTTCAAACCTGGCCCTCGCCAAAAACTGAAAAAAAAAAAAAAAAAAACACGAGGAATTCTGGAATGAAAATCATAGACATTTACGCATGAAAGGGAAAAGGGAAGGATGAGGTGACTAAGAAGGTTTTGTCCTGTTTGAGGGAGGACGTGGGCTCTGAATACACACACAGTTGCATATCTGCATCCACACATTTAAAATGCGTAGGAAAGTTAGTGTGCCCAGTATATGAAAACACCCCAAGTATATACTTTCTAAATCAGAAAAGGAAATAAAAAAGAACAAAGAAAGCTTGACTTATTAAAAAAAGAAAGAGGGTCGCACCTGTGGCTTAAAGGAATAGGGCACTGGCCAAAAACTGCAAAAAAATAAAAATAAATAAAATAAAAAAAGAAAGAAAGAAAGCTTAATATACCATAGTAAATAGATAATAAAAAAAAAATAAAATAAGATAGCAGACAAAAAATTGAACATGTTGGTCAACTTAATAAAAAGTGTTAACGGGTTAAAATCAAGTATGAAAAGAGACAGATACTGGATTAGGTCACATATATATCCGCCATCCCTAAGTTTTACACCCTTTTTAAAAAAATTTTTATTTATTTATTTATTTATTTTATTAAGTTATTTGTACACAGATCCTGGGAGAATACTTTCTGAGGATGATACCCCAGGCAATTGAAGTTTTACACTGTTATGTGAGAACCAGCTTATACAACAAAGAGGTTGAAAATCCAGGAAAGGAAAAGACATACACAAAGCAATGTCAATAAAATAACAGTAGATATTGTAATGTCAGTATCAGATAAAATATAATTCAAGGTCAAAGACATAAGTAGGTACAGGGAATTTTATGTTGAAAAGAAGTTCAACCTATCAAAGGAGTACAAGGAGCAGTAACAGTCATAAACTTCTATGCATCTAACAAAAAGCTTTAAAAAAAAATTTTTTTTTAAATGGCTCAGTGCCCGTAGCTCGGTGAGGAGGGCATCGGCCACATACACCGAAGCTGGTGGGTTCAAAGGCTGCCCACACCTGCTAAACAACAATGACAACTGTAATCAAAAAATATCCAGGTATTGTGGTGGGCGCCTCTCGTCCCAGCTACTCGAGAGGCTGAGGCAAGAGAATCTCGGCTTAAGCCCAAGAGTTTGAGGTTGCTGTGAGCTGTGATACTACAGCACTTTACTGAGGGTGACATAGTGAGACTGTATCAAAAAAATTTTTTTTCTTTAACAACAAACCTTTAAAATATATAATGCAAAAATTGGGATAATGTAATGCAAAACTAATAAATTTATGAGCAAAGTTATCACATCTTTCTCAGACAGTTATAGAAAAATAAGGTTTGAAAATTATTTTTAAAAATAACAGTGACAGAATTTCACACCCACCAGACAACATGAATGCTTTACAAACACTCGTGCAATATTTCAAAATGTTACGTGTATTAAAACATACATACAAAAATACTTCAATAAGCTTTTAAAACATAGAAATCTTAGGAACCACACATTCAAGTTAAAAGCAAACAAATAATGGAATAAACAAACAAAAATGCTAGGATGTTACTAGGGCAGTAGTCAGTCGAAACTTTATAATCTTTTTTTTTTTTTTTTTTGAGACAGAGCCTCAAGCTGTCCCCTGGGTAGAGTGCTATGCCATCACAGCTCACAGCAACCTCCAACTCCTGGGTTCAAGCGAGTCTCCTGCCTCAGCCTCCCAAGTAGCTGGGACTACAGGTGCCCGCCACAACGCCGGGCTATTTTTTGGTTGTAGCCGTCATTGTTGTTTGGCGGGCCCGGGCTGGATTCGAACCCGCCAATTCAGGTGTATGTGGCTGGTGCCGAAACTTTATAATCTTAAAGGTAATAAACAGAAAGTAAAAAGGATTGGAAAAAAATGAACTTAATCTTTATTTTAAGAAGGTGGAGAGTGGAAACAAACCCAAGGAAAGTAGAAGGAGTTAATAAAAATAATAGCAGTGGCGGCACCTCTGGCTCAAGGAGTAGGGCGCCAGCCCCATATGCCAGAAGTGCATGTTCAAACCCAGCCCTGGCAAAAAATTAATAGCAGAAACTAATTAATAGAACAACTACCTTTTTCTACCTCCCCTCAAAAAGACTCATTGAACACTATTAAAAGCTGGTTCTTTTAAAAGGCCAAGAAAACAAAGTTGGCAATATGGATAAGAAGGCAGAGAGAGAACACCAAATAGAATCGAGGAAGGGGATATGGGTATAAATTGAGATTCATAGGAGACTTAAAATGCATAATAAAGTACAGAACTGTATACCATTAAATCTGAAAACCTAAATGGAAAAGATTGATGGATTGTCTAAGAAAAAATGACCTGATATGACCCGATGAGAAGTGAAATACCTATATAAAGTAACAATCAGAGAATAAATTTAAAAGATAATTATCAGTGACATTTAGAAAAACCCGGTCAGTTTAACGCTCACAGTTTCTCAGACCTTCAAAGAAACAAATGATCCTTGTGTTTATAAACTGTTCCAGAACTCACAAAAGTAGAAAACTTCCTACCTGGTTCTCTGAGAGTGGGACAGCGCTACCACAGATAGAAGGAAGAAGAGGAGAAAAGGAGAAAGGGGGAGGAAGAAAGGAAAAATGATTACGGTAGTCCTGTGACTGCTGCTGCTTCCTAGAGGAGCCATCAGGCAATCTCACCTGCCAGTATCAAGGCCTGAATATAGTGAGATGAGCCACATGGTGTATGAGTCTGATTCATCAAAGAGCAACTGGAATCTACCCCAGTTTGAGATCCGTTCAACAACAGGGAATCTGTCAATTCATTACGTTACTGTCTTACAAGAGAATAGCTGTATCCACAATGCCCCCAAAACACTTGGTGTAACCCCGTATGCTTCCTGATTTATGAAGAGATGAATGGCCTATATCACACGCATTATGTTTAATGGCAAGATACTGGAACCGTTTCTATTAAAGTTAGCGACAAGATACTCTGTCCTGGAAGTCTTAGCCAATGCAAACAATGTGAATTTTTTAGGGAAAAAAGAAAATATGGTATGATTATTGATAAGGACCAGAAAATAAAAAGTGTCATTCATTATTAGCTGTTCAAAATCATTATACAGTCTCAGCGCCCATACCCAGTGGTTATGGCACTGGTCACGTACACGGGGCAGGTGGGTTCAAACAACAAAACAATAGTTGGGCATTGTGGCAGGTGCCTGTTGTCCCAGCTACTTGGGAGGCTGAGGCAAGAGAATCACCTAAGCCCAAGAGTTGGAGGTTGCTGTGAGCTATGATGTCACAGCACTCTACCAAGGGCAATATAGTGAGACTCTGTCTCAAAAAAAAAAATCATTGTACATATACGATTCAAAGAATAGAGTATAAAACTGTTAATACTAGTAAATGTCTAGTGAGAAGTCAAAGATAAAATCAATGTATAGAAAATGATCATTTACTTATATAATAAACCCAGCTGTAAAGTATCAGAAGAAATTTCAAACATCCAGAAACAAATAAAATGAGAAATAAATAATACCTTTAGAAGTAAAATATGAAACTTTATGAAAGGGTATAAAATAAGTCTTGAATAAAGACTATATTGTGTTCATGGATGAAAAAATGATATTGTAAATATGTAAATTTTTATTTAATGAACCTATAAAGCTAGGTCAAATTATCAATAGGATCCTCTATCAGACATACAAAATAAACCTAAAATTTATCATGAAAAAACTGTGATAACAGTTACATTTAAGAGAGGAAAGTAAGGAGAGGGTGTGTGTGCTATCAAATCAAAACACAGTAAAACTACAGGCATTGCAGTACCGGGCTAGTGTACGGGCGGAGGTGAGTGGTGAGTAAGTCAGCGGACCCAGAGAGAGAAGCCCCACAGTGACGGACACGTGTTTCAGATAAAAGCAATCATTCACATTATAACAAAAAAACAGACCGCTCAGTATACATATTGGGGCAATGGACTATCCATTTAGAAAAATATTTCACGTGAAATAACTTCACACAAAATTGGTTCACATAGTAAGTTTAAAAACTAAGAAGTTATCAATGAAATCACAAGAGATTTTTTCATAACCTTGCCAAAAAGAACTCAAATGCTATTAATCAGAAGATTGCATAATTTTTTTTCTTATTTATTTATTTATTTATTTATTGTAGAGACAGAGTCTCACTTTGTCACCCTCGGTAGAGTGCTATGGCATCACACAGCTCACAGCAACCTCCAGCTCCTGGGTTTATAGGTAATTCTCTTGTCTCAGCCTCCAGAGTAGCTGGGACTATAGGCTCCCACCACAACACGCAGCTATTTTTTTGTTGCAGTTCGCCTGGGGCTGGGTTTGAACCCACCATCCTTGGTATATGAGGCCGGTGCCCTACTCACTGAGTCACATGTGCCACCCTGAGATTGCATAAAATTTTTAAAAATTTCTCTGCCCTCCCACATACAAAATGCACATTAATATATAAAGAGCTCCTTTACAACATTAAGGAAAAAAAAACCAATCCAGTAAAATGTATAAACCATATAAAAAGAACATTTAAAAATTAAGCTATATAAAGTTTAGAAAATATGTATCTTTATATGTTAAGGGAAATTTATATAAAACTTTTAAAAAACAGTGCATCAGGTTGGCAAAACTGAAGAGAATTGTCTGCACACGGGGTGTGGGAGACTGGCCACTCTCACAGGCCGTCCGCAGAGTACACCAGCACGGTCTTGTTAGAAAGTGATTCTGCAATGTGAAGGAAAATTTACCCGTGCACACCCTTCAGCCTGACAATACCACCTTGAGGTATCTGTTTTAGAGAAGTACTCACACATGCATGTGTCAGAATTTTCACCGTAGCATTTTTCTAATTGGAAAAAGAATGGGAATTATTCACTGATGAGTTGGGCCGTACCTAAGCAGTTAGAGCATTCCTATATCATGGAATTTTGTCCAAGTTTAAAAGAATTAAACAGATGTATGTTCTTAAATGTACTAGATGCTAGAGGAAAGTCAGTGAATACAGGATTCGCCCGTGTTTCCCAAAACCAAGAACTTCTTTAGATGTATATGTATTCATGCTTGTACACAAACACCCCGACCCAGAGACGATCATTACTGGGTGCACAGTGGAACTGGGGTGGAGGTGGGTGATTGAAACAAAACTTTTACTTTTTTTGTTTTTTTTGAGACACACTTTGTTACCCTCGGTAGAGTGCTATGGCGTCATCAGCTCACAGCAACCTCAAACTCTTGGGCTTAAGCAATTCTCTTGCCTCAGCCTCCCAAGTAGCTGGGACTACAGAAGCCCGCCACAATGCCCAGCTATTGTTTTGTTGCAGGTGTCACTGTTGTTTAGCAGGCCTGGGCTGGGTTCTAACCTGCCAGCCCTCAGTGTATGTGGCTGGCACAGTAACCACTGTGCTACAGATGCCAAGCCTAAAACTTCTGTTTATCATATTGCATCCTTATTCATCAGTGAACTATGTCTGTAATTTCCCCTTTATAATAATATATTTTTTCTAATTTTACTATCAGTGGTATCCAGACTAAGTAGAATGATTTTGAAGTATTTCTATTTCTACTGTCTATAAGACTTGGCGTGATCTGGTTTTTTCTTAGAAATTATTTTTTACTTTTATTTATATATATTAGTCGTCTATTTTTTTTAGACTTCGGTAAAAACATAATAAGGAAAAAAAATTGTTTGCTATTTGATTTTGTCTTGTGTATTCTGTAACAAACAAGTAGTAAATGATTATGTGTTCAAAAAAAATTGCACAGCTCTTGTTAAAGCTATATTGATAGGTACTTTCTATTTTGGTTGCTAATTCAATGCTGTCTTTCTTTTTCTAATATTATTTTGTAATTCTTTTTTTTTTCTATTGTTTTTGGTAACTTGCAAGTAACTTGGTAACTCAGAAGTAATGAAATTTGTTTTTTTTTTACAAACCACTGGGATTTTTAAGTTATCATAACTGTACTAGCTAGGATCTTCAGCTTTACTAGGACTGGTGGTAATGAGTACACTTATCTCATAATTGATTTGCATAAACAATGTTATCTTCAATGTATGTCAATGTTTTGCCTATAGTTGATGTTCTGTAAATAGTCATGGAATAAAGGAGCCTGAAATAAAATAATAATAATAATAAATTAAAACACCTAAAACTTTTACTTTTCATCCTGTATTTCTCTGATGTAATTTTTTTCAACTTGTTTATAATTTTTTTAAAGTAAATCAAGTGTTCCTATATAATTTGTATATCAGTTGGAAAACAAAACTTTAAACTCTCATTCATAATATAAAATCATAAATACAGTAAGTGCCTGTTATGTATATACATGAAATTTTGCCCTGATAATACGCATCAAAATAAATACTTGATGGATTAGAGATTTATAGTTTAAAATAAAAACCACCGATATGCATGCATAGGGTGAATTTAGGAGTATATTAATATAGTATTGGGGTAGGAAATTATTTTCAAAGCGTAACACCAAAAACAGTAAAGGAACAGATTAAAAGATTTGATTGCTTTAATCCCTTTATCTCATTAAAAAATACCATGTATGAAATGGAAAAGCAAGAGAAAAACTTGGAAGAAATAATTACAAGATACATATAAGACAAAGGGTTAATATCTTTGATGTATGAAGGTCTCCTACAATTTAAAGAAAAAATTATAGACCTAAAAAGAAACTAGGCACAGGGCATAACAGGTAATTCACCACAGCAGAATTACAGACGTTCTATTAAAGATACACATCTTTATATCCCTCTATAGAGAGATATATCTATGTAAAGAGTAGATTTACATATATATTATGCTTAAGAAATAAAAAATAGAAGGACACACACCGCACATCAAATTGATACTGTGTATCACTTTTGTAAGTAAAACCAAACATTGGTAGAATACATGTATCAGGAAAGGGTCATGAGTTGCGTGTGGGTAGCAGGGAGGGTGAAATAATTTGACACAAAATGCTTGGAAGGGCAGTTTGGCAACAGGTACTCAAATCTTTTAATGTGTGTTTTCTTTAACCTGGCAATTCCCCCCTCTAGCAATTCAACCTAAGGAAAAAATTAAGAAAGTGTGCAAAGAATTCACTGAAATCGTGTTCATTTATAGAAATACATCTGGGGAGGCACCTGTGGCTCAAGGAGTAGGGCGCCAGACCCATATGCTGGAGGTGGCGGGTTCAAACCCAGCCCTGGCCAAAAAAAAAAAAAAAAAGAAGTACATCTGGATTGCTCTTCCTCTTTGCTGCTAAGGTGGTAGAGGTGGCGGGGAGACTAGGGATTTGGGAGGAGAAAATTAGGCAGGAGGCCTCCCAAGGGTAACTCCATTAGAGAAGAGATCTCTGCAAGTTTAGGAAGCCTTGAAGCAGAACAAGTTATAAAAGTTATGCCAGTAGGGGTGACGTGAATCTCATAGGTAGACCCATTGCAGACGTTGGCAAGAAATAAATTCTCTAAGTTTAAAACCGTTGACTTTTCTGTTATTCATTTTTATTTATTTCATATTTATTCATTCATTCCACTCAACAAATATTTATCGAGGTACTGCTCTATTCTAGACATTGTTCCACATACTGGAGACGAATGGGGTTTTTTGTTTTATTGGGGGGTTTTCTTGAGATAGAGACTCACTCTGTCACCTTGGGTAAGAGGTGTCATCATAGCTCACAGCAACCTCGGACTCTTGGGCTCAAGCAGTCCCTCCTCAGCCTCCCGAATAGCTCAAATACAGGTGCGTCCACAGTGCCTAGCTAGTTTTTTCCTATTTTTAGTAGAGATGGGCCTTGCTCTTGCTCAGGCTGGTCTTGAACTCCTGAGCTCAAGGGATCCTCCCACCTCAGCCTCCCAGAGTGCTGGGATTACAGGCGTGAGCCACCATCTGACCTCAGAGAGGAATGTTTAGATCAGTGGTTTTCAACCTTTCTATTGCCGTGACCCTTTAATACAGTTCCTCATGTTGTGGTGACCCCCAACCATAAAATTATTTTCATTGCTATCACAACATGAGGAACTGTATTAAAGGTTCGCGGCACTAGGAAGGTTGAGAACCACTGGTTTAGACAGAAAAATACAGATGGACAAGTGGATGAAAGCATGAGGGATGGACAGATGGACAACTAATTAATAACAAGCCAGAAAATGAAAACAAAATCAGATTGTGACTCAGACGCAAGGCCACCCTGACACCCTCTTCCTCTCCCTTCCTCTGCCCTCACCAATATTTCTCTCTGGTGCTGAAATTGGCAGAGGAGAGAACAGTCAACAGCTCGAATCAGAGGTCAAGAAGATTTGATGGCCCCAGAAGAGAGTGATGTCTTTAATTCCTGAAGAAAAGAGCTCGGCCTGGAGGAATAATGCAGATGGAGGAAGGGAGGGGAGGGGCCCAGAGGACAGAGGTGGTGTGGGGTGTGGAGGCTGCCTGGAAGGGCTTCCTGACAGGATGCCCTGCACTCATCCAAAATGGTGCATTTGTTCTGGTTTTGGCTTGGCGCCTGTAGCACAGTGGTTACGGCACCAGCCACATACACCGAAGTTGGTGGATTCAAGCCTGGCCCAGGCCAGCTAACCAACAATGACAACTGCAACAAAAAACACCTGGGTGCTGTGGCAGGTGCCTATAGTCCCAGCTACTTGGGAGGCTGAGGCAAGAGAATGGCTTGAGCCTAAGAGATTGAAGTTGCTGTGAGCTGTGACGCCATGGCATTCTACCCAGGGTGACAGCTTGAGACCCTGTCTGAAAAAAGAAAAAAAATGGTGCATGAGAACATTTAACACCCACATGGGGACCTCCTGAGGGTTGGGGCAGTAAAGACCTTGAACAGCCAATTATTCTGGGATGCAACACGCAGATATCCACCTCCTTCCCTGGGACAGAGTGGGCTAGATTGAATCGCTGGAAGCTTTAGAGTGAAGAACCGATTGAACGCCCTCTAAATCTCTGTGCCCGCGCGTGGATATGCCCAGGTACACGCACCTACTCTCAGGAAAAAGGGACACAGCTCATCTTTCTCATATCTCCACCTGCAATAGAAAGGCATGTGGCTGCGTCCCAGGTCGAGGCCGCCACTCACAGTTCACGTCATGTCAAGCCACTGATTTTGTGACTGCCACTCCCTGGGAACCCCGTCACCCTCTAGGAGCCAAAGGCAAGGAACCCAGAACCCACATTAAGAGAGAGACAGAAAAAAAATCAGCAACCATCTAAATGTCCACTGGCAGAACTTGGTTAAATAAATAAATCATAACAGAGTCATGGGATTGTTTTTCCAGCCATCAAAACAGGTAAAGACCAGCGACTTTCAACCAGTGTGTCTTGAGAGGATCTTAGGTGCACCACAAAATTTTTTAAAGATCCTTTGTTAAGTGATTTTTCGAAAGAGGTTCAAAGCACAATAAGTATATTCCTTTTTTCACTCCTTTTTTTGTCAACATAATTTAAGTGTGCTGCAGAAATTTAACTATAGGTTCAAGTGTACTGTGAGATAAAAAAGGTTGAAAAACACTGGTCTAGACAAATATATTAACTTAAGTGGCTGCTTATAAAATGGTATGTGAAGTATAATCCCACTTTATCTACAATAAAAACTGAAAACTAGTACGTAGAAAAGATCTGGGAAGGACAGACAGCAACGACTCTGCCCTGGTGATCCCTGAGGGATTCCCATTTCTTTCTTACTGCTCAGTTTTATTTCTAATTTTTCAAACTAAGTTTATAATAGTAAGAAAAATTAGTAAAATGTAAGTAGATGTGAAAGGGAGAAACACGCTCTATTGATTTTCCAGCACTGAAGGTGCCTCAGAGTGTGTCTAAGGCAGGTGGGGTCGGGGAGGATGGAGAGAGTGGTCAGGCTGGTTCCCCGGATCCGGTGGACTCGTGTCCAGTCGCCCGTTGTGCCCCAGGTTAAAAGAGAGTGGAGTGGTAGGCACGAGAAGGTTATAACTTTTGCAAAAGCAAAACCCTTTCTCACAAAGGTAACGGGTAGGGTCTGTAGTCATTGCCGTCAGCCCAGGATCCACAGCAGAGACCACAGGGGCCGAGGACCCCCTCGACCCCCACCCCGTGTACTTCCTTTCTTTGCCTCTCTTTCCAGATTGCTTAGAGGCAAACCTCTTTCCACAGGGTATCTCCATAAGGAACTCTGACATGGCAGCGGTGTCCAAGGCAGCGCCAGCCGGTCGTGGGGGCCCCTGGTTTGAGGGAGCACACTCAGTACGGTAACCTGGTTCCCTGGATGTGGTCACACACTCACTCACAGACATCCACTGTGGGTCGATTTCTGTCAGGTGCGAGGTGTACCGGCCCCACCACATCACTCAGCCCGTACAAGGCAAACTGGCCGCCCAGTTTCTCAGTCCAGAGCTGGGAGAGGACCCCAGTGACCAGAAAGGGATCCAAGTCTCCTCCCTGCTCACAGCTGAAAACAGGCATTTCCCATCTCAGGTATTTGTAACCCTATGAATTATCTTCCCCCAGCAGCAGGGCTCAGATCATCATTTTGCTGTCTTCTGGCCAAAGTTCCCTCTAGCCTGGATGGAGTCGAGGGGGTGGATTTTGAGGGAAACGCCTGTCGGAAGGTCATGGTCCTGTCCCTGGTGAGCCTTGGCCGGTTATGACTCACCTGTGACATCCCTCCTGACCCCCTCCCCATGCCCTAACTACACTCCACCCTCCCACCTCCCACTCTCCCTCCGAGGGCTGTTTCTCCCCAGCACACACTGAGGTCGGTTACAGGTCCCCTGTCCTCGTTGCCCCTGCTAGGTTATAAAGTCACGTGTTAGCCACGTTGGTGGGCCCCCATGTTTCCTGCATGTTATACATACTTCTCACACAGAAAATGCTCAGGAACCCCTGCCTTTAGAGACCCTCCAGCCAGCTCCACGGAGGCTGTCCACATGTAACACCAATTTCCAGCAGGCAGAAAGCTCAGGGGTGGAACAACTCGAGCGCAGCCCGCTCTGAAAATCTACCTTCTAGAATGTCATAGCACTGGGCAGATACCAAGTGGCCAAAAGAAGGACAGTCCTTAATGGACCAGTGCCCCTCAGGAGGCCTGTCCAGGAAGGCTCTGGTCTACAGGCTCGTCGGACCTGGACCAGGGAGATGGTCTCCTGAAGGTCCTAAGTCTCCAAACCCCAGAAGCTCATGCATTTGGAAGACTCCAAGTTCAAGGAGTGGCAGCCGTGGAGCTGACACGCCCGTCACTGTTCCAAGGGCCTTCTCTTCATTCTCACCACTGTGTGCTCATTTCAATGCTCTCATTCTCATTTACTAGTGGAGGCAATTGGGGCTCGGTTACATAACTTGCCCATGTCCCACAGCTGACAACTGGTACTGCCGGACATGCACCCCGGGCCTCCTGTCTCCATGAGCCATGCACCGCACCCCAAAGCCACCACAACCCTATGTGGCCTGCAGCTGAGGAACCCCAAGTCCCAGGGATGCTGGGGACGAGAACAGCATCTCCCTCCAGCCTGCCACAAATAAGGAACCACATGTAAGGCTTGTGTCCACATTTCCCGTGAGAGTCTGTGCTCTCCTACCAGTCTGTGAGTCCCGTGAGGGCAGAGTGGCCACTCCCGATTCCGTAGGCCCAGCCCAGCTCTGGGCACAAGGTAAGCTGGCCCTCCACGGGTGATGCTGGCCTTAAGACCAGTCCAGCTCTGTGCATGAGGTAAGCCGCCCCTCGGGTGATGCTGGCCTTAAGGCCAGTCCAGCTCTGTGCATGAGGTAAGCCGCCCCTTGGGTGATGCTGGCCTTAAGGCTATTTGGAGCGCTGTCTCGCCTTGCAGGACTACCAACACTGAATGTGGGAAGGATCAAACAGTATACCGTGGTGAGGAGATTTTAAGTGGACAAAAATAAATAAATAAAACAGAAAAGGAAGACTGAGTCAGCGGAGGAGAAGGCTGAGAGGATTAAGTTGCCTGAATCCACCCTGCAAGTCCTGTGAATTCCCTACTTACAAACACTATCAGGTATTCACTGAGACTGAGAGCCTAGTAGGTGGCCATCCTGCCCCTGGGGACACAAGTGACCTCTCAGGAGGAGAGAAGGGGGACAGCATGCCCAGGGACAAAGGGCAACTGGGCCCAGAAGTGGGGCCCTCTGGCCATCAAAGGTGCAGTGGCCTTCAGTGGGGGGCCGGGGGGCTGTAGCAGGCAGTAAGGGGGCTTCTCTCTGGGGCTGCAACTTGGCACGGACCATGCATTTCACGGACGTCTTCAGCTGGGTACAACATCTCTCTTTAATGCCCACGTGCTAACCTGGACCAGTCCACGAGTCGGACTCCAGCAGAGAGATGAGGGGCACCCCTGGCACTTCTCCCTCCTGGACCTGATTAAAGACGTCCTTACCGCCCAGCCCAGCCGCCATGAGAGTTTCCTCCCTGCTTAAGAGGAAGGAGAAACAGACGCATTCTTGTGCAGATTTTGACCTTTGCTTCTTTCTTTCCTTCTTTCAGCATTTTTGGGGGGGCAGTTTATATTTTCAAAGGCCTGCCTTGTCTCCACTGCACATTTTCACGAAATGATGTAAAGAGGCAGCTTCTAAAAAAACACTGTAATGCTGCAGAATGCAGGCCTCTCTGCCTGAGCCCGGCTGCCTGTCTATAATCGCTCCGACGTCTGAAATGGCCCAATCGCATATGCTTCCGAGGCTGGGACTAACAATATGTTATTGATATCATTTTCAGGAACTGCCAGCCAGCATCGCAAAGTGCGGCTTGCCAGTGGAGGTGCGTCCCTCCTCCGCAAAGCTTCCTTTCTCACCCTTCCTGCGTGTGAAAGCCCGGAGTCCTCAAATTCCTGCCAGAGGCCAGGGTATGGCAACACCAAATGTAAACATTTATTCCTGAGGAGAAGGAGAAGGTTGCCGTGTCAGGCTCCAAGCTGGGGCTTCACAATAAAGCCTTTGTCTTTGCAAATGGCAAGGGGGTAAGCATTCCCCTCCAACCCAGTCTACAGGAGAGCAGTTTAGTTTTAACCAAATTCTGGGAAATTATATATATTTTTTAGTTTTTAAAAATTAAAGTAAAAACCAAGCCAGCTGCTCGCACGCGCGCACACACACACACACACACACACACTTACAGTAAGTGACTGGGCCTGTGAAATAATGAGACTTGCTATGCTTTGAGGGGGAGGAGATTTGAGAACTGCATCCTTACACACACATCGACAGTGCTTCACGCGCTTGTATAAGGGTCCTTGTAAGAAGGGGAAGTAGAAGGTGGCTGGTAGAGTTAGAACAGGTTGTTTCAAATGATCAGAGTCCCCAGCACCCGACTTAGGAATGAGTGTTGCTTCCCCCTAAAAGTGTAAAACGCAATATTCTTCTAGCCGTTCTGAGACTGCCTTAGAAGTATTATGCTGTTACAGATTTCAAAAGGTTAGCTTCAATGAACCTGACATCAGTATAACCCAAAATAACCCATTCAAGAGAAAAGTAAGAAATAATTGCTGTTTTCTCTTTTTTTCCCCCTCCGCTATATTGCTATAATGATTTTGCATAACAGATTGAACAAAGTGCTGTTGTGACAGGTGGTAGAATTCAGCTAGTAAGCACCGAGACAGGGTTCAATTTAGTTTGTGAATCCTTTAATTGTTGTGCAGCTAATTAAAGAAGGTTCTTTACACTGGCAAGTGTTTACCGTTGCTAGTATGCATACATGAAAAATTAAATTGTGCCTTCAAGGGCTGAGAACTATAGAAAAATCATAGCTGAGGCTGCAACATGCTTACCAGCTCAAAATAGCTGCTTTTCACAATTGGAATTTGTAAAACTTTTTGCTAAGCAAATATAGAGCTAATTAGAAGTGTTCGTTGGACCAATTAACATTTAAATAAATAAGCCATATTGTACATTTCACAGTCTTTATTTAATGATGCTTCTAACTCTTTGGAAAGATTCTCTTAAGTACAAATAAGTTGTCATAAAAATGAAAGATAAAAATAACCCCATAACAGTATATGCTATTTTTTTCCTTTTGCCTTGAAGTCCTTTACGAAAACTCTGTACCTATTATTGACGAGGAAAGGGGGGGAGAAACCAGGCACCTGCCACCCACAAACCTGCATCTTCCCTTCATCTTCCCCAGTTACCTTGCTCCCTCTCTGAACAGAAACAGAAAAACATATTTTATTACTATTTAAATTGTTATGATAATTCTGTTTACTTACGGTTTTTACCCCATGACAGAAAAATCTGTTTTAGAAAATCCCACTTTAATCTGAGAACATGCGTAAGCAAGGGAAGAAGTTAAAGGAGCCCCAGAAAGCAGTGCCTGGCGAGAGCAGAGAGAAAGCTGTCTGGGAAGTCCCCATGTGTGTTCTGCGCAGATCAAACCCAGCGGTGCTGTGCCCGGTCTGGGGCTTAGGTCAGTTTCTGGCAGAGGCCGGAGACACTAGGGGGTCACGGAGCCTAACCTGGACTCCGATGTCCGTCTTTTCACTCTCAAAGCTCAGGATACATAAACAGAGGAACAGAACAGACAGCCCAGAAACAACACAACTATCTTATTTTTGACAAGGATCCAGAAGTAGGCAATGGAGAAAGGATAGTTTTTTCAACAAGTGAATCTTTCTAAAAGCAGAGTATGAATGTCTTGACTCAATAACAAAGAGAATGACATGAAGGCTACGTTAACCAGTTTGATGAGAGTATTTCAAAACGTATATGAAAACACCACACTGTTCCCGTGATTGCATTAATGTACACAGCTATGATTTAATTAAAAAAAAAAAGTAGTGTTAAAGCAACTGGATATCCATAAGCCAAGAAAAAAAACAAAACAGAAACTTGACCTAAAAATCACATCGTATTTTATTTAAAAAAATAAAAAAAGGTTAATCACAGATTTAAATGTAAAACTATGAAATGTTTAGAAAATAATATGGGCAAGAATCTTAACATCTAAAACTGGGCAAACAGTTCTTAAATATGATCCCAGAAGTACGATTCATAGAAGGAAAAATTGGTAACTCGGATCTCATCAAAATTATTTGAGGTTCTGCAGAAAACTCTGCTAATTGGATAAAAAGACAGGGGAAAAAATACTTGCAAATCATCTATCTGACCAAAGGCTCACATCTAATGGATATAAGGAACTGTCAAAACTTAATGGTTAAAAAAATGTTAACATAATTAGAAAATGGCCGAAAACCACGGCTAGACATTTCTCCAAAACGTTATACAGATGGCAAATAAGGTTAGAGAAAGATGAACACCACCACTAGCCACGAGGTAAATACAGATTAAAGCCACAGCGATGTAACGCTATACACTTAAAATTGTTTAAAAACACTTTAATACCAAACACTGCCAAGGGTGCTGACAAAACTGGATCTCTGGTGCAAACGGAAAAAGGCACAGCCACTCCAGATAATGCCTTAAAAAATAAAGCATACACTTACTATGTGGCCCAGCCATGGTACTTCTGAACATTTATATCAGAAAAGTCAAAACCTCCATTCCCACACACACACACACAAAGAAAACCTGTATTCACAAAACAACCTATTGTTCAAAGAAGCTTTGAGTTTAACAGCCAAAAGGTGGAAACAACTTACATGTCCCACAATAAGTGAACAGTCAAACAAACCGTGCTGTGTCCACACCACGGGGTATTACTCCTCAGAGATAAAAAGGAACAAACTATTAATCCATGCAACCACTTGGATGGATCTCAACTGTTAAAAGCCAAGGTCAAAGTCGTGTGTGTGGTTCCTGCGTGGTTCCACGTGGATAGCGTCCACAGACTGATAAAATTACAGGAATGGAGTGCAGATGAACAGTCACCAAGGGCTAACCAGAATGGTAGGGGCAGGAAACAGCTGTGAAAGGATGTCAGGGGGAAATCTTCGTGGTGCAGAACAGTCCCGTGGTGGAGGTGGCGGCTGCAGAACCCACAAATTAGCCACATACACTGTGGCAATATTGATCTGATGGTTTTTGACATTACATGGTACTTATGTAAGGGACAAGTAACAGGGGTAACTGGGTCAAAAGCGCACAGAACCTCTCTCTGCTATCTTTGCAACTTCTTTTAGAGCTATAATTATTTCAAAATAATAAAAAAAAAAGATGTTGTTTAAACACCTAAAGAATGCCAGGCCTGGTGGCTCAAGCCTGTAATCCCAGCACTCTGGGAAGCTAAGGTGAGTAGATCACTTGAGCTCAAGAGTTCTAGAACAGCCTGAGCAAGAGCAAGACCCCGTCTCTTCTAAAAATAGAAAAATCACTTGGTCGTTGTCGTGGGCACCTGCAGTCCCAGCTACTCAGGAAGCCGAGACAAGAGGATTCATTGAGCCCAAGAGTTTGAGGTTTCTGAGAGCTGTGACACCACGACCCTCTACCGAGGGTGACAGAGTGAGACTCTGTCTCAAAAAATAAAAAGTAAAATAAAAATCTAAACAGTGATTTTTCAATCACGTTACTGTGTTTGTACTTTCTAAATTCCAAACCTGGTCTACTTTGCAAGCTGTTAAGTTTGGGTGAAGAGCTGGTCACCCTTTTTTCTAAATTCTAAACCTGGTCTCCTTTGCAAGCTGTTAAGTTTGTGTGACGAGCTGGTCACCCTGTTTCCCCACTGGGGTATCGTTCTCTTTCTTTCTTTTTCCCTTCCTCACACACATTTATTTCTGAACACTAGCTAACTTCTTATTAGGACAAGGGTCTTCTCAGACCCCCTTCCCCAAGTCCTAACAGCCTGTAATCCCTATGTGGTCTCATTGTTGAGTCTGGCTTCTAAGAATGAAACCAAATTAACCCAAGCCAATTAACAGTGAAATAAATGATGAAAATGACTAACAATATACCTGGGTGCACACTTCCTAAGGGGAGCACTTGGAAGGTGACTGTTCAGCAATGAGGCATGTAGCACTTTTTCTAGAATGAGTTCCAGAACTTAACTGTCCGACCTGACACATGGTGTGCCGTGCGTGTTCAAGTATTTGCAATTTTAACACGCGTAGATTTATTTGACAAAATGTGGGAGAGGCGACAGAGGGTCCCCAAGCCGGTGAGAGTTCTGTCCGGCAAAACTCTCTCCCCTGGTTTATGCAAGTTAGACACTCCGTATTAGTGAACTGAGAGATTTAGGAGGCAAACTCAGAGACCGGTGTTTGAGTCTCAAGCCACAGTTATCAGCATGGCTTTGTCACAGCTCCAAAGTAACAAGTTCTAACAGGTGGTTAACACTTAGCTTTTCATCCTCAGGGCTGTGGGAGGTAAAAAAAAAAACTACCTGGGACCCCAGGTTCTGGGAAGTAGCTGGGGTGTGAGAGGTGGGCTTGCAGCAGGGCAGAGGCTCCCGGCTGGCTTGAGGGCTTGAGGGAGGGGAAGCTGGCCCTCCCCGCAGAAGGAGGCAAGACACACCTGTGACAGGCTGCCCCTCCCTCGGACTCTGCTGCCCTCTGCTCCCTAAAACTGCTGCTGTGTAACTGTGGGCAGGTCCACGTCAAGCTGCTAAGTGGAAACGTGAATGGAACAGACAGATCTGAGGAAATAAGTAAACCGCAAATTTCTAGAACTTCAAATCAATCCAGAAAGTATAGGTCAAGTTGGGCGCTGCCTTCCAAACTTTATAGAACACACATCTCGGGGTCCTTCATCGCCAGCCCCAATTCCTTTTACAGACAAAACCATTCCATTGGGTGAGCAGAGTTACCCAGCCTCCCTCTGCATCAAAAAAAGGCTGGCATTTTTCTAATGGGCATTTTTTTAATTTTTTGGTGAAAAGTCTTTTTCTTTTTTTTTTTTTTTGAGACAGAGTCTCATTTTGTCACCCTGGATAGAGTGCTGTGGCATCATAGCTCACAGCAACCTTAAACCCTTGGGCTCAAGTGATCCTCCTGCCTCAGCTTCCTGAGTGGCTGGGACTGTAAGCTCTGGCCACAACACCAGCTATTTTTAGAGATAGGGTCTCATTCCTGCTCAGCCAGGTCTTGAACTCCTAAGGTCAGGCAATCTACCTGCCTCCGCCTCCCAAGTGCTGGGATTATAGGTATGAGCCACCTCCTCTAACCTGAGAAGTCATTTTCTAAAAATTTACTGAAAGACATAGAGGACATATTTGGGGGAGGGAAAGTGTTCTGTGTGACACCCAGTGGTGGGTACACATCAGGATGCATGTCTCACGACCCACAGAACGTGCACCCAGAGAGAACCCTCATGTCAGCTGGGGACTGTGGTAAGAGTGTCTCCACGCCGGTTCATCTGTTCTGAAGTGGTGGGAGACGCAGAGAGCGGGAGCACTGATCCCGTGTGGGGATGGAGGCATGTGAGCAATCTCTGTAACTTTCTACTCAATTTTGCTGTGAGCTTAAAACTGCTCTCCAAAAAAAAAAAAAAAAAAAAATTAAGTTTATAAATTAAAAAAAAAAAGAAAACAAAAATGCAAGTGACCTAGTTATCTTAAGTCTTACACTCCAAACAAACCTTAACTTGCATTAAAATGGTAAAAAGTCCTTACTAAACAAAAATGATGGAGAGAGGTGTAGCTTTTACTGCATCTGAGACTCAGCAAAACCAGGAGGTGTGTAACTCTTTTTTTGTTTTGCTTTCTGGAGACAGATTCTTACTCTGTTACCCAGGCTAGAGTGCCAAGGCATCATAGCTCACAGCAACCTCAACTCCTGGGCTTAAGCGATCCTCTTGCCTCAGCCTCCCCAGTAGCGGAGACTGCAGGTGCCTGCCACCACGCATGGCTCATTTTTCTGTTTTTAGTAGACAGGGTCTCACTCTTGATCAGGCTGGTCTCAAAATCCTGAGCTCAAGCAATCCACCTGCCTCGGTCTCCCACTGTGCTTGGGTTACAGATGTGAACCAGAAGAGGTGTGTACCGCTTAAAGATACCCCTCATCACCACAGAAGCAAAGCTTGTGATAAAATAACACGATATTAAAATCTCGTCACTGGCTCGGCGCCTGTGGCTCAAGTGGCTAAGGTGCTAGCCACATATACCTAAGGTGGCGGGTTCGAATCCAGCCTGGGCCTGCCAAAAACAACAATGATGGCTGTAACCAAAAAAATAGCCGGGCATTGTGGTGAGCGCCTGTGGTCCCAGCTACTCGGGAGGCAGAGACAGGAGACTCGCTTGAACCCAGGAGTTGGAGGTTGCTATGAGCTGTGATGCCATAGCACTCTACCCAGGGGGACAGCTTGAGGCTCTGTCTCAAAAAAAAAAAAAAATCCCATCACTAATATTACTTACAGGAAACAGACAGACTGTTGGCATCCTGGCAGCCCCTCTTAGGCAGATAAACCAAAGGTCTGGGTGACCCCAGGCCCTCTTCCTACAAGATGAACTAACCTTGACCCATCACTCTGACATATTCAGGACAACACAGTAAGACTCTACCTCTAACAGTAGGACTGGTTTTAACATTAAGCTACAGCCTGCCCGCCCCTAACCAAACATGTATTGGACTATAGATGCTGAAATAAAAAATAATTGCTGCTTTTAATTTTAATTATCTGACATCCCCTTTATAGCATCCAAGGTGTTTGTGGATTAGAGTATCTAATTGTAGGGTCATAATGTACCTATCCCAGGTTAGTGCCTCCCTTTAACCCTTTTTATGGATATTCTACCACCAAAATTATGAAAATCAGCAGCAACGAACGTTCACCTGAGGACTGTCGCTTCTGTGCGCAACGAAAGCCCCAGCCAGAGCCTTGTTTGGTACCAGGCCATGGAGCCCAAACGTGTTAACACAAGTCACAGTCACACAGTGGCCAACTTTGAGGCAGGTGCAGAACCCCACACGTGCACTACCAGGAGTAACGGAGCTCGCGAGAAGTCGCGCTGAGATGGGAACCAGCTGTGCGTGACTCCAACCCCAGTGAAAGCCTCCCCTCCAGCAAGGCCCTCTCACTCCCATCTGTCCAAACCCAGCTCAATAATGGTCATTGTCTCTCGGGAAGGTAAGGCTGCTCTCAGAGCAGACAAGCAACTTCCCACATGTGATTGCCAGACCGGACCGTACAGGCAGAGTAAGCAACTACCATCGGATCTGGAAGAAGGCGGGAGACGGCACGGGCTGCGTTCCTTCGTCTTGGTGGAGAGAGGGAGGGTGCGGCGGGACATAGGGACGTGGGGAGGGACGCTGAGGAAGGAACTCCCTCTGGTGTAGTGGAGCGGACAGAGACACACCTGGCCCAGCTCAGCACCTGGACATGTGTGTGCTGGGAGCTAGAGGGTCGCAGTGAAGGAGGAGTGGGAAGAAGGTTGTTTAAGGAAATGATCACTTACTAACGCAAACGTGGTAATTACATCCCCACACGTGCACCTATCCTAGTTAGACACCTAACCCCCCATTTGCACACGCAATTACCCAATGTGTCTGGGCTCATGGTAGATGAATAGGCAACGGGTGGGTGCACCTGTTGGACTGACCTCAGAAAATATTCCTAATCCTCTATTATAAAAGGGAGAAAATTAAAGTCCTTTAGGAAAGGCCTTAGACCACCAATTAGGGAGACAGGCAAGGGGCCCTGTGTGTTCTATGCCTGGTCCCTCCTCCACCAAGATGTTTGACGATCTGATGGTTCAGCTGCCATCTTCCCACCTGCAGGTGGCTGTCCCCACCCCTGTGCTCCTCTCCTTACCCAGCTCCCCTGGACGTCCACCTGTGGATCCAAGGCCACTCTGCCCACGTGGGGTTCACATCTGCTTTCTCTCCATCTCAGCCACCACTGCCCTGTCCAGCACCAACAGTCACCCAGCCTTCTACTCTGCCCACATGCCCTTTGCTTGAACAACTGTCCACATTCCATATGCTACTATTGCTTTTCAGACAAAGGCAAATCCTTGGCCAAGGTCTCTGTGGTCCCACCATTCTCTCCAGCCCTTACTCTCTGCCTCCGGCCCCTCCCTCTGACACGGGGCCTTTGCACATGCTGCCCCCTCTGTCTGGAATGCTCTTCCCAGTGCTGTGCCACTCAACCCCCACCTGAGACTGCCAAGATTGCACCTGACCATGGTCCAAGTCCCCGAGCAGAGGCTCTGGGAGCTCCAGACACCTCTCCTTAAGGCGTTTGCCAGAGTTGGGGTTTTGCATTTGTTCATGTGATTTTCTACAGTGTATGAGTCCTTCTCCCCAGGGTGTAAGCAACGCTGAAGCCAGGGATCAGTCTGTTATTACTCATCACATCCATGGTGGACAGGAGGTGTTCAATAAAAATCTTTGGCATGTGGGCTGGGCAAGGGGGCTCACGCCTGTAATCCCAGCACTCTGGGAGACTGAGATGGGTAAGATTGCTTAAGCTCAGGAGTTTGAGACAGGCCTAAGCAAGAGCAAGACCCCATCTCTAAAACTAGCCAGTCGTTGTGACAAGTGCCTATAGCCCCAGCTGCTTGGGAGGCTGAGGCAGGAGGATCGCTTGAGCCCAGGAGTTTGAGGTTGCTGTGAGCTGTGACACCACTGCACTCTATCCAGGGAGATAGAGTGAGACGCTGACTCTAAATAAATAAATAAATTTTTAGAATGAGTCTAATAGTAAGTGAGGATATGAATGAATGAGTGGTTGACCCTCTTCCCGAGGCCTTTTCTTGTGCTTTTCGCATATACTTCCTGTTATTTATCCTGAAGCTGTTCCCAGGGCTTCTTCCCCAGCAGCTGGGAAAATGAAGTTCTGTTAAGGGGTTTCTGAGTGAGCGAGTGAACGACAGGTGAACTGATGCAACCCTCAAGATTGCTGCTGGTACTCGGCAGGACTGCAGGGCTCGGCACAACAGGCCACCACCTCGTGTATTACTGCCTCCCAGACACCACTCTGGGCGGCGGGCATCACAGCTCTTTGCTGGCCAGGTAAACCAACAAATGCTCTCACGTTGTACCCCACGGGCAATTTGAAAGGGTCTCCAAAATGCCATCCCATATTCAGCATTCACGCAGTCTGACGTACCCACTGCAGTGATTTCATTTGAAGTTACCAAGCAATTTTAAAAAATTAAATGAGCGTGCACCCTGTCATATTTTGATCTAACTATGCACTAATTTCCAGGACAGAAAAAAAAAAAAAAACAGTTAATTACTATTTTGTACCACAGTCCTCTCCTTCCCTCCACTGTAATGTAATGTAGTCAAATAAAGAAGTTACTCCAGCGCAATTTTCATCTCTAGAAAATAAAGCGGCACTTACAACTCTTTGTCTGGGAGTTTAATTGTAGCTCACTTAAGAGCAGTTATCTGATGTTCTCGTGAGAACAGAGACGCCCTCAACAAAGGCGAAATCACACAGAAAGCGGGAGGGCTGGCTCAGAACACGCTAGTGTCCCGGCTCCGTCAAGAGGCAGTGGCGTGGCCTTGGGGGTTGGCAGCACAGAGTCCCCAGGTAACCGCAGGTCACTGCTGCTGTGCAGCGGTGTGGGGCGTGAATCTTCCATCACAGGCCTCCCAGCCTCCTCCGCTAGCCCGCCACCCCCGAGACGGGGCCTTGTGCTGTTTCCACATGGGCGTGAACTTCTTAAGGCTAAATTCTGTGGTCTCCTTAATGAAATCCCTGTGGTGGCTGCTCTGACCCTCCCTTTGTACTTTAGATTCAACCGCAAAAATCTTTCTGTCCCCACCTCCCCCGCCTCAGTGGATTTGTGGTTTCCTTCTGGTTTCCCTGCAAATTCTGGATGACACCCATTGGAGGCCTGGGGCTCCCCAAGGGAGGACTCAAATTCCCGAGAGCTTAGGCGTGGTTGCCACCCACCAGGGCTGTGCGAGCAGGGACGCCCCTGTCCTCCCTGAAAAGGGGTTCAGCGTCCCCTTTCCACCCTCCCCATCTGCAGATGACCAAGAACCACAGACCAGAACAGGCGCACGCTTGCTCTGTCTCTCCTGGTATTCACTTTTTGGGGAAATCCTTACCCGAAGAGGAAACCAGAGGCAGAACACGGATGTATGAGACAGGCCACATCAGCTAAATTAATACTGATTTGTCCTGGGGCACAATTACAAGGTTTAAGGTTACAGTGCCAGCAGCTGGAGAGACAATTATATTCGAAGACAGCTAGCAAAGGGGTGGCAGCGAGTTACCACCAGAACCAGGGAAAGTTGGGTGGAAGATTCAGTCCCTGAGCAACCCTGAAAACGCGTTTCTTTTTCTGCTGCGTCTGCTCCTCACCTTCTGGTCCGTCCTGGGCTTTGGCAATCTTTACAGCTAAGGTCTGCGAACAAGGTTCACCCTGAACAAGGGCAGTTCCAAGTCCAGACTGAAATAGATGTGGGCTTCGGGTTGGGGGGACTTTGTTTTGGAATTCCTTGGAGCAGGGCTAAGGAGAGAGGGATCGCAGGGCCACTCATGACCACCTTCCCAGGTGTGTGCGGGAACAACAGCTGGAGTTTCTGCTCCTGGCTTCACTCGAGAGAGGACTCCCCGGCCCCCAGCATGAGCGTCCGTAGTGCGGAGAAATCCTGGTCTCTGGTGCATACATATTAATGCCACCAGGGCTCAAGACCACGCGACATCCGAGGTTTATAAAGTGCAATGTTGAGAAGACTCATAACAGCTCTCAAGCAGGGATTTCTGTTTGTTCTGACAGTGGGACGGATGATCCCAAGGCCCTGGGCAGGGTTCAGGAATCCCCCACTGGTGCCAAGCAGGGCTGAGTAGAAACGTGGGGGATGGCAGGGGGCTCCAATTTTCCAATACCTCCATTAGAATCCTCCAAAAAGCTGCCCTGCCTGTGGGGATCTCTGGCTCTGCATGGAATGTTTCCAAGGGCTATGAAGGACCTTACAGCCAGCCCCTTCAGGCCTCAGGAAGGCCGGGTCCCCAGTGCCCATGCAGAAGGGGGCTTCTCCCATTGAAGGCCTGGCTGGTGAGGTGGGCACAGCTAGGAGGTGAGGGACCAGCACAGGGCTTGGGGACTGCAGCCTTAGTGCACACCGGGGTCCCCACCTCTGCCCTGGGGCCTCCCCCGTCTGAGGAGTTTGACATGCTGCTTCCTACTTTTTAGCGTTGAAGCTGCCCGCAGCCTCCTCCCAGTTCAGCCTCACCTTAAACAGTTCTGCTTCATGTTACTGCCATTTTCACTCTGCCCTGGGCTTCTTTTTCCTCATCCAGACCTTTTCTCCAGTTTGAGAGCTTATTAAAAGGGAAAGAAGTCCCTAGCATTTTTTATTGTAGAAGTTCGAGCTTATACTAAGGACAGCTGAACTAAAGGTTAAAGTAAAGAAAAAAGCAAATTAGCAGGATTCTCTCCTCTCCTTTCGGCTCATCACAGCCTCAGCCCCTGCTCAGTGAACCCCTAGGAAGTGGATTCAGCTGACAGTAAGAGCTTAGTGAGGGGCAAACTTGCCCCCGCACGGCAGGTGCCTGGCTGGAGTCCTCGCTTGCACATCTCTGAGGTCCCCAGCTGGATTGTCTGCTGAGCTCTCTCGGAAAAGGAGGGAGAGTCCACAGAGGAGCTGGAATCCCGGCAGCCATTCGAGAAATCTCAGGGAAAACATAGCAGAACAGTGTGCCACGGGCCTGGCAAGCCTTCGTGCCTCTCTAATTCTGCTGGAAACATCTTTTTCTGGAGACCTTTATAGCTCAACTTGGAAAATGTCACAATCACACACACGACAGCCAAGCAGTCCTTCTGGAAGACGGAGACCAGAGGAGTCCACGACAGAGATTTGCTGTCTGCACAGGCCAGCGGGTCCCCACCGTGGGCAGTACAGATGTGGGAGGGGCTGGAAAGAGGAGCCACCGGGACTCAAGGCACTGTCACATATTCACCCATGGGACAGTCACCTTCCAGGGTCCCAGACTTGTGCCTGGCTCAGCCCCACTTGGAACTTTCCCTTTGGTGAGAGAGGCAGAGGGTGGGTGACTGGGGATGAGTTTCACCTTCCTTCACGCAGTCCCTGAGGGCAAACCGTGACTCAGCGTGTCTGTCCTGGACAGGTGGACTTCTGAGCTGGGGAGCATGGGCAAGATTAGAAAACCACAAAAAAAAAAAAAAAAAAAAAAACACCAATAGGGAACATGCATCTTGGGCAAAAAGCGGTTTCTTTGTAAGGATTTTGTGTCCCAGCAGAGAGGAGGGGCAAGGACCCCATCCAAGTTTGCCAGGTGCCGGCAGGGAAGGGGGTCTGTGATCACCCTCCTAGCAGGTGCTGACCCGCCAAGGAAGCCGCTAACAAAATCTTCCACGCACAAGAGTGTTGCCAACCCCACCAGGAGACCTTCCACAAACCACCGTGGAGTAAATTGCCACACAACCAGCCTTCTCCTTGGGAACAACATAATTGTGCCTGACTTTGCAGAGGTGCACAGGACGTGTGCAGAGAGGATGCCCTCACGCCAGGGGCCCACACCCGTGAAGTGCAGACCCCATGCTCAGTCTCGAGTTCTCCACTCGGGGGGTAGAGCCTGACAGATCCAACAGGGAGGTTTGGGCCTCCCTCCTGCACAGGCCCCCAGGCTCTCAGGCCTCCCAAGGGGCCACATCTGCCTTGCAGGGGAGACTTCCAGAAATACACCCTCCATACGCAGTCACGCCCTGTACATAAATACCCACTCCCCAGCCGCCTGAATGAGGTCCGGAAGGACCCACCACAGGATCTGAAGCCTGAATGTGGGAGAAACCCATGAATGAATCTCTTTCCATTGGCCACTGTGAACTAGCCAGGAAATAAAATCAAAAACCAAAAGCAACTTACTTTCTGCCTCAATCCTGAAAAGCACGGCATTTTGTTTCTAATGAGCTGGTCTCTCTTTCATCTTTTTCTTTTTTTTTGGTACAAAGTCTCACTCTGTGCCTGAGTGTCGCGGTATCATCACAGCTCACAGCAACCTCAAACTTGGGCTCAAGATATCCTCTTGCCTCAGTCTCCCAAGTTGATGGGACCATAGGGGCCTGCCACAACGCCTGGCTAATTTTTTTCTATTTGTAGCAAAGACAAGGTCTCGCTCTCGCTCAGGCTGGTCTTGAACTCCTGAGCTTGGCCTCCCACAGTATTAGAATTATAAGCATGAGCTACTGTGCCCGGCCAAGAATTGGTCTCTTGATAACACCCTCTGCTTCCCCCTCCAACACCTTTACCATGTAAGTAAATACCTTTAGAGTTTAGGCCTCTGGCGGCACCCATAGCTTAGTAAGTAGGGTGCCTGTCACATACACCCAGGCTGGCAAGTTCGAATCCAGCCTGGGCCTGCTAAACAATGACAACTGCAGCAAAAAAAAAAAAAAAAAAAAAAAAAATAGCCAGGCACCTGTATCCCAGCTACTTTGGAGAGAGTTTGAGGTTTGTGTGAGCTGTGACGCCATAGCTCTCTGCTGAGGGTGACACAGTGAGACTCTGTTTAAATAAATAAATACAGTTTAGGCCTATTACACTGAACTGCCCTAGAAGGTCCCGCAGAGTGGGGGGGTTAAAGAAGCTCTACCAAGCCTCGGAGGGAAGAGGTGATGCCGGAGGAGTCTTCCTGGATGCTGAGACTCAGGAGTGGCCCAGCTGGACGCCACAGCTGGCCTCCAGAAGCTGTGGAGTGGAAACACCACCTTGGGGGACCCTGGGGGGCTTGAGCACAAAGAACTAGAGGGGAGGCCACATGTCTGGAGGACCAGCCCTGTCAGGTGCCCCGAGGACAGCTGGCTGACCTCATAAAGCACCGGTGCTTCAGGGAGGTCCAGCTCATTTCAAGTGAAGCTGAATGACATTTCTCCAGAGCACCCAAGTCCTGCTGAGGAAATCTGTGTGTGAGCTTTCACTGCATCCCTGGGCAGGGACATCTGTTGGACCCTTTGTCTTCACTCAGGTTGAAAAAAGGTGGCCACCCCTTGCTCTGATTCACTCAATCTTACAGACACCTCTGGCCTCACATTTTCACCTCCTGTTTCTCCCAGTACTTACTTCCTGGCCAAATGAGCAGCACTTACAGCCCAAAATCTGACCTCAAAACAGGGGATGAAATGGGAAGCAGAAGAGGACCATGTGGGGCCAGCCTGCTGACCACCCCCCCAGGCCCGCCTACACCTGGCCTCATCACTGGGGCCCAAAGCCCACTGACCAGCCTGGTCACCCAGCCTGGTAAGCAGTTTCCACATGATCATACAGTGGAGAGGGCCCTGCCTTCCAGCCAGTCCCCTGGGGACAAGAACCCCATCTCCGTCCAGCCATTAGCGTCTGCAGCTTCTTTGCAAATAGGGATTAAGCAACAAATGTCCCTTTCTGTCGAGCGTTTGACCTTATCTCGAGTGTGTCATCAGCTTCGAGAGTCATGGCTTATGTCAGTGTGGGTGAAAAACGGCCTCCACGGCTTCCAAATTGGGATCACTCAGCTCTCAGCAGCAGATGTAAAGCCAGCCCGTGGTAAGTGGCAATAAATGGCTTGGAAAGAGGCAGAGGGTCCCTCACTGCTGTCAGCCACGGGAGGGCAGGTTGCAGGCATCTCTCAAGCACGGCCCCCGGCACCAGCCTCCCTCAACAGGGTCTTCTGAGCCCGGCTGGCAGCAAGCAGGGGCTGTGGGAGCCTCGGGCCTCCTCAGTCCTGTGCAGAGCGAGACTCAGAGTCAGGCTGTGACCATCACTGTCTCTGCAACAGGCCCGGTTTCCCTTGCAGCCAACCGCTAAGTGCCGGCCTTCTCCCCATGTTCAGACCTCCCTCTGGTACCATTCCAAGGCCGCAGAGCTTGGAGGGCGGGGTGGGTCTCGAACATAAAATGACGCTCCCCCTTTGACCTACCACCTTCTCTCTGCATCCCCACTGACGCTCCAGTCACAAATCAAACAGGCCGACTCTTGCTTGCACGGCACTTCCTCTGGCATCTTTTTTTTTTTTTTTTTTTTTATCAGAATCTTAAACACACAGATGTCAACATGTTATCTTAAAAATTGTTGATAGGCTGTGACGTTGGATAAGCCTCTGGAAGCGGTCCCCTGCTGTACACACCACCGACCTGCAGACAGGCTCTGTCACTGTTCTCACTATGATAGAAGTGTTTTGTGAGATGCAGGACTAATTTCCAAGTGTCTTCCACCAAAAGACTTGTTCTTGAGAGCTTACAAATAAATGCCTGATACCCAGAGCCCTGGCTGTGTGCCAGGCACTGCTGTAAGGACAACAGATATTAATGTTGCAGATATCGACCAAGAACCTACTATGTGTCAGAAGAGGCAGGAATCAGGAGGGTGCAGACATTTTTAGAGGCCACAGAGAGATGGTATGGTCGGAGCAGGCACAGATAACAGATACAAGAGCTCAGCTGAGAGAAGGGCTGACTCTGCCCAGAGCAGTGGCATGGCGCCTGCAGTGAGCTGACTTCTCAGCTGGGTCCTGGGGGTTACATAGCAGCTTTCTGGGGTGGGTAATAACGGAAAGAAAAGTGGCCAGCTTCCTCAGACACAGAAATCGCATATGCACAGGTGTGGAGAATTCCAGGCCCCCGTGGATCTGCTCATGACCTGGGAGAGGAAACCATGGGAGGGGAGGGCCTGAGATGAAGCAGGAAGGCAGCCTCGGCCAGGATGTGGGGGCCTCCGATGCCTCACCAGCAGACGACAGAACGTGCTGGCCCCTCTTCTGTGTTTTAGGTCTAAGTTAGGAGTGGACAGGCGGACGATTTCACATGGTCTCTGACAAGCACCTGCCAGGTCTGGGGCCTGCGACTCACGTGTTGGGATGTGGTCACTGAGGTCCCACTAGGCACACCGGGCTCCAGGGCCGTGTTTTCAAATCTTTACCTTACGTACACTTGAACCCATAGTTAAACTTCTGTGGCCCACTTAAATTACATTGATCAAAGAAAAGGAGTAAGGGGGCTGAAGTGGGTGGATTATTTGAGCTCAGCTGTGAGCTATGACTCCATGGCACTCTTACCCAGGGCAACAGAGTGAGACTATGTCTCAAAAAAAAAAAAAAAGTAAAAAAAAGAATATACTTACTGTGCTTTGAACACGTTCTGTCAGCTGCTGACGAGGCATCGGAGGCCCCCACATCCTGGCCGAAGCTGCCTTCCCTGCTTCATCTCAGGCCCTGCCCCTCCCATGGTTTCCTCTCCCAGGTCATGAGCAGATCCACGGGGCCCTGGAATTCTCCACACCTGTGCATACGTGCTTTGACCATGTGAAAATAATTTAATCAATAATCTTTCAAAATCTACACAGCATACCTGAGATCCTCTCATGGCATGCTGGTTGAAAATCACTGGTCTCTCAGGGCCCATGGCTCCACCCGGCTGGGGACTCAGAGGACCCCAAGGCAGTGCTGACACACTGAGTTCAGAGCACCGGGGTGGGGGTGGGGCTGCAGCTGGGCCTGGGGAAGCAGCTGGAACATCCACAGGCGTAGCCAACAGGAGGGTGGACAGGTGCGATCCGTGGGCACCCAGGAGCGTGTCATGCAGGGGGCTGTGAGAATCCTAAGGACCCCTACAGAGGCTGACACGGAGGAGGCCCAGATGCTGAGTCCAGACTTAGAGACTGATTTATCTTGCAGGTCATGAGCAGCTACCACCACGTTAGGAAGTAGAAAACAGCTGATGGTGGCCGGAGGAAGACTGGGGGTGACCACAGAGCACAGCATCTGGAGGAGGGATGCGGCACTGTGACCAGGCTGATGGGGAAAACACCCTTCAGGGCACCCAAGAGGTGGCCACCGCCTCCCTAGGACCAACACGGCTTCCCAGAACAGCTGAGCCCCCAGGGCAGCCCCTGGCCCACTTCGGACACCACAACCCGCCGGGTCATCACTTCCCTGGGTGCCTGGGTGGGCTCCAGTCAAGCCTGCCCATCCACCCTTCCTTCCTCATGTCCACTACCCCCACCCACCCCAGGGCTGTTCTTGCCCCCTCTAGGTTCCTTCCACCTTCTCCAACCTCCAGCTGGGGGCAGGTCCACCTTCCCCAACCTCCAGCTGGGGGCAGGTCCACCTTCTCCAACCTCCAGCTGGGGGCAGGTCCACCTTCTCCAACCTCCAGCTGGGGGCAGGTCCACCTTC
>NW_003852530.1:1871493-1880777 GCF_000181295.1 Otolemur garnettii | reverse complement strand
GTCCACCTTCTCCAACCTCCAGCTGGGGGCAGGTCCACCTTCTCCAACCTCCAGCTGGGGGCAGGTCCACCTTCTCCAACCTCCAGCTGGGGGCACCCCTTTCCCAAACACCAAGGCACCCCTCCTCTCCCAACCCTCAGGGTGCAGTATGTGAATGCCCTTTGACCTTCACCCTCCATGAGGGTATCACCTTCTCTAGACCCTGCATGTCCAGCTTGCCCGTGTCAGCATCCAGGCCCGGGCCAGAAGTCCCCAGGGCACCCCAGACAGGGCATCACTCAGAGGAGAAGCACTGGACATGTACCTGAGCTGGCCCCAGGACAGTGTGTCCCTGAGAAGGCTTGGCCCTGACCCCGGGTCGCCACCATGCCCCCAGCACTTACACAGCATGTGGTCTACCACTGACCCTGGATCAATATTCTGTGAAAGAAAGAAAGGCAGGAGGGAGGGGCAGGCAAGAGGAAAAGGGGTGGCCTGTGTCCAGCTGCACAGCAGCCAGCAGGGGTGTCGCCTGCCCTGCAGGGTCTCCTGGGCCTGTCTACGCCTGTCTTCCTCTGGCTAGTCACTGCCCACGCTGGGCAGACCCCAGGCCATGTACAGATCCACCTGGCTCCATGAAGTAAGTACAGTCCCCAGAACTTGAGTTGCAATCATTGTTTATAGGGGAAGAAAAAGGAATTTCATTTTATTATATATGTGTAACAGTGAGCTGGCTGATTTTAAGGATTTCCACGGGAAATCCTTTTGAACAAAGAAAAGCAGCTACTTGGTTTTCATTTGCTTTTTTTTTTTTTTTCTTTTGAGACAGTCATACTCTGTCACCCTCGCCAGAGCAACCTCAAATTCCTGGGCTCAACCAATCATCCTGCCTCAGTCTCCCAAGTATCTGGGCTACAGGCACCCGCCATGACACCCGTCTAATTTTTCTACTTTTGATAGAGATGGAGTCTCATTCTTGCTCAGGCTGGTTTTGACTCCTGAGTTCAGGCAATCCACCTGCCTCGGCCTCTCAGAGTGCTGGGATTACAGGTGTAAGCCACTGTACCCAGCCAAAGTAAGTGATTTCGATACCAAATTCCCTTCACTTGGTGAGCACCCATATGCTCCTTAAGCCAGAGCCACCTGACCCAGAAACTGGCTTCCTGTCCTTACTTCCATTTTCATGGATGCTGATGGCTCTCAGGTCATCCTGTGGATTCTGCCTCTGTACAGCTCCTGCCAAGCCAGGCCATCCCTGTCCTTCCCTCATGACCAGCTTTCACGCATTAGTAAATCACCGGTGGGACTGAACTTCCTTCTTCAGGGAAAAAAGAAAAAAAAATTCCCTGCCCACATCCCATCCACCAAAAAAAAAGAAAGTCCTTAATCAATGAAAAAATTAACTGTATCCCTAAATAAAGAAGTGCAGATATTTTCTTTACAGTGCTTTATTAATTTGTAAATACCATTATTGAATTTTTGAAAGTTCTAATTTAAATGTATTGATCTATTATTGTTTTGTGGATTTCCCCCCAAATGTCTTAGAGGAAAAGAGCGACTAAGGCTGGACGGGCCGTGCTGTTGCAGAAAGTTTGCCAAACCATACATGAGCTTTGCACAAGGGGTGTGTAGGGAAAGATATGGTGTTCAGTCCGCGAAGCTGACATGTTTATGCTGAATTCAAATCGGACGACTTTCTTCTAGTAACTGTGTCTGTTGGTAGCCATAACACGGAAATGGGACACGGAAACAGGGCTGCTGCTGTGCAGGCTGGGGCCGGGACGGGAACCAGGCAGAGTGAACCCATCGGCCAAAACGCAGACAAAAGAAGGTCCATTCTGACGAGATTTAAACCCAGGGGATGAAAAGCATTCTCTCCCTGCTTGTTCTCTTCCAAAAAAAAAAAAAAAAAAAAGAATTTAAATTAAAAACTATAATGTTTGCTGGTTTCCTGGTAGTAGACTTCATGGGAATTTATTTACCAAATCTTTGACAGGGTAAATAATGTACACACACGCATATACACATATAAAAATATATACACACAGTAACATAAAAGAGGTAGATATGTACATATCAGCCAGCTCAGCTCTGCCTCCCTCCGATCCCTCACCCTGTCCTCTATCACCAACAGAAAGACTGCACACACGCCACCCCTCTGCCCCTACCCTCCAAGGCCTCCCACTAACCATTGGCATTAGCCCCTTGGCCCGGCTTGCTCTCCACTGTGGCCTCCCCTCCCTCTACCTTCCTGGGCCCTGGTGCTCCGGCCCGGCTCCTCCAGCCTGCCAGGTCTGTTCCTACCTTGAAACCTGTGCCCCTACAGGACCCCCTCGGTCTGGAAGCTTGGCTCCCTCTTACTGGGCAAGTCTCAGATCAAAGGTGACTTCCTGGGGAGGCCTCCTAAGACCACCCCATCTAAAGGAGGCCCTGTCCATTAACTCTGCCCACTGGGTGATATCCTGACACACTTTTGTTGACTATGTATCCCCATGCCTCCCCCACCCTTTTCCATGCCTAGAATTTAAACAAGGACCTTGCCTGTCACCCAGTGCCTGGTCCCAGCACAGGGCCTGGCATATAGGAGGTTCAAAGAAGCATTGATCTAATTGGGGGCAATGGGCTTGCTTTGGGTCATGCTTTGTGCTGATTATTAGAAACTCCAGTTGTACAACTGGGTGGGCACAGGGCTGGTCCCTCCGGCCCCAGACAGACAGAAGTGATCCTTCTGGAAAACGTCCCACAGCCCCTCCCGCATGCAGCCACACTTCCAAGAAAGTCGGGGCCCTGCAGTCCTCCTCCCAATGGATGAAGGCTGAACATCTGAAGGAAAGGATCTGGCCTGGGAATGCTCACGTCTGAGGCCACAGCCGAGTTCCCCTGCAGAGCTTGAAACAAATCAGTGGCGTCACTTTTGAATTACAGAGTGCTAAAAAAAATTAATATTTATGACTCTTCAATGTCTCACTTCTTTTTGGCCAGTCATAACTCAGATTCATCTGGCCTCACAGCATCCGAGAGCCCAGCCACTGCACCCTCCAGGGGTGGACGGGCTTGGCTGGGGATTGACACTGTGTAGGCCAGGCTTTGCAGGGTGGCTGGTCCCCAGGGCACACACAACAGGTCCCATTTGCATGGATGGAGTTTCCTGCCAACGTTTCACCCCATGCACGAATTTCTCTGCAGGCAACAAGTAGGGTCTATGACTGGGCCATGTAAAGATAGGACAAAAGCCTGACTGCTGGCAAAAATAATTCTGTTTCTACAAAAAGGCCCTCTCCAAGAATACCCTGGTACTAGGAGCTACATTTTGTGTTGACTTCTCCTTTTGGGGTCTTTGCTACCTGCTGGAGCTATTCTGTGCCGGACACAGAGTGGCCATGTCCTCAGTGGTGTCAGCCTGTGTCCTCTGTGACACTGGGCAGGTAGTTACCCCACCCCTCACATCTGAGCTGTCTCATCCACAGATCAACATCCTGACTCCCTTCCTCAGGACTGCAGGGAAGATGGAGGCCAGGCAAGGAGGACACTTGGAGAGACCTGCTCAGAGACCGACGGACCATCATATTTGTCCCAGGTGCACCTCAGTGGCTTGTGAAGCTGAATTCTGCATCATTTTGTGACCCCGCCCCTTACAGCATCTGCAGAGCCACTCCCATTGAGGGCATCTCTCCCCTTCAGTCTTCCTGCCGGCCCCTCTGTGGGGCAGCCTCTCTGTGTCCCCTGCTACCTCTCACAGTGTGCCCACCCGCTACAGCTTTCCCTCTGTTACCCTCAGATCCACTCCCCCTTTTCTGGTCCTCACCTGAAACCGCTCCATCCTTCTCCCCCTGCAGCTCTCAGATCTCCTGGCAATGATGCCATATCCTCCCCACCCTGCCGTGTCTCTGCAACAGAATCAACCCAGGAGGAAGTGTTTCATTCCTCATCACCACCTGCGCAGGCTGCAGAGCAGAGGGCTCTACAGAGAAGAGGAAAGCCAGGAGTCCCTTCTGCCAGACCTGGGGGCCACAACATTAGGACCTAGCTCCGGCTGGCCATCTGTGATCCCCACATGAGGACGTTCCCTAAGTAGCCACGACCAGCTAGGTAAATGTTTTTCAGCCTTTTTCATCTCACAACACACTTGAACCTCCGGTTAAACTTCTGTGCCGCACTTAAATTATGTTGATAAAAAGAAGAGTAAAATGAAAAAGAATATACGTAGTATGCTTTGAACTTCTTTCAAAAATAATGAAATCAACGGTCTTTAAAAACCTTCGCAGCACACCTAAGACCCTCTCGAGGTACACTGGTTCAAAATCCCTCCCAAACAAAGGTGGGACGGGGCGGGGGGCATTTTATTTATGTCTTCTCACAAAATCGTCATGTAAGTTCCAGTCAAGAGAACACAAACCTTCAAAAATGCACATGTTTGGGAAATAAAAATTATAACAACAATAGTCTTCCTTTCCCAAATCATATTTATAGGAGGTTTTCAAGGTAATGGCTCATGTGTATCCAACTGGCCTTCCCTGAAACTGAGGCAGGTGATGACTCTCCACACATCTCACGCCCAAGACTCAGAGAAATCCCACCAATGTCAGTCACTTGGGAGACGAGGGCCCACAGCTGTGTTCCTCCAGCCTGGTATTCTACACACAGTAGACCTTGGGGGGGGGGGGTCAGCAAATTGAAGGAACCAACTTCCCCACAGGAGCTCTGACCCCAGGAGGTCCCAGCGGAAACCAGCCAAACCCACCTTTCACGGGAGATGTCACTGGAGATTTCATTCTTTGACATAAGTAAGTTCTTCAGTTTGGCCTCCTCCTAGCCCCCCTCTGTCCCCCTTCTGAGGGCACAGGGACCCTGGCCAGTAGAGTAGGAGAGAGAAAGAGGGAAGATCAGGTCTACAGCAGAACTCCAAAGAGTTGCCAGTCACCAGAATTTTCCCACCATCTGGGATGGAGCCAAACAGCCCCCACTCAGCACTGTAAACAAATTTCAGAAGATGCAGAACATGGCAAGGGGTAACCAGGCCGGGGCAACAGCAGAGTCAGAAAGCCCGTACTTCCTAAGGCGCCTCCACTCACAGCCAGTTCTGCCCTGGCATCCAGAAAGACGGCACCGGGGCTCTCAAACCATCTCAAAGACAGGAGGATCAGATCATAGCGAGGTCAAATCCCCCGTTCAAGGGCACACCAAGGTTGGAGGAGACACAGCTCAACTTAGACTCCCAGGCCCCCCATAGATGCAGCAGGAGAGAGGTGGCCACAGGCAGCCTGTTGGTCCCAAGAGGCCACATAGCCAGTTCTGCATGTGGAAACAGAAACATCAGGCCTCCTGCCAAGTCCCCTCTGATGCTGGAAGGGCTGAGGCTTTCCCAGGCCCTGCACAAGGGCCCTGCTCTCAGGGGACCCAGAGTTTAGTGGGGAAGCCAGTAGCCACTTGCCACCTCCCTGCCCAGCTGTTGCCACTCCACTTTCTGTGCTGGGCTTCTGTCTCCTTCCCAGGGGAGGCTACAGCAGGTGTCTCCATGACAGTGTCCCAGAGAAGCTCTACCCTTCTGGGGCCCTCATCTCAGAGTGGCCATGCCCTAGGCCCAAGTGTGACTGGCACGAGTACTGGTCTCCTCCATGGGCTGGCAGCCCACAGGGCAGCCAGGTAGTGCAGCCCCTTGGACACCTGTGGGCTCATACACTAGCACCCACCGTGTGGGCCCCGTGCCGGGTACTACACATGGCAGCGAGAGCTGCAGCCAGGGCCTGACCTCGCCTGGCGTCCGCTCCGACAGAGAAGCAGGCAACAGCCAGGTGTGCAGGTGAAGGGGACAGCATGGGCAACAAGTGGGTAAAGTGGCCAGGGAGGAGAGTGGTCTAAAGAGGGGACAGTTGAACTGGGCACCACGTGAAGATGGGCAGGAGGACCTTCCTGGCAGGAGAGAAGACAAATCCCAAGGCCCAGCACTGCCAAGACAGCCCCTCCCACCTGCCCCCTAAAGTGAGAATCGGCCCTACCCAGCCCCTGCTGACAGTGGAAAGCAGCCTGAGTGCCCAGCACTGGGCAGCGGGCAGGTGCTGCATAATCCAAGCTAAATGCAAGTGGGGCTGTACCACCCTGGCCTGGGAGGGCCCTGGTGGCTGCTCTCAGTCTGGGGCAGGAGTAGGGGTACCTCCAAGGGCCAGGCAGGAAGGTGCTCAGACAGGGCCAGCCCACAAGGGAGATGGAGGTCAAGAGCCACCACCACCCTCAACACAGGTGCTATGGCAGGGTGAGGCTGATGCCAAGGAGACACGGCACGTGGAACTGTGCCATCAGGGAAACCTCAGCACCCATGGAGCAGCTGGTGAGGGACTCTGGCACCCACCCGCACCCTCAGGACCTCAGGAGGCAGCCAGGCAGGGGCATAAACCACACAGAGACACACACAGGTGTACTCACAGTACACCGCTCCACTCCTACAGACAGACACACGCTCTCACCTGGGCTACCTGGCTACACAAACCTCAAACACGCATGGCAGGCACATGAGCACACACAGCACACTCGTGTGTATGTACACACACGCACCACTCACAGGTGCCTGCACACCCACATCCCCACACAGACCGCAAGCACATACGATGCGAACACTCGTGACACATGGCATGGGCCACAGCTCCTCTTCTCGCGTCACACACACACACACACACACACACACCGGCACATTCCCGCCCAGCATTCTCACACCTACACACTCAGGCCACGTGCACTCACACCCAAGGCTGGAGCGCGCTAAGGAGGGCGCAGGGCCCGCGGTGTGGGCGGGTGTGGGGACGGGGTGCCTAGGTCCCAGCCGGGGCCTGTGACGCGCCCTGGGTGCCGCGGCGCGCAGGTAGCGGGGAGCCCCCGCGCACCAGCCCCGCCGGTGATTACTATGCGCCAGCAGCTGTCTCCGGCGCGGTGACGGCGCCTCTAATTGATCTCATTATCTCCCCTCCGTAAGGTGAAGTGCAGCCGCTCGGCGGGGCCGGGCGCGGGCCGGGCAGGCTGGCAGGCGGCGGGCCGGCAGGGCAGCACCAGCGCCGGGCGCCGCGCCAACGAACGCAGGCGGCGGGCTGCTCGGGGCGCTCGCGTGTGGGGACAGCGATTTCGCTGGAAGACACCCGGGGTTGGGCGCGTCTCCGTTCCGCATTCCTTTGTTACTCCAACCGCCTTGGTAATTATTGTTAATGCCATTACGTCCGGTTCCCCTCACCTTCCTCCCGCCCGGAGTCGCGCCCGCGTGGCCCGATCTGGGCCGCTTCGCCCCTTCTGGAACCGACAACAATGATCCCCAATTAACCCTCTGCCGGGGGCTGCCGCGCGTGAATGGGGCGCTCTTCCGGCTCGCGGGCGGCCGGCAGCCCGGGCCCGGGGCCAGCCCGCGCGTCCCCGGCCCGACCTGCGGGGCTGGCGGCCCACCCGGCACCGGCTGGGGGTGGCCTGCGGCTCCCCTCCCTCCTGCCCAGACGAAACTCCCCCTCGCTGCAAGAGAGAGAGAAACAGCTCGAGGAGTTGGAGGAAGGGGGGGGGAAAAAGGAAACAGTTTGTTGTGCTGTCCTTGCGTTCGTTTCCTTGCCAAAAAAATTACCCCCTTTGTCTTTGCGCAAAGGAGGCAATGCGTCCCCTTCTGCTGGGCACCAACACGGTGCCAACGCTCCTTTCTTAAGGGCGGCTTCTGTTCCCTTTCTAGCCTCACCAGATATATTTTTAACATAAAAAACACTATATTTAATTGGTTATGGATCTCAGTTCTCTTAGCACTACTGGATATCACAGAAAACACATTAGTACGGAGCAATTAGTGCGATCGCAGTAAACAACTAAGGCACTATTAAGCTGTGGGTGATTAAATAGTATTACTTTATATTTTTTATGGTGCTAGACTAAAAGATGGAGATTTCAAATATATATATTTTCATTAATATTAATATAAAATATAAATAACAGGTGTCTTCCACCGCTTCTTAAGGTACAATTTATACCCAGCACTTCAATCTATAGAGAGCTACTTTTTTTTTTAAATGAAAAAAAAAATCCTTCTTTATACACTCCAGGGCAATATTTCTTATCTTCATGCACCCGGATATTTAAGCAGAAATATTATTTAATTGGAGTTATGGAGTCTGGCGAAATAATGCCTATACCTATATCACCATAAAAAAAAATAACGCTTCCACCCAATTGAAATATACTCTATGGTTTTTATCTTTTCAAAGAGCAAATTAGGCATTATGCAGTAAATGAGTGCAGATGGGCAGGGGGCCCAGGGCTGGGGCGGGGCTGCCTGCACCTTGCTGGGTCCCACCCTGGCCACAGCGCCCAGCACAGCCCAGCTCAGGCCAGGCCGCTCTCCCTCCGTGTGTGTAGATCATCCAGTTCTGGCACATCTTTTCCTGGGCATCTGATTAAGTTAACAATGTGCTGCTATTTGCATGCAGATTTGCCGGGGCTTTCTCTCCAGCTGCTCCCTGAGACTTGGTCTTTCTCTGCGTTGTGATAGCACAGCAGTCCCTAAATGCAATCTTTGTCAGGCCCAGGTGTGCTCTCATTGAGGACGCCTTCTTTCCAAGCAATTTTTCTTTCTGTAGCATTTATAAGGCTCTATTATAGTATAGCCACATCTGGAGGAAAATTCTCCTATTAATTATATACTTTTACCACTAGGAAGACAAATTCTAAAAGATACCAACATTTTGGTGGTGGTTGTTCTTATTCCTTTGACAGGCTGCTGCCTCATTTTATTTTGTTTTGTTTTTCCAGGCATTTCAATATTTAAAGAGCCATTAAGCAAGGGGGAGTGGAGGAGAGGTGTAGAATTTCTAGGAAAAGAGAACAACAGACCTAAAACCTCAGTGTCAGCCCTCTCTTACCTCACGGGGGACAAGTCACAAGAAAGACACCAACTGAGGTCTTTCTTGTGACTTGGGGATTCAGGATGAGAACCTGGTGAGGGGATAAGCAGGAGATTCAGGGTGAGAACCTGGCGAGGGGATGGGCATGGGATTCAGGATGAGAACCTGGTGAGGGCATGGGCATGAGATTCAGGGTGAGAATCTGGCAAGGGGATGGGTGTAGGATTCAGGATGAGAACTGGTGAGGGGATAAGCAGGAGATTCAGGGTGAGAACCTGGTGAGGGGATGGGCAGGGGATTCTTAGGGGATAAGCAGGGGATTCAGGATGAGAACCTGGCAAGGGGATAAGCAGGGGATTCAGGATGAGGACCTGGTGAGGAGATAGCCAGGAGATTCAGGGTGAGAATCTGGCAATGGGCTAAGCAGGGGATTCAGGATGAGAACCTGGT
>NW_003852530.1:1862932-1871432 GCF_000181295.1 Otolemur garnettii | reverse complement strand
GATTCAGGATGAGAACCTGGTCAGGGGATAGCCAGGAGATTCAGGGTGAGAATCTGGCAATGGGCTAAGCAGGGGATTCAGGATGAGAACCTGGTCAGGGGATGGGTAGGGGATTCAGGGCAAGAACCTGGCAAGGGGATGAGCAGGGAATTCAGGGTGAGAACCTGGTGAGGGGATGGGCAGGGGATTCAGGATGAGAACCTGGCAAGAGGATGAGCAGGGAATTCAGGGTGAGGACCTGGTGAGGGGATGGGCAGGGGATTCAGGATGAGAACCTGGCAAAGGGATGAGCAGGGGATTCAGGATGAGAACCTGGTGAGGGGATGAGCAGAGGGTTCAGGATGAGACCCTGGCAAGTGGGGAAGAGTTCTGTTCTGCTGAAGTGGAAAAAAATAAGCACAAGTGCTATTAACCTTCAACCCAGTCTGCTCCCAGGCGCTCACTCCAGCAAGCCACCAAATCATGATTTGATTCCCCCAAAGTCAAAAAGCAGAACCAAACTGGACCAGATGCTATGCTGTCTTTGTGTAGTGGAATAATTTTTCAATTAGGTTTGAGATAAATTAAAAGAAAAATCTGGAGCTAAGTATTCATTCTTATTTTTCAGAAAGAAAAACAAGAAGTTTTGCCCAAAGAGTCTGCAAGTTACTTTAGAGGCAGGTGGAGTTTTTAGTTTGGTTGGTTGGTTGCTTTTTTTTTTTGTTTGGTTTTTGGGTTTTTATTTTTGCTTTGTTTTAATCCTTTTCAGTATAGTTAGATCAGATGGTCGGGGAAGTGAGGATGAAGAGAATTGAGCTAAATTGTAGGAAAAGTTTTATAACTAAGTTGGTCCTTATCTGAGTTTATAATAAATTTTAAAGGGTTAGAATATTTTTATTCAAAAATTGTTTTGCTGGGGTCAGCGCCTGTGGCTCAAAGGAGTAGGACGCCAGCCCCATATGCTGGAGGTGGTGGGTTCAAACCCAGCCCTGGCCAAAAACTGCAAAAAAAAAAAAAAATTGTTTTGCAAAAAGATATGTACTTCATGAATAAGAGTGCCTGCACAGGTCTGGGTGGGCACGCATGTGGGCGTGTGCTTGTGTGGGGGTGTTGCTTCATGCTGGAGACACACACACTCACACGGGCACACACAAAGAAAACTGGATTATTTTGAGAATGGAAAAATTGAAATGGAACCATTTTTGCTTTTCAACCCAAACTTCATCAGGTAAAAAATCCAAGCAGGGTTTTGACCACTTAGTCCAGTTCCTACGACAACAGCGCTGAAAGTCTCTGTCCAGACTCCTGTGTCCTCTGTTCCAAAGTGGCCTTGGGAAGATCCCAGCATCCTGCCCCGGCAGTACCAGGGGCTGCGCCCAGCAAGCCACACGTAAGCAGCAAGGTCACACAAGAGAGGCCTTTCTGAGTCCTGCCTCTGAAGGCCGGAGTTGCTGCCCCCAGCCACTGACTGTCTCTGCTCTCTGGAGTTAAACCCTTTCCCTCCAAATGAGCAGTTGTTTTCACTCTGTCCAGCCATCGGTGTCTGCTGCAGATGTGGACAGAAAGCCCATCTTGGGACCATGCTTCGGCCTCAGTTTCCTCAGGCGCTGAAGGGGGGAGAACAAATTCTACCCTGAGCAGGTGTTCTGTGCATGGGGGACTGTGACCCATGTTCTGAATACAAATGGTAGATAAGGGTCAAGTTCGTGAGATTCTCTCCCTTACATCGCATTTCCCCCAAGCCTTGGGGTTGTGTATGAGTTAGCCACCCTCCCTCCCTCCTCCCAGGAAAACAAGAAGCAGGTTCTAGTTCCAGGATACTTAAAAGGAAGAATCTAAGCATTTAAAAACAGGTGTGTGTGCATAGACATGTGACATAGCTATTTCTTTCTTTCTTTTTTTTTTTTTTTTTGAGACAGTCTCACCCCGTCACCCTTGGTAGAGTGCCGTGGTGTCACAGCTCACAGCAAACTCCAGCTCCTGGGCTTAGGTGCATATGTATTTCTTTTTAAGCAAAGAATGCACAGGGAATGTAAGGGTATACGGCACACCTCCTGGGTACGGGGCATAACTATAGCGGGAACTTTACCTAACAAATGCAAATATTGTAAGCTAATCATTTATGCCCTCATATTAATCTGGAATAAATAAAATAAAAATCATAATGCAAAGAGCAAAGGATTGATTTTTTTTTTTAATTTGACCCTTTGGGGGCATTGCCTTTTAAATCTTCCTGCTTGCTGGAAGTAGGAGGAAGCCCCACCACAGATACCCAGATACCCTCCTGCAAGATGGAGCAGGAAGGCAGATGCAGTGATACTCGATAACATCACTGGATAGCATGTGGCATTGAGGGGAGGGGGGAAAAATAAGAAAAGACAAATGACATTTTGCTGCTATGGTGTGCTATTTTAGTGGTGATGGCTTGACTTTTGGCCCAAACGCATATGCCAATGGCAAGGCTAACTCCAGGGACTCACAAAAAAGAATGTGTGTTCACAGCTGTACTGTACACCAATACAGATTACATGTTTTCAATGTTGCGGCCACAACAGAATGCTAATTAACATACTGGAGTGATGAGAACGGCTGCAAGGGCCTTATTGTTCCATTATTTCATGAAGCCCAGCTGCCTTTGTTTATGTCACTTATCCTCTCGTGCCACAGGTTTTTACTCCAAAAATACTATCCCAATACAACGTTAATATTTAAAAAACAAAGAGGTGGCAGATTGTCATTTTTGTGTCAGTCTCAAACTGCAGAACTGTTAAGCTGTTCTGGTTCGGTATTTAGAAATAATTTAACAGCCATATTCAGACACTGCCTGCATTCTAACATAATGGCTGAATACTTGAACCAAGCAAATGCATAACTATCCTGACATCACTTATGAGATTTAGATTGGTCAGTTAATGGAAGTCTTTACCAGAATCAATACCATAACAGCTTCTTGAAATGAACGTGATTTTTTACACGGAGTGCTGCAAACAATAACTACAGAAATATACTACCTTTGTACCCGGCACAAAGAAGTGAAGATGCAGAATTAAGAAGCAATTACATTTTTTGAAAACTAATATTACAGTCAATTATTAAAAACAAACACTTTCAAAAATATGTACTTATCATTAAATAATTGGAGCACATTAATACCCCCCTGTACCTGATTAATCATTTTTTTACACTTTTTAATAGCTGTTTCACCTACTGGGTACATTATCAGCTTGCTATTAAGTATTGATATTGATGATTGATGTAATAATGATGAAATAAAAGGCCATATTTAAAGCTTGTTTTTTTTATAAACATTTTTTTCATAATCCTCACTCAGGAGAATACTGTCTGCTGTCTAAATTAGTTTTTTTTTTCCTCTTTTGCCTGAATTGTGTGCATAAAAGTGACAGTCTATAAAATACAGGTTTCCTCAAATACTGTTCCACCAGCAATCTATACATACTACAGTAATTTGCAGTCACGGTCAGGGAAAGCTCTTGGCTCAAGTTCAAAACGTTTATGGTGCAGTGCTTTCCCCAAAGAACAAAAACACCCTGGAGTTTGATTTCAAATTTCCCTAAATGCACCTTTACTGACACCAGGTACAATAGTTGGGGAAGTACGTAATACCCCAGCACAGACGCCATTCCACCAGAGTCATAAATTAAAGTTAGAAAAAGACTCCCCTAAAAAGTCCAAGCACTCCGCTAATCAAAGCCACACTGTCACCGTCGCCCAAGAACACGGAGATCTTCCCAACAGCCAATTGAGTGAACGAGGCATCGTGGCTTTTTAACGAGTTTAACTGGTAATCTCAGATAAATGGTGAACTGCTGGAAGTGCCTGCCTTCTCGAAGGCAGTAATGAGAGGATTTAGGCCGTTCTGCGTCCCAAACTGCGTATAACCGAGAGAAAGCCACAGGTGTGTCCCCATCCACCTAAGAGCACTTTCTCAGCTACGGCCATCCCCCCACTGTGGACACAACATAGATTTTTTTTAATTGGATCCAGGAGCTAGCAAAATTATCCAACTGCTCTGTGCTCAAACCCCCAGCTAGCTTACGTACCAATAATAATAAACCTTCCATAATAGCACTCAGTCTATTACTGTTTTTTGTTTTTTTCTCTTAACCTAAAAGTGGAACCACTTTATTCTGATTACAACCATGGAAGAAACTCCTGAATTTTTCTTCCTAAAAAATTGCTTAAGAATTACAGAAGGAATCCAGGTAAATAATATTCAATTATATACGCACACATTTTTTCCTAGGAGAACCTGCTTATCTTAGGGCATGAGGAGAAAATAATACCATAACTCATCCCTTTGTGATTTGGGAAAGAATGTTCCCTCTTCCTGTACGATGTTTATCTGCCAGATAAAACAGCAGCCAGTCACAGCCACACCCTGGGAGCATGACAGCATCACCTACGATGTACAATCTCGGGTAGGTCAGACTCAACTGATAACCTCCTTATTGCTTAGTTTGCAAAAGTAAGATAGGAGCCCTGTGCTAACATGCTGAACATCAGGAAAGTATATATAGATACACTTTTATGCTAACATAATAACTTTCATGTTACAGAAATGCTAAATTTATAAATAAGTGCTCAAAACTCTCCCGTGGGCAGAAATAATATCTTTAAACTAAATACACGGTTTCACCATTCAAGGGTATTTTTAACAGTCTTAATCCCACTTAAACTTTGTGAAAACTCTATTGAAAATTTAACCTTGAGCTCTTGAAGCTGAAACTGATAAAACTTAATAGCAACAAGGCAGCGCGACTCTAATAAACCCATTATAGATCACATAAATGTGCTGTCTGTGTGGCGGCCAGACAGCACACATAGGCATCTTCAAATAGCAAAGGCAAGGGAGGCATTGCCACGTCTGCGTGGACAGTTGGAGGCAGAGGATTTGGTAACACTTCACAACAAGTTTGCTAAATTTACTCGGCTAGGCAATTCATTTGGAAATCTCAGATGCTAATTATAGGTGGGGTGCAGACAAGCCAAGCTGGCAGGAAGAGTGAGTTTCCCTAAGACCTGAGAGCCCTATCGGGGTCCACTCCTGCAAAATGGCTTCTGAGCCCTCAAAGCCCTTTCCTGAGAGACGCTCCTTTATCAAACCAGGGGAGCTCTGGAGGACCCAGCACCAAGCAGTTGTCCACCTTTGAATCCTACTGGCGTCTTCCTCGTAGCATAGATGGAATTTCCTCCAGAACCAGTGAGAGCCAGAGACCACATCTTGAGGCCAACAGTCTGAATTCCACTTGTTCAGTTGGCTCAGAGGGCAATTAAAGAACAATAGGTTACCTATAGTCCCAGCTACTCGGGAGGCTGAGGCAAGAGAATCACTTGAGCCCAAGAGTTGGAGGTTGCCGTGAGCTGTGACACCATAGCACTCTCCAAGGGTGACAAAGTGAGACTCAATCTCAAAATAAATAAGTAATAGGTAAGAGCTATAAATGTACTGAGTTATGTGCAAAAATAAAGATTGCTGGCTTTGCCGGAAAATTCTAATGCTCTAGTAACATGGGCCCCACACTCTCATGAGCCACCATCAAGGTGGGTTCTCTGAGCTGTCAGACCTCACTCACTGATGGGAATGTTCTTGGCCCCCTCAACCACACCATTCAGAACTGGCTAATGAGAGGAAAGGAAAGATGTGGTCCAGACAAACAATGCCCCTGGAAATGTGCAGGGTGAACAAGAAGAACATAGCTTCATGTTCCAGCCCCACCTCGCCAAGCTCAATGGACACACAGCTGCAGAACGGAGCTCTATCCACATGAGTCCTCCTCTTGCAGAGGAGAGGAAGTATGTGCCTCCTCCTCTGCCATCACAAGAAGAATCCATGAATCCCGGAGGGGCAGGAGCAAGAGCAGGAGGGAGAAACACAGGCTCTGTTTTTGACTTGCTCAAAAATCTAGATCGGGACATGGAGCGTGAAGCTCACACAACCAGAGAAACAGCAAATGGCAGGAGGTGGAGGGTCAAACCCTGCATGGAGATGTTAACAAGCGTGAGGAACACTGTCCTCAGCCTGGGAGGGCCAAGAGGAAGGCAGAGACGCAGGGAGCAGTAGGAAGGACCGAGGCAAAGGAGGGGGGAGGGGCGGGGAAGGGGGTAGAAAGACCAGTAGAGCAAGAGGCTCTCCATGTGGCTGTCATTCAAGGAAGTCAGTGATGCCAGGAATCAAGGGGAGAGTCTGTTGCCTGGTCTCTTCCAGACTCTTACAACTCAAGTGCACTTCCTGGGGGCGGGTTAGACAGGAGCAGCGTGGGCTCCACCCCAGACCTTCCTGAATTAGCACTGATGTAACCACCCAGTAGGCAAGGCTCCCCCCCCCCAATGTGCCCTGAGCTTTGCAAAGGACAGAGAGAGGGACAGAAAGTACATTTCTAGCAGAGACACACTCCTAGTCCATCCACTTCCATGCTGTTCTTTCAGACCATTAGTAAGTACGGCTTCCGTAGTCAGATGATATGTAATTAGCATTAAATATTTTTATTTCACATAAGTTAGAGCCCTGCCTGAGACACTTCATTTGGAAAGTAACCTGGCACTTGAGATTAAAATGAAATATTAGCATGGCGGGTGTTGCCTCAGCAAGGTGCACTCCCCTCCAGCCCTCAGACCCCACAGGAGACATTCACAGAGCTGCTTCCACATTCCCACCATAGGAGGGATTTGACACTGGGACTCTCAGAGGTGACACGTTAGACTTTCTCACATGGAAAAGGGGTCACAGCCCCCAGGAAGTGAAAAGTGGAAAAAGTGAACCTTGCCAAAGTGGGAACCAAAAAAATCTCATCTTTTATTTGAATTTTCCTTTTGCACTTCAGATTCACCCAGCCTGCCCCTGCATTAGGACTTTGCATGAGATGTGTTCTCTGTCCAGGTGCTGTCTCATCCCTGCAGGACCCAGCGCCACCTCACCAGGGGCCATCCTGTGTCACTCTGTCTAAGCCCTAAGTCTTTCCATTTGAGTTGCGTTCCAATCCTCAGGGCGGAACTCACCCACAGTGCTCTGTTTTCCTCACACAGTATTTATGTGTGTTTTCCTCCCTCCCCCAAATTAGGGCACCAGCTACATGAGGACAGGGATGCTGTCCTGTTTTGGCCACTCCTTCATTCCCAGGCCTGGCTCATCTAGTAGGAGGAAAGAGAGAGAGAGGTGGGGAGACAAAATGGGTGTAGACAGATGGATGGTAGGTAAGGAGAAAGTGAGAGAGAATAAGGAAACAGTGATAGATAAATAGATGAGATAAAATATGGACAGATAGATGATAGATCTATAGAGAAAAGAGAGAGGGAGGGAGAGAGGAAGGAAGGAAAAAAGGCAAAAAAGAAAGGAGAGAGGGAGGGAATGAAGATAAACATAGATAGATGATAGAAGACAGATAGACAAAGATATATATATCTTCTATCATGTACATGTCTCTCTCTGTCTGAACAGAGACAGAAAGATGGATAGATGATATGAGACAGATTGAAAGGGAGAGATGGGTAGATGATAGAAGGCAGAAAAAAAGACAGAGACAGATGGATAGATACAAGAATACAGAAAAAGATGGAGATGATAGAGGATAGAGAGAGAGATGGATAGATGATAGGAGACAGAAAGAGAGATGGATAGATGATAAGAGAGAGAAGGAGATGGATAGATGATAGAGGACAGAGAGAGAGAGATAGAAGATAGAGGACAGAGAGAGATGGATAGATGATGGAAGACAGAGAGAGATGGATAGATGATGGAGGACAGAGAGAGAGATGGATAGATGATGGAAGACAGAGAGAGATGGATAGATGATGGAGGACAGAGAGAGAGATGGATAGATGATGGAGGACAGAGAGAGAGATGGATGGATGATGGAGGACAGAGAGAGATGGATAGATGATAAGAGAGAGAAGGAGATGGATAGATGATAGAGGACAGAGAGAGAGAGATCGAAGATAGAGGACAGAGAGAGATGGATAGATGATGGAGGACAGAGAGAGATGGATAGATGACGGAGGACAGAGAGAGAGATGGATGGATGATGGAGGACAGAGAGAGATGGATAGATGATGGAGGACAGAGAGAGAGATGGACAGATGATGGAGGACAGAGAGAAAGAGATGCATAGATGATGGAGGGCAGAGAGAGATGGATAGATGATGGAGGACAGAGAGAGAGAAGGATGGATGATGGAGGACAGAGAGAGAGATGGATGGATGATGGAGGACAGAGAGAGATGGATGGATGATGGAGGACAGAGTGATGGATAGATGATGGAGGACAGAGAGAGAGATGGATAGATGATGGAGGACAGAGAGAGAGATGGGTAGATGATGGAGGACAGAGAGAGATGGATGGATGATGGAGGACAGAGTGATGGATAGATGATGGAGGACAGAGAGAGAGGTGGATAGATGATGGAGGACAGAGAGAGAGATGGATAGATGATGGAGGACAGAGAAAGAGAGGGATGGAGGACAGAGAGAGATGGATAGATGATGGAGGACAGAGAGAGAGATGGAT
>NW_003852530.1:1823423-1860354 GCF_000181295.1 Otolemur garnettii | reverse complement strand
ACAGAGAGAGATGGATAGATGATGGAGGACAGAGAGAGATGGATAGATGATGGAGGACAGAGAGAGATGGATGGATGATGGAGGACAGAGAGAGATGGATAGATGATGGGGAACAAAGAGAGATGGATCGATGTGAGAGAGAGATGGACAGATGATAGAGGACCAATGGAGAGCATTAAGTCAACGGATCAAGCACTTTGGCGGCCAGGGAAGAGCAGGCTGCCTACTCGAAATGCTCTTTCACTGTGAAAGGCAAAGTGGCCGAGGCAGAAGGCCTAGCCCAGCCCCTGCTCACCGTGCTTCAGATGTGAGCAGAGCAGAACAACATTATAGACAATTATGGGCACAAAGAGAAGAGGCAGTGAGAACAGAGGAGACATTGCTGGGGGCTGCAGGAGCAGGTGAGGAGCTTCCTCAGGGCTGGGGGATCAGGTAGCTCCTGCAGTTCCTGGGGTTACACCCTAAGGGGCTGGCCAGGAGCAAACATTCCAAACAGGGCCACACGGTGATTCCCAGGGTCACAGACCTATAAGATGATTGAGATGTTGCACAGAAAAACCCTAGGAAAATACCAATATGTTTGTTATAATTTTAGGGTTTAAAACTACATAATTGCTGAATCAAACCAGTGATTTCATAGATGTTATTATTTAGGACAAAGCTTAATAAAATATTTAATAAAAAGAAATATGTCTATTTAAAAAATGTTACATCCACAAGCAGGTAGTACTCCACCTGGTAAAAGTACAAAAGGTTTGGGAATGATGGAAGTGGCTGGCTTAGAGCTGAGGAGTCACCCACCCCCGAAATAAACTGTGCACCACAGAGATCGCTGGGAAGGTCTCCTGATCCCATCTGCAGCTGGTCAGAAGTGAGTGTGGGTTAACGGCCCTTCCCTGCATTTGGGGAAGTAGCAAGGTCCAAGTGCACCATGCCCTCCCTGGGCCAGCACGTCCCCTCTATGATACTGTGCGGGGAAGAAGGAGGTACGCACCACCCATGTTCCGGAAAGTTCCTCCCCTGGAGAGAAGGAGAAAGAGGGAAGGAAAAAACAGGGGAGAAGGATGGGTGTGGGAGCAGAGAGAGGAGAAAAAATGGGGAAGAAAAAAAAATGAGAAAGAGAGAGATTGAGAGAGAGAAAAAAATGAGAGATTGAGACAGAGAAAAAGAATAAGAAGGAGAGAGAGAATGAGAGAGAGAGATAAAGGAGAGAGAGGTGGAGAGAGAGAGAGGACTCAGGGGTCTTGAGCCAGAGAAAAAGAGTAAGTAGAGAGAAAGAGAGAGAGAGAGACACTATCTAAAGACCAAACGCCAGGGAAAGTCCTTATCAGGAAGAAAAATTTTAAAATGCACGAACTCTATTTATACCCTGAGTAAACAAGATAATTACGTGTCCGTGTCATAAGTTGTGCCTGGACCTCAGATCACCAGTGACCATGAATGTCTGGTTTCATATAAACATGTTTAAAAGCCACAGGTCTTGACCCCCGACCAGGAAGCTAAGCTTCACCGACACATTTGCACTGTGACTAAGACACAAGGTGGAGAGTTGAGCAAACCAACACCTCACCGCAGGAGCTGCCGTGGACACGGCGGCACTGCTGGGTGGGCTCACTGGGCCCCTGTCCCTGCCTGCTCTGGACGTCAGCAAACGCCCCTGGTAGTGCTCAAAGTGCATCTTTTGTGTACGTGTGGAAAGAAAGATGTGTGTAACCCAGATGAGTATAAAGGGTGTGTGTGTGTGTTTCCTAAGGAGCAAGCACTTTATATTATTATTATAAAGACCACCACGTTTATGAACAGTTCACACTGACAGCACGCTGACGCTGCTCACTGGGGACACAGTCAGGACACCCAAATCCAGTGCCCTCCTAATTTACCTCTTTCTTCCTGAGGTCACTGCAAGCCCCAAACGACTTCTGCAACAAGCTGATACGTTGCTCTCTTTTTCTCCTCCCCATTTTCCCTGACTCAGTTCAGCAAACACGTCCCGGCTGCCCAACTCTTGGACACATCCAATTAGTCACAAAAGCCTTAACCTGCCACGCAGCTTCCCTCAGCATGGGGCTCCCTCTCTCCTGCTCTCACGCTTCTCTAACTCCCACCAAAACAGAACTACCGCCATTCCCCCACACGCCAACTTCCTCCCAGAGCTCGGCCTGGAATGGCCGCTCCTGGCCTGGTTCCCTCTTGCAGCTGGAGATGCATCTGAGGAATCCCTGACTTCTGTGGAAACATCTCTCTTCCCTTCTCCAATCTCTATATGAAAATCTTCCTGAGGTCCAGGTCCAAGGCCAGCCCCTCCATGAAGCGATTTATGAGACACAACCCAGTCTGGTTTTCCTGTCCTTAAATAATTGTGTGGTGCTGAGCAGGAGACACAACAGTTGTGAGCTCCTTTTAGGGTCTGTCAATATCCCATTGCTCCTATTAACTCATCTCCCCTCTGGTCTTAGAATTCATGGCTCTGTTTAATCTCAGAGGTGGCCGTGGCCATGTCCCACCTGGCTATGGGGAGCGTCTTCTTCCTCTGTCCGTGTGTCCCATCATTGCCTAGGACGGTGCCAGATACAGCGGGGTGCTACCCATTCTGCTAACTCAAGCTGCACCCCCCAAGGACTTGCCCGACTTCCCTACAGCCAACATCCTTCGAGGCCCATGTCAGTGAGCTCTCTGGGGCAGCCCTTGGGCCACGCTCACTTCTAGTCCTAAGAAGTTTCCTGGGAGAAAACTTACAGGGTTACAGAATCAGCACCACGGAAGTCTTTCACACCTATATCCTAACTAAATGTACTCTAGATTGGGGACCTCTGGAAAGGCAGGGAATAGGTCAGGAAACCCTGTGTCCCCTCCACCTGTCAGCCCAGTGACAGGGGTCTTGAGCCAACTCACCAGCCCATAGATGGAGGCTTCTGCACAAAAGCCAAATTAAAGCCTTTGCTTGACTTCAACCCCCAATTTCTCTTTTTTTTTTGAAACAGAGCCTCACTTTGTCACCCTTGGTAGAGTGCTGTGGTGTCACAGCTCACAGCAACCTCCAACTCTTGTGCTCACATGATTCTCTTGCCTCATTCTCCCAAGTAGCTGGGACGACAGGTGCCTCTACAATGCCCAGCTATGTTTAGAGATGGGTCTCACTCTAGCTCAGGCTGGTCTTGAACTCAAGAGCTCAAGCAGTCCACCTGCCTCGGCCTCCCGGAGTGCTGGAATTACAGGCATGAGCCATCACACCTGGCCTCAATTTCTCTTTCACTCTTAAACAGAAACCAATGCTAGCCCAGCAACCCTTTTGCCACTGGGGGACAGGGGTAAAAGCTTAATTTGGCCTTGTTGCAGCTGAGATCTCAAATACCAAAACTTCCTTAAAATCCCATTTGTAAACATGAAGGAGGTAAAGTCTCCATCCTTCTTTAGGGCTGCATAGTATTCCATGGTGTACATATACCACAATTTATTATACATGTGAATCTCTCTAAATGTAGAATATAAATGTCTTAATACAATAACTAAGGAAATGACATGAAGGCTATGTTAACCGGTTGGATGAAAATATTTCAAATTGTAGATAAAAACAGCACACGGTACCCCAGGACTGTATTAATGTACACAGCTATGATTTAATAAATAAATAAATAAATAAATAAAATAAAATCCCATTTTGACTGCCCTTCTAAAAACAGAAGGGGGGAAGGCCCCAGGCCTCCCTCAGCAGACGCTTCCTCGTGCCTCTGGGTCCTTTGAGTCACACTGCACTGAGCTCATCCCAGCCAGTAAGAACCAACGACCCTACCAAGGACTCCTGGTGGCCCACATCATACCCACGTGCACACACACACATCAGGGAAGGTCTGATGTGTGGGGCCCCCGGAAGGTTATGAATATTGAGAAATATATAAAAAAAACAAGATGCTTCCCCCTCTCCACACCTCTTATGACCCAGCTGGCCCATTCCCTTCACATAATGACCATGCGGTCAGTGAGAGAGAGAAGCCACTTTTGTCCCTATCCTTCCCCTAACTCATCATGGAAGAAAGGCACTGGTTTCTGGCCATGTTATTTTGTGTGTGTAATCCTCCTTTTTAATTTTATTTAGCAAGTCTCAAAACAAAGACAATACTTCCCAAATCTACAATCAGTGCTGCAAAACCATCGAAATAGATCCCCGCTCCTGCTTTTCTCAGCCCCGTCAAAAGAAGGAGAGGGAGAGAATGAAACACTCCTCACTGGACAGCTCACTCCTCAGCTCACCCACCGCGCACAGGAAGAGAGGCAGAACTCGGGGCTAGAAGGGGCAGGCTTGGCAAAGGGAGACCCCCAGAGACTGAGTCCTCTGGGGACAGCTTGGCCTGGGGCCTGGACCCCAGAGCTGCACACCAGAGAGGAAGCAGCTGCGGCATCAGCACCGTGGGCCATGGGTCCAGCTCTGACTTGAGTCCCTTTGCTTCTCTGGTGTCCAAGACTGGACTCCCTGCACAGTGGCCTCCCAGAGGACCAGAGTGAGTGGCATTGCTCCCAGCAAACTGTACATCGGAGGGCTAAGCAGTAGCCCTGATCGCCCTGAGCTACCTAGGAGATGCACCTGCCTCTGCCCCCAGGACTGGCACATCTTTGTCCCAGGCCCAGGTGCAGCTGCAGGAGTCCAAGGAATGCTGGGACTGAGGCTCTACAAGCCCGGGGTGTGGCAGCGACAGGTCGTGAGCTCTAGTCGGGCTTTGGTCAGTAGTGAAGCTGAAACTTTCTAACCTGAGCTCCAGCCGGCTCACCCTTCCAGCACTCCAGCTGTGCCCCACTGTGTGGGACAGACAGACATCCACAGAAGGGCCCGCAGCAGAAGCACTGTGAGCCAACATGCCTCTCTATTTTGGTCATTTCTCTTTACAAAGCTGACCTAATGCACAGCCCCGCATCTCTCAACCTCTGGAGGGCCCAGAGGGACACAGGAGCCTTTGTCTCATGGTAAACAAAAGGCAAAGTCACCACGGAGTGGACCTTAAAGTGATGTGGGATGCTGGCCCCACACGCCCCACCCGGGAGGATGCCCATTGGGCAGATTCAGGCGGAACATGGCAGAGGGAAATTCACATCCAGCCTCAGCCCTGCTGTTGGCATGGTCCCCACACTCTGGAAGGCCCCAGTCTGGGTGGGTGGTTCATCCCAAACCCAGGGACAGCTGGCGTTTCCCTATCCAGTCAGCTGGCACTAAGAGAAGGGTCTCCAAAAAGAAAGATCCGTTTCATGTTGCGAAGCCTTCAAGCTTGCTGCTTACCTAAACATTACGAGGCCTCTCCCCCACCATCGCGCCCTCACTCCCCAGCAAAGTCCCCTATAAGGTCTCCCAGGTAGAACCTGGTTGCCCCACCAAACACACCATTATTAGCTCCAAGAACTGATCCGCTACCGTGAATGGCAATGAACGTGACATGAAGCTTTTGTTTCCAGAAATGAAAGAAAAAAGAAGAAAGGAGAAAAAAAACAAAAAGAAGAAAGAAAGAAAAGAAAACCCAGCGGCGACCATGGCCACAGCCCCAGGGTCCCCCAGAAGGAGAAACTAACACCCAGACGAGGAGGGAGCCTTCTCCCCGCTGGTGCCGGACAGCAAGAAGGGTTAAATTTATGTTCCATTGTGAGTCCCCCTTCTCTTTTCTTCTTCTTCTTCTTTTTTTTTTTTTTTTTGGTTTCATCTTCTCAGTAAAACACATAACTTAAAATGAAATCAAATATTAAAAATGACAGACTATATAAGTGCTGTGAGTAACTTCAGGTCACGGAGGGAGGGAAAAGCCGGCAAGTTGTCAGGCGCTATCTGTCAGAGTGAATTAGAAACAATCAACAGAGACTGAAAGGGAAGGTGATTGTTATTAAGCGGCGGGGCTGTGAGCAGGCTGCCCAGATGTGGTCATGCATATAAAGGACAGGAAACAGCAGTTTAATTCAGGAAGCCCTGGTGAACAGGGCAGCGGAGAGGAGAAAAGTCCTTTGTCGCTAATAAGCTGGAAGTTACTTTGATAACAGCAGGGTTAGACTCCAGAATAAAACACATTTCTTTCACTACCGCTCACCATTAATATCGCAGAAATGTGGTGGGAAGAACGCTCAGGGCAAGGCAGGATTAGCCAGTGGCCTTCCCCAGCCCAGAGTCCCCTTCTTCTCGGGCACACGCCTCCCCTCCTTCCGAGGCCAGGCTCCTTCTGACTGCGTCGGACCCACTGTCACCTTCCAGAAATGTCATAGGAGCAAAAAAGAATACTGATTGTGTTTCATTACTTCCCGGCATCAGACACTCCCATCTCTGTGGCCTGTGGGGAAGGTGCAAGCCCCCGGTAAACAGCCTCCATGTAATGAAGTCCACGCGTGCAGCAACAGAAAACAATTTTATATGCAGACAAGGCCCGATTTCATAAGAAATTACTTATGCAGGCGTTCTGCAATTATCCTGTGATACTTTCAGGCAACAGTCTGACAGCAGTTGTGCAAACAATAAAGGGATTACAGAAATAAAAACAAATAATATTACACACACAGAAACTCCATGCTGCATGTGGACGGGATGGAGGGAGAAGCAGAGATGAGTGGAGCCGGGCAGGGGCCAGTGGCAGGTGAGGCCCAGAGGTGAACCGACTTCCTTCCCCAGAGCGTGGGCTGTGCCAAAGCTTGCTATGTGCTACTACTGGTAGAAGAAATGTAGGGGCCCCCTGCCCCCACCTCCTCCCCAGCCCTGGAGACGCGGGGTCACCTGCACACCTCTGACCCCTCATCCCTGAGGAAGTTGGCCCCTTTGCAGGAAGGAGCAGAGGGGGTGGGGACCAGGAAGGGATGGGCAGCAGGTGGATTGAGCTGCCTTGACACTCTCTCCTACAACAGAGCCCCCAGGTCAGAAGCATCTTGCCCTTCACTCTGTCCCTGTCCAGCTGCAGCCCAGAGAAAGTTTCCAGTTACTTTGGTGGAGGGTTGGATTGCGCTTCCCAGACACGGGAGAAAAAGTAAGTGGATCAGCCACACATGGGACCGAATGAGACTCAGAGAGGGTGGAAGGATTTGCCAAAGCAGCCCCTCACAGTTGGGTGGGCAAGGGGCTTTAAAATTCCCTGATCCCCCTGGTAGGCAGGAATCAAAGCCTGCCACCCCACCTCCACAGCAGACATGGGTAGGCACTCTACAGCCAGGAGCTGGGGAGATGGAGAGGAAGGCAGGGCCCAGAAGCCCACCGAGGGGCATCCTGACTACCCCACCCCCAGAAGTCAGGCGTTTTCTCACTGCAACCCACTTCTGGGGTCTGGTCCTGTCCCACGCAGTCAGGAACTGCCCCGGCCTGCCCACAGCACTTCCATACTCAACAGCCAGAGAATAAGGGCCCTGAAGAAGTGTGAGACTCCACACATGCTTCCTGCCCTCTGACTCCACCTGCTCCAGACTGGGAGATCCCGGGGGCACCCTGGGGTCAGCACTGGCCAGTCCTATGGACAGCCGCCTGTGCACTGTGTATCTGACCTTCCCTGAGGGCAGGAGTCACCAAATGCAGGCCCAGCTCCACTCGGCCCACAGATACACTTGTGCTTACAGAAAGTTTTTTGAAAAGTTAAATTAATTGCCAACATTAGAAAAGAAAAGAAGAAGAAACAGAATTTTTTTTCCAACTTCCTTTAAAAAGCTCCAGAAACCTAGATAAGCTCTTCCCATACCCTCAATGGCTACCATTCACAGGAACTGGGGGCAATCATCCCTCTGGGAGGGGCGGGTCAGTGCTCCCCTGTCTGCTCTCTGCACACTCTGCTTCATGCATTTGCCACCCAGACCCTGAACTTGTGTTAGGACAACTTCTGAGAGGGATGAGGCCTTCCCAGGATGCTCGGCTGTGGGCCAGGGCCACGCCGCCCAGGTGCCCCTCCCCAGGCACACACTCCAGGGCAGAGTCTGGAATCTTTCCCTGGCTAAGCATTGATCATCTTGGTCCAAACTTTCAGGGTCCTATATCCCTACAGTGGGTCTGCTGGAATACCCAAAGAGTGTTCCCAAACACCTGTTCCGGTATCAGGCACTCACGACCAGAGTCCTGCCCTGGTTGCACCCTGGGTGTTGGCAGAAATCAGACTTGGCCAGGTTTTACAATGCTTATGTCCCAAAATAGGCAGAAATATAACTGGATTTGTCGTATATTGGCCTTGCTTAAACCAAAGTGTGACAAGCAAGCATTGATGAATGATCACTAACCACGCCATGTGCCAGGAACCGGAGGGATGAAGACAACACCATCCTCACCCCCCCAGACACAAGCTGGGCGTCCCTTCCGCTGACAGTGGCCCCCACATTGTGTGGAACTGCCTGATGGGTGCCCTGTTGCACACACATGAGAACCGGGCTGGGCACACTCATAGGTTCTGATTCTGGATCTGCAAATGACTTACTGTGTGACCCTGGGCAAGTTTCTTGCCCTCTCTGAGCCCTCATGTCTTCTCACCAACAAAATGAGATAGCTTTGCTCATAAAGCTTTCCGCCAGCCCAAGGGTTCTATAAGCCCAGGAATGATTTAGAATTTCTGAAAAATGAGTACTAATTGCCAATAGCCCCACAATGCCCCAGAGAATGAGGCCTCTACTATAAAAACCAAGGATTAAACTTATCCCACAAGCTATCAGATGTCTCAACACAACCCAGTATTCCCTGAAGTGAGTGGGTGGTGTTGCACCTCCCTGAAAGCCACTGCATCCTCCTTCTGGACACAGACTCAGCCAAACCAAGGCTCCCTGAACAAGGAGCTGCCCAGGAGGCTCAGGTCCTCAGGGGCAGCCACAGTCCACTGCTCCAAGGGCAGGGACCCCGCATGGGCACACATCTCCTGCATCCATGAATCCTGCAATTCCTGACTCCCAGCTCTGGACAAGTCTCCAGGACATCCCTCCAGCAGAAAATAAAGTCCACCAAGACAGAATTCAGGCCACTAGTCCCTCAGAGCCTCACCACACCTGAGAAGGTGGGTTTTTGCCGAGACACTCTATCTGGTTAAAAGCAACATAAATGTCAAAGAACGTCGGCATTCCTCACCACGACCCACAAGCTGTGGCTGATCTGAGCCCTCCAGCCTACCCACTCTCTCTGCAAGGCTCCAGCCACACTGGCCGCCACTCTGCCCACACCACAGGGCCTTTGCACCCGCTCTTCCCTTGCCGGGAATGCTCTCCCAGACCTCCACTCAGCCTATTGCTCTATGTTCTGCAGACTTTACGCTGCCAATGTCCCTTCCTCGAGGGGAGGGGCATCCCTTACCACCCACCCAGTACAGACACTCCTCCTGCCCTTCCCCACCCATTTTTTGGTTTCATTGTCCCAAAGTTTTTTTACTGTCTAACACCATCTTACCCACTGGGTTCCTGCTGACTGCTTCAACCCCCTTACTGTAAGCCCCTAAAGACAGAGGCCTTGTCTGTCCTGTCTAGTTCTGCACCCCCCAGTGCTGTGCAGTAGCTAAGAGATCAGTCCCAAAACCAGGAAGGGCCGTGCTCGGACCTCAGCCTTACCGGCAGCCTGAGGCGGCAGCTCCGCTCCCCTGGCCTCAGCTCCCACATCTGGCAAATGCAACTGAGAACGCCATTACCTTCTGGGGGCTTGTGAATTGAGGAAACCCCAAGGAATGCCCAGACCAGACTGAGCTCTACTCCACCTTTCTCTCTAGAGTTACAGAGTTCTCTGGTTTGGGTTCTCTCCCGGGGAAGGTGTGAGTGGTGGGGCCCTACTTTCCCACCTGGTCCAGCAGCTACAGAGGCGCTTGCAGGGATCTTTACCTCCTTGAGCCTGGAGATCTCCTGGTGAAGATCAAAAACAACGCAAAGCCCCCCACACATGCACAGGGCTTATCATCATTATCACATAGAAATTACAATTATTCACTCCCTCCTCTGGGCTCCCAAAGTGCCGCCACTGCAGCATTTAACTAAGGTAATTACCGCCGCCGGAAGGCTACTGACTCACTCTTCTGAAACAGGACAACGGGGCCAGCTCGGGACAGCCAGAGACAGCCACAGTCGATCAGCAACCCAGGCCCAGATTGTCAGAGGTGGCCACCTGGGTCCGGCAGGTGCCCAGGCTACAGTGGGGGCCGGTACGTGTCCGTCAGATAAAACAAAGGTGCTATGGCCCCTGAGTGCCACTCCCTTCTGGAAGGAACTGGGTCTCAACACCAGAACCTGGCATCTTTCAGAAGGATAAAGCTACAAGGAGCCAGACGGTCAGATCTGGAAGATGTGCCCCCTATCTTTGCAGGGTTCTCTGGAAATCTCCACTGTGGTGGGACGTCGAGTCCTTTCTGGAGTGTTCAAGAGGTACGGTTACCAAGGGACCACTTTGGTGCTTACAGGGGGCCGTCTGGTTGTCCCAAAGCTGCATTTGCTTGGCATTTTAACAAAAAATCAAGCATCTAATTCAGGCGTCCTCAAACTACGGCCTGCAGGCCACGGAGGACATTTATCCGGCCCACCAGGTGATTTTTGCCACCGCTGCCTGTCCTGCTTAGCAGCCGACTCGTCCCGGGGCCCATAGTCCGGCCCTCCAACGGTCTGAGGGATAGTGAACTGGCCCCTGTTTAAAAAGTTTGAGGACCCCTGGCTGATTCAACAAATTGGGAGGGCGTTGATGATAAGGAGGGAGGTAGCTCCAGAAATCCAGAAAAGGCTCGAGGCTTGAATTAGCCCACTGCCCACCTGCTCCAGCCAGCACTTCACAGTTCCAAGCCACTCGGAAAAGGGAACCTCCCCCACCCCCACCCCCGCCGTGGGGCCAGATACACCCATGGTGTCAGGCCGGGATAGCCACAGAGAGGCCAGAGGGAGGTACCTACATGTTTTCTGCCTGTTTCTAAGACCTGTCCCCTTCCTTGGTCTCCAGAAGTCCCAATCCTACTTCCCATTGGCATGACCCCAAAATTATTCTAAGGTGTCTATCTTCCATCTGGGTTGACCTGGCCAATCCCACACAATACCGAGTCATTGTTCCTTATCTTCCAGGGGGCCCACAACTGAGGTGATTAAGTCGTCAAAATATATGCCTTGGCGGGGAGGCTGCAGCCACTGTTAATTCTGCAGAGCCCGCAAAGCCCACACCAAGGGTGTGTGTGTCTATCTGGTGCAGAAAGGTACCTGAGTCCCTTCACCTCCTCTCTCTCCTCCATCTCCACCGGTCAGGTACCTGGACAGGTGGGTCATCTTTCTCTACTCTTCCAGAGGGGGTCGGGAGAAGTGGCCACCTCCTTGAAGAGCCCCACCCCCTATGAGGTACAGTATGTAGAATGTGCCAGAACGTGTGCTCATTCCCCCCGGAGAAGCCATTCTTACCTCCCTCCCCCACTTTAGGCCCTTGACTCTGATGCTACACTGGCTAGGAGCATCCATGCGGCAGAGCCCCCACCATCAATGTAGCAGCTAAATATTGTAAGACTCCTAACTCCCCCATCTGTGTTTTGCCTCCCAAGAGGGAAAATAGTCTTCGCAGACGTTCCCTTATCTGGCAGGCAAATTCTAAACCTCACTGGCAACTGCAGACTTGTTTTCCCAACCAAACAGCTATGGAACCAAAAATTATTCCTGCCTACGATATGCTGAGGAGAGAACTAGCCAAAAGGCTCAGCCTGCGAGCTCGGGGACCGGAAACCCACGGGTTGTCCCCATTGCTGGAGGAGGCCCAGTGCTCTGAGAAGTCACGGGTGCCAGGGGAGGCCGCCCGCCGGCTGCTGGAAGCTTCCATCGCTGGTGTTTGCTGCTCCTTTTTCTTAACACAGAATACACCCACCAAGAAGCTGACGGAAAACACTCACCGCAGTGTGAAATCAACACTTTCTAACTCAAATAAAGGGGGTTAAAAAAAAAAAAAAGGAAAACTTCCAACCTTTTTGCTGCAGACGATTTTACATGACGCCTTAGCAGCACCCTGTCCCTGTCCCCTGCCACCATCAGGAGGACTTTGGAGCCCTGAACCCTTGCTTTCCAAATTCTGGCATTTCTCTGCATTTTTTCCCCTATCCTTTCACATTCTTAATCCCGGAGCCCTGCACCTGTGCAGTTAGTTACTAATAAACCAGTATCTGATGATAACCGGTGAAGCCTAATTGATAGGGGCCTTTATCGACTGGCCTTGATGTCTATCTGGGGTTCTCAACAGCCAAGATTTAAATGTTTCATTTTATTTTTAACTTTCACTTTTCCACATTTCAGCAATGTCAGGCAGAGAGGTATGGTTTTACTATCAGAAAGAATCATGGTGCAGAATAATTTATGACTTCAGCTTGGGCTTTCAGAAAAGCTATTTCAAATCTTCACTTTGATTTGGTTGTATCAAAACTACTCAAAATAACAGCAGCACTTTCTTGGAACCAGAATATGTTAGCAGCACCTCAGGATTTTTGAACTGAAGAAGCCTCTTTTTTTTTTTTTTTTTTTTAATCCCAGAAGGAAACTTCAGAAAGGAATTAAGCCACAGAGGGTAAAAATAACATTTTTTTCACAACTGCTTTTTTTCCTCTTCCCCACCCAGCCCCAAACACACCCAAACCACAGAGGAATGCCTCCCCCATGGGGAAAGGGCCTGTAGCCACCACTCACCCAGAGGTGACTGGGCAGGTCCCCTAAATGGCACCTGGGTCAGGGACAGGCTTGGGGGGGAAGCCCCTGGCTGGTGCGGACAGAGGGGCTGTTTGGTTTGAATTTGTGTTAGGTCAACGCAACAAAGCAGAGAGAAATGAGGTGTGTCGGGGCGGAGGAAGAGCTCTGATATCGTAAGACTTACCTTAGCAGCTTAACTGCATACTTGTCTTAAGAACTGTCAGGCTGGCGAGAAACGCCCCAGAAGGGATGAAGTTGGTCCGAGCACTGACAGATCGCCAGAGGGGCGTCCCAGCTCCCTATCACAAAAGGAAATACAGAAAGAAATGATGTAAAGTGAAATGTAACAAATTCACCAAATCACGGCGATATGCAGAGGTCAAGGAAATTCAACTGAAAAGGTTAAAGATGAAATCAAACCCGGCGTATGAGAATGGAAATCTATCCCAACGCAAGGCCACTGGTGACGTGCTGCAGGCAAGAAGCTAAATACTGCCTAGCGCTGGGATCTTTCATTTTCATCAGATCAATAAAAGCTTATATTTATCAGGATTCCAAGCAGCTGCCACTTCTGACAACCTCCACTTTATTGCCTCACTCCCTGCGCTGTATCAGGGCAAAGAGGACAGGAGAGCCGGGCTTTTAATGCTATTTACACCTGAAGACACAATTCCATTAAGAGGTCCTGTTTTGTTAAAGAAACAGGGATTGATATGATTATATTGGCAGGAGTGGGAAGCCTCTTTGTTCTGGTCCCCATGTCTTCTCCCTTTGCAATCCAGACCCAGCAAGAAGATTTCCTGACTCCAAGCTCACGGGCACTTCTGTGTTCAAACTCACCATTTACAAAAAGAGAGACGAGGCTTTCTGCTAAAACAGTTACCACTCTAATCATCTGTACAACAATATTTGCTATCAGGCATTCTAAATAGATTATCACCAGTCCATCTGTGTCATTATTGATTTATAAGGCTTTAAGCAGCTTTAGAATGGAAGCTTTCCCACCGAGGGGCTCCTTGTATAAATCAGAGCCGTGCTCAAATATAGCAGCCATCACTCAAGATATTGTTCTTAAAAATCATAACAAGGAGGAGAAAATGATAAATGGCTTGTAATATACTGATCCAGAGTGATATGCAAATCTTGTTTTTTAAATATATGACTTGAGTAAAAGGAGGCATCATTAACATATGAATGCTGTATGCAAATGACGGTGGTAGAGCAGATGTTGGTGCATGTAATTGACCTATATGTGAATTGCATCAGAACCCTTAACTCTATTAATTCACTACCCAGTAACTAGATATTGTCCAAAAAGTACATTCTTTGAAACCATATACTGGAAGCGGAGCTGACAGGGTTCCAAGGATGCTGAAACAAGGTCACTGGCACTGGCACTCTGCTATCATCTGCATTCCCTTCTTACCAATGACATCATCATGTGGCCGTGTAAATCGATCACTTAATAGCATTTAGAAAATACTGCAGTGGGGAACAGGTTATAAAAAAAAAAATGCCCCAGTTTTATTCTTTTCCTTGGCAGAAATGTCATACCTCTTAAACTGAGGGTTTGTGCATGAGTGCACTGTGAAACACACAGATGCCATTTTATTCCCCGTCTTTATTTTTCCACTTCTTCTCAGAATGACATTAAATTGTATTAAATAGCCTTTTGTCCACAGGGCACAGACCACCCCGCATATGATAATGTATTAATGCCCCACGTTCCAGCCACTGAGCTGAAACATTCTGAGACTTGGAGGATAAGTATGAAGCACCATTGTGTGTACAGCCTGCTAACAACTGTGACACATACTAATAGAAACATACCTAATAAATTACTGCTTTCAGGTCTAGCAAGCTGACATTTCTCTGCAAGGGACAATTTTATATTTGTGGCACAGAACAAAATTGCTTCATATGAAGCCACTGTGGATTAGCATAAAAATTAACACTTAAATTTCAGCTTATTTTCCACCCTCTCCTCCTGCCACAACAATCAATTCCTCTTATAAATCTGATTAGATTTTATGATGCTTATTATTCAGAGCATGTCTCAACACAGCATTCACAGGCTTGAAGACTATTTGTTTAAATAGAAAAAAAGAAGCAGATAAATCTATAGGTATTTTTTATTACCCCATTCCCCACCAGTTTCTTTCTTATATTGTAACATCAGTAATTGATTGCACACATTAATTAACATGTAAGGTAGAAATTCTGCATTATGCATGATTTATTTCCCTATCTGGTGAGTAGGTTTGTCTGCTGCCCTTGTGTTTCTAGGACATTGGGCTCGATTCTGGTCCAGACATAAATGCCAATGCTCATTCCCCCTGAAAGTTATTAATGTCAGATATGAAATGAGATTTTTGATTTCACCTGCTTACTAATCCACAAAAGCTGTTTTGAGTGATGCAGGCTTAAACGCCGAAATTTGAAATGATATATGGCTATATCTGATAACATGCAAATATGTTCATTAGACATAATTTAGCAGGAAAGAATAACAACACTTTTATAACAAGTCTAGGTCAAAAATGGCTGTTAATTAAACGAGTCGTGAAAAATGGCATTCCAAGGAGACTGTCCGGCAGACGCCAGACTTTCTAGGGATACGCCACGGATTGGTACCCGATGCTCTGCACCAAAACAGAGTGGGGGGGAGACAGACACGACTTTCTGGGCCCCTTGCACAGTCCGAAGCACGGCGAACAGAACTGTACCCACACACGAACCTCAGTCTGATCACATATCCGGCTCAGATTTTAATGGTCACACACCACACTTCTCCATTCAAAGATGAGATTTCACTTTCTGTCTCAGCGGCTTAAAGTGATTTATATGGTTCACTCCTTCACAAATAAACCAGAAAAGAAATTAATATTATATCCGGCCATGCTGCTGGCTGCCCCGAGTGTTTATGGCTGTGTGTTTTAAATCAAGCAGAGTAATAGGCAAAAAGACAATTGGTGTTGAGGACAGGGTGGGGGGCCGAGGTGGACGGACCACAGACTCCAGGGCAGAACGTGTGGGCTCCCTGTTCCTTCCGTCCTGTACAGCCCTTCTCAAGTGTACGCTGCCGTTACCTAGGGAACAAGTGTCGAGTAACAACTCTTCTCATTGGCCGTGAGTTGAGAGTCAGTGTCGATGGGAGTCTGATACATAGCCAGCTGAGCTGGGCTTCTTGGGGCGAGGCTTCCTGAATACCTGGGAGTTAACTACAGCACAAGGAAGGCAGAGAGGGTTTCTGACTGGCCACCCACACTGCCTTTGTTGCAGGAAAGGGCAACATACACCAGGGGTTAAGGCCCAAAATATCTCCCGGAACTAACAGGTGCCCCGTGCCAGCCTGCATGTGTAAAAGTCACTGGTTGTCCCTCCCTTGATCCAAAACGTCCTTGCAGCCAGATATGAAACACAGACTTCAAACCAGAAAAGGCAGGTAAATGCATCTGGAGTCTCATGCAGGAAGGAAAACCAAGGGTGAGGGCAACATCACCCCACAATCCCAGCAAACCCACCTTAACAATCAGCCCATCTTCATGACACCAAGGCAGAGCTTGATGACTCCTCGCTGACTGGTGGAGGCGGAGGCCTCTCCCCAGTGCCTCCCTGTCCGAGTATAAAGCATTCTCATTCTGAGCCTGGCTCGGTTAGTGTTGTTACAACTGCCGGACATTTCACCTCCCCTTTGGACTGTGTTTGGGGGTTTCTGCGCTTTCCAATACAGGATCTCAGCCCATGGACAGGAGCAGGGGCACCCACCCTGCCTGCCTCCCAGGGATACGGTGAGGTTCACAAAAAGAAAATAAATGAGGACTCTTTGGTGGGAGAAGAGACGGAAGCCTAGTTCTGCATGGCCCGTCCCCGCATTGCCTGCCCCACTCCACATGGCCCCTCACAAGACCATCTGCCTAGCCGGCCCCTCCTTCCCACCCTGGGACACTCCAACCCTGGCTTGTGGACCCAGCCATCTATTGCCTTCCCATGGGGGGTCTATTGCCAAATCTCAAGTTCCAGGAGCAGCCCAAGGATGGTCTAGGGTCACAAGAAGGTATGTTGAGAAGACCCAAAGGAAGCCATGAATTCTCAGATCAAGGAGAAGAATCTCAGCATGGGAGTGACATCTGAATTCCACAGTCCCAGAGGATCAGTGTGGCCCACCAGCAAATGTCTCCAGCAGCCCCTGGTGCTGTTCACCCAACTTCATGCAGCTGCCTCCTCTGCATCCTACGATGCAGTGAATCACTTCTCTGCCTTTTGGTGAAGCTGGAGTGTCCATCCAATAATGTGAAAGATGCCCAGAGTCCACTGTGGGTGTGGGTGAACTGTTTACACGGTCCTCCAGAGTCTTTATGTTAGAGTGTTTTATTTGCGGGATAAGTAAATGGATGGATGGATGGATGGATGGATGGATGGATGGACTAACAGACATGCACACACACAAATATTTAAGCAAATGAATACGTGAGAGCATGTGTGAATGGATGGACAGAGAGATGAAGAGACGATGGCTGAAGGAGTTTTTAAGAGTAATAAATGCATGAATTGATGGGTAAGAGCTCAGAGACATATGTAAATGAAAGACTTGCCTCATACAAGCCACTGGACTTCTGTAGTGGACATGTGAGCTCCCCTATCAGGCCCACCTAGTGGGTTGAGGTGCCACATAGAGGTCCTTGTCTTGTTTACTAGTGGGGAGTCTGGTCACCTGTCCGTGGCTCCCTTCCTGTTGCTCAAAGAACACTGACTTTTACAAAACCCTAGTGCAGTGGTTCTCAACCTGTGGGTCACAACCACTTTGTAACAATGAAAATACAACCTGCATGTCAGATATTTACATTATGATTCATAACAGCTGCAAAATTACAGTTATGAAGTAGCAATGAAAATAATTTTATGATTGGGGGTCACCACGGCACGAGGAACTATATTAAAGGGTCGCAGTATTAGGAGATTAGGAAGGTTGCAGTTGGGTTCTGCACAAACCCTCACAGAGTGTGGAGAGGGGAGACGGAAAGATTCCTGTCTTCTATCTGAACATTCGAGAGGAGAGGACTTGGCCAGGGTGTTTTTGACAGCAAGAGGCCTGGCCCTGTGTAGGTTGTCAGCGCAACTCTCTAGGACTGGGGAAGTCTTCTTGGGAGGCAGGAGCCACAGGGGTCGAGAGCCGAGATCCCAGACCAGATCCCAGCAGGCTCCAGCCTCGAGGTTAAAGAGTCACATGACACCCCAAGCCCCCACTTCTTCATCTATAGAACAGAGATAATAGATCTGGAAGTGCTTAGCTCAGGGTCTGGCACCCTGTAACCACTCTGCCATCAGCCACCGCAGTCTGCTAAGTCTGGACAGTTCTGTCCTGTGGGCACTGAGTCCCCGGCCTATGGACAGCTGAGTCCCAGGTAGACCATCCATCTTCCCCAAATGCACCAGCCACCAAAAAAGTAGGGGGCAGAACAACCACCAAGACCCTCCCGTCACAGAGCGCATATTCCACTTCTACCCGAAATCCATGGATCTGCCTAAATAAAGACATTTCTCTTTAAAATGGCTGCGCAGAGCAGATCTCCATGGCATCTCTGCTCTCGTGTGGAACTTGGCTTCCCGTCTGCTGGATTGAGAGCTTAGTCTAGATTTGTGGGTTTTCAGCATTTTCTAGCAGCAAATACATGTCCCAAGGAAAATCTCTCCCTCTATATGGGCAGATCAAAAAGCACCGTTGCTCTGTCCCAAGCTGCAGAGAAGAACTCCAAGCCTCTCCCTTTTCTTGGCTCTCGGGGAGCCTCCCAGCACCCTCGGGGGCCCATGGAAGCCCATTTGAGAACCAATAGGCTGGAGCCCTTCAGAGGGTCATTGCATCTGATACTCTCTTGCTCTACTCATTGAGGCATTGGGAAAACACGTCCTGAATGCCTGGTCATCATTAGGACTCCACACCAGCCCTAAAACAGTTGTCAACACCTGGCACCAACCAGCATGGGGCTCAGCTGAGATGCTCTCTGTCCTCCTCACCCTGCAGGTCTTCCAGCCCCGACCCACCGCCTGCTCCTCTCTTCTCTTTCCAGTTCTGCCCCTGACGCCAAGCCAGAGGTGACAGCCCCCTTTCAGGCAGGCCGACCCAGACCCCAGGCACCATGGAAGGCCAGAGACAGGCTGGGTCCACAGCTCCCACCCCCAGGTGGAGAGACTTAGGACACGCTAGGAAAAATGGGCACCCAGGATTCTCTCACAAGTGGACTGGCCACAGGTGCGTCCTCTTTCCTCCTGCTGACCGGGATCAGCGCTACCCAAATATCAAGACATCTACCTGCCACCCTCGAATTGTCTGCTTGTACCTCTGCACTGTCAACTAGTCAAGACTTCTGTGTTTGAAATTGATCACAGATTTCCTTCGATCAGTTTGTATCAAGGGGACATTTTATATACCATCACCATAAAGAAAAGCCAGTATTTATTCCTCATCTGTGTAAGGTCGACCCTGGAGTCATCTGACGGTGTTGGGGACAGGGCAGGAAGGGGCCGGGGCGGGGGGCAGTGAGCTCTAGCCTTGGGGACAGTAGCCGGGGCTGGGCCCTCCTCTGCCTCTGACAACCTCCCCCACCCCACTGTCTCATCTGTCAAAGGGGAACAACAGTTATACCTATCGCACAAGGCTGTTGCAAGAACTACCGAAACGGAGACAATTAATTAACATTAACTCATACCTGACGCCAAACTGGTCAAGCAGTGTCGTGTTACATGGTGATGAGACCACAGGGCTGAGCTCCCTGCCCAGGCAGCCACTGCTCTCCATCAGACCTCAGGAGTCCCTTCCCTTCCCAAGCCTTGACCACCCCAACTTCACAATGAGGGGCTTGAACCCAGAGGACTTCAAAGAACCTGTTTCCTATGGAATCCTCAAGCCCCCCAAGGCCTAGCCTTGGTGGACCAAAGGCCTGCTGCTTTGCTCCTGCCTGGGAAAGGGACTCACTCAGCAAGGGCTCCCGTGGCGTGGCAGGCCAAGGCAGCGGAGGGGAGACACAAGAGCTGATAGTTCCCAAGGCATAAGGAGGGAACTGGGGAAACGGGGGTATCCCGTCCCCAGCATGGAGTCTGAGGTGGACCACAGCAGTGTCCTCGTCCCCCTAATAGGGGGCAGCCCCAAGAGTGGGAGACCAGGGAGCTGGTACAGACAAGGGTATTGGTGATGACTCCCCACCCCCAAAATGCAGCACCCACGGTGGGGCCCTGGGGGGCCTCTGCAAAGGAGCCGCTTCCTCCAACACTTGTTCTTGGGGTTGTCCCATTGTCACCTCAGCCTATTACCTTAAAAAATACTGAAGCAGTGGCCCTTTGTGGCACCACTCGGGTGGGCCAATCTCAACCCCATGCCACTCCCCTACATCCAGCCCAGGCTTCTGCTGTGACACTTTCTCTGGAGCGGAGCTGGATTTTGGTTCTTTGCCCTGAAGCATTCAGCACCAGTCTGCAAGAACAGGTCGCCCTTATGCTAACAGTTTCATTTATTAGAGTCACATCGCCTTCTCAGCTACATGAAAGGAACTCCCTCTAAAACGTGATGGGAACGGCTGGCCTTCCCCATGACAAAGTCACACCATGTATGTGTGGGTCTGTGACTCCCCTTGAGTGGAGGCCCTGTGTTATTCCAGGGCTCTGGACTGGCAGTCCTACTATGGACACCCCCCTCTTCTGCCTCATCATTATGTCAGCATAGGGTCTGCCCAGGTTTAAGCCCTTCCTCCAGGCACCCCCGCAAGTTGCTGCCTCACCCAGCACGAGGCATGGGGCAGGGTGCTGAGAAATTTGTTAACATCAGTAAATAGAGCTTGCAGTGGGTCCTACGAAGACAGGCTCCGCCCCACCCAGGAGTCACTAGGTGTGGCTTCTGGACAAATACACACATATGTAGAGGTTTGTCTTGTAGGAGTAAACACATGGTCTCTAAAATAGGCAATGTTGAGTCTCTGGCACAAAATGAGGGTCTGAAGCCGACACTGTTTATAATCTGCTGGAACCCTCAAACTTGCAAGCCCTTTTTCCAGAAACATTCATGTGAAAGCCTCTTTCTTAGGAACGGGTACTCGTCTTACTCCCAGGCAAGCTCGGAGGGTGCTACCATACAAGGGCTTACCCAGGGCCCGAGTCTGTCCCCACGGGGGCGGAGAGAGAATGGACCCAGGGACAGCAGACCCTGGACCGGTCTGCGCCGGGGCAACCCACGCCGAGCCTCTTGTGGAACTGGCTATTAACAGCATGGCTGATGCATCCTAAGGCACTCTAGCCAAGCACGGTCATGACAAAAACCCAAATTATTTATTCAGGTGTTTACTGAACCCACAGTCTTTATTAAAACAGCATAAGAAAACAATAAAAAAATGTATTTTTCCTTATTTCTTTCCGTTGTTCTGCTTGGCAACTTTATTGCACATTAGTTCAAAATAAGCTGCCAATAAAGTTGGGTAAAATTAAACTCATGCTGGAGTTTTGTGTTTTTTCCTCAATAATTTTTGCTGGGTTGTTTTTATTTTCATAAGGATTTGAAATGCGGCACTATCTTAGGTTCCGAATTTCACAGTCTGAGTAGTTACAACTTAACTTCTACAGAGTTTATGAATTCCAATTTCAGTTCTTTTAAAATGAGTTTGGTTTTACTGTTGGTTTCATACTGAAGAGGTCTTTGTAGCAGTTTGTCTTTTGCTATACAGAAAAAGCACAACATAAAACCAGAATCTTCTATACTGTAATTAGACTCGGAAAATTACGTGATTTCTAATTTAGCAGAACCTCAGAACACTGCGTAGCCCGCAACCCAAAGTCAACATTTGTTTTAATACGTGATTTCAAGAAAATATTTTTTTTAAGATAGCATTTATGAGTAGGCCAAAATGATTCAATTTAAGATAGCAAAAAATAAACATCTTGGAGTAAAAATAACGCACTACCGTAATTCGATTGTAGTGAAAATCAAACGGCATGTGTCGTAAGCAAACAATAAGAATTTTTGTACAACCGAACATTTTCTGGCTATCTAACTATGATTTATACATCTAAAATGATAAATTTAATCCCATCGCCAGTAGATCAATTGCAGGTATAACAGATAAAACCAGAATAAATCATCGTATCACTGTATTGGAAACACAAAAAACAGATAGAGGGGGAGTTTTGCCTTTAAACTGAAATCTGTTTCAGCCTCGTTCCAAGGACAAGCTACCCTAGAGAAGCTCAATGTATACATAAAGTCATCTGATCCAAATATGCTAATGATTTTTATTGGTCAAATCTTAAAAGTGAGGTTTATTTTTATGAGTATGCATTAATTAACCCAGCATGTACTATCTTTCAGACTATCTTGCCAGAGACTCTCATTTAAACATGTTTATTGTGAAATGTTTGCATTCTCTACATTTGTGGCCCACACACAGATTATTTCATACTTTCCTTTAGAGCACTTAGAAAAGTTAAAAGGAGTTATTGTTTTTGATTAATGCCATTTTGGGGCAGTTAAAAAAAAAAAAAAAAGAAGGGGGGGAGAGTTCCAAGTCTTGGCTCTGCATGAATTCTTCAACATTAAAAAAAAAAAATCTTGGGCAAGTTCCACCGCACAGAGAGATGTAGGGGGTGGGGACTCCCCGGGTTTATTTTAAGGTGGTCTCCTAAAAGTGAACTTTATTAACTTGGTGTTTGCATGAACTGGTGCGGGATGGTGAGGGGCCGACGGGGCACCGCTATCAATCACGGGGCCAGAGGCAGACAGCACACAGCCGTGGCGTGGAGCCGCACAGATGGGAGTTCTAAGGCCCTGCCTGTCATCTTTTGATTAAGAAAAGGAAATGATTTCACTAAAAAGATATTCGCTCTTGTGTTGTTTTGTTTTAACTGAGTTTGTACTTTCCACCGAACTGGACATATTTATTGAGGCTTATAAGTTACTTCACGGTTACCAACATCACTGCAATCTCAACAAACTATTTTTTTTCCTTGCCAATTATCTAAATATCATAACTATAAAATATCTTAAAACATTCTCCATACTGTAAACATCTTAGCTACAAAGCTCCAAGTGTAAACAGTATGATGCATCAGAATGGTTTTAAGCGATGTTATAAAAACTGCTCTTAAAAACTAAACAAAAAATGTAAAGCTTCCATCTGTTTTATGATTTTTTCCACTGCTGAACGGCTGCTGTGTGCCAGTTCACTGAACCATGGCTTGCTAAAGAGATTGCTGGGGTCACAGATTGAAAAAACAAAGAGCAACGTCTTTAATGGTGGATTTTTTTTTTCCTCAAGTCTTCCTGACATGGCTGGAACCGAATTAAGTGCACAGCGGCAGAAAAGAAGGGACACAAAACTCACACACACACGGTGCTTGTTGCAAGAGGGGTCCTCTCTCTCAGAGACTCACGTTCTTTAAAGGATATCATTCCTGCAATTATTTCAGGTTCTTTGGTGATTGGATACCCGCAACCTCAATCTGCTCTCACTTCCTCACGGAATTTTCTTTCTGGCCCTCGACATACAAGTTAAAAATAGACAACAAATTGCATACGAAGAGAAAACATTCGGGCTGATTTCTTGTGTGCACATGCAGGTATAAGACAAAGATAACTTCAAGACTGCCAATTCCCCTCTGCTCTGAGCCCTGGTCCTCAGGGCCATGAGGGCACCTGAGCAGGTGAAGAGTCCTCAAAGATGCAAGAAGAAACCCGTCCATTCAGAGAGGCAGGTGAGGGGAGGAGCTGTCAGGGCAGTGTGTCCCAGCCAGTCCCCTGCTGAGGGGACACCGCCTTGCAGAGCCTGAGCACTATGTGGGGAGCCAGGGGGCTGAGTGGAGACCTCACTAGCCACCTGGGATGTACCCCAAGAGCCCCCCTGACACCATCATTTGGTGTCCACTTCTGAGAAACAGCAGCCAGGTGAGGGTTGAGTCCAGGCTCCCTGGCAGGCTATCTGACCCCTCTTCCCCCAGAGATGCAGCCACTGGGGTTAGGGTATTTCTGACACCCCCAGGAGAGGCTCAGAGTGAGGGGGACTCTGTGGGTCAGTCCACAAGGCCAGGTTTGACCAGCTGCCCTGTGCCCATGCTGCTCTTGAGGAAGCAGACACTCCTAGAGCCAGGACGGGGGCAGGTGGCAGCCTGCCAGAGCCCAGAGCAGCAGGGGTCAGCCTGCCCCCCTCACATAGGGTGCACCCAGCTCACCCCTGAGGTTGGAAGCATACACAAGTATCTAGGAAGAAGGGAAAGCCAGAGGCATTCACCCGACCTCTAGAAACAAATAGCCTGGGGGTCCAAACAGCCACCCACCCTCTCTGTCCAGGAGCCTGCCCAGAACACAGCTGCTTCCCCCCACCCCTCCACCCACAATTTCTCCTCCTACACCTCAGGATGGTAGCCGCCCCACTGTCACCCTACAGTGCAGAGGCCTTGCAATGCCACCCCAGCTAAGGAGGGCAACTCTCACCCCCAAGGTGGAGGTGTCCATGTAGGAAGCTGACAGGGGCCCACAGACCCTCCCGAGTGCAGGGAAGGCCAGCAGAGTATCGAGGGATCTTCCCAGAGTGAGCAAGGTGCTATGGGTGCCACGCCCTGATGTGTCCCAGCCCTATTCGCTCCTGCAAGCACCCACTTCCCGGGCATCCCACACCTTGCACCTCGCCTGGAAGAAGAACCACAGACTCTTTGGACGAGGGTCAGTCAGTGACTGCCCTCCAGCCCCACAAGCTGTTTTGGAACTGACTGTCACTGTGCTTGGGGCTACAAGGGTCCAGCACAGACCCCACGCCCCATCAACTGCTCAATATGCTGGTGCCCAGAGCAGCAGTCACCCCAACAGCACCCAGCCCGTTTGCTCTGTGGGCCCCCAGGCAGGCTGGCATGATTCCCTACACATTCCAAATTTAAATCTGGGACGCTCTCCCCTTTTTTCACTGCTCCAGAACATGGGGGAGGCATCTGCCTGGAAACAGCTGTCACCCAAAGGAAGAGGCTGTGCGTGCAGCTCTCCCACGAGCACCATCAAAAGCCACACAGCAGCCAGGGTTACTTAGCTACGGAACGTCACAGCCTGGGGGGAGGAGGGGAAAACAGAGGGCGGGCGGAGCAGACGACCTGGGCTTTCAGGTGCTGTGCCCTCAGACTCACCAACAGTCAGTCAATAAAACCACCCTCCATGGCAATCCCTGTGTCTCAGCTCCACTGGGAGAGAAACTGAGGCTCAAGGAGGAGATTTGATATGCCCAAGATCATGCTGCTGCCCAGAGAGTGTCTGCTAAGAAGTAACGCTCAGAGCAAGCCCCTTAGAGGTACTCACCACGTGCCAGTCTCCCCTGGTGTGGTCCAAGTTCACATCTTACAAAAGCCCTGTGAATTGCGATTAGCAGGACCCTCCTGCAGACAGGAGGAGACCAGGGCAAAGGAAGGTCAAATAGTTTGTCCAGGATGAGATAACCAGCAATCGGCACACTAGGGTACAGTCCCAGACTATCCAGCTCCCTTCTCCGGCCACTAGACACCCCACAAGCTGTCCCATCATTATGATCCCCGCCACCTCCACCACCACCATCATCCTCAGTGACACTTACTGCGCTTGTGCTGGGAGCCCAGCACAGAGCCACATTCTTTAACATTTATAACACGTTCTGTTTTAATTTCTATTATTCACTTCATCCTCACTCTAAAAACGCTAGGACACCGGGGCTCAGACAGGTTATGTAATTTGCTAAACGTCGAATAGGGAGTGGCCCCAGAGCCAAAAGCAACCCCAGACACCTTGTTTACCAGCCCCTGTGAGCGAGATGAACAAGACCCGGCACAAACATGCGGACAAGGCGGAGGCCTCATCGGAGGCCTGGCTGGGCCATGGGCCAGTGTCAGGAGAGGGATCTCCGAGGAGGAAACTGGACTGGTGCTGTGTGTTGGGCCCAGGAACGTACACAGTGCTGGCTCGGCTTTCCAGCTGCCGCCAACCCGTGTGCCATGCCTCTTACTGAGGCTAATCGCGACTGTACTGAGGGTTTAACGTAAGTCCAGCAAAGGGAAGGTGGCCAGGGAAGGCCTGGCCAACGGGGTGGCCAAGCCGGAATCCACAGTCAACGCAGATGCAGACGGGTGGTGGGAGCGAGTGCAAACACTGACCATATTTAGGAGAAGTCGGAGAGTGGGGACGCCAGCCATCGGCTCAGCAACCCAACTCTGCGGCCAGGCGGCCTGGCTGAAGTGTCCAGTGACAGCTCTGGCCTCCCTGGAGTGGGGCCCCGGGCAAGGGTTTCTGTCTCTCTCCCTCGAGGTAGTTCAAGTTCACGTGGTAGGACAGTGAACTTGCTAGAGGGGTGGAGAAGAGGGTAACAACCAGAACTGCCATCAAGAAATGCCGAGGTCTTCCAGGATGGGCCACCAAGAACAAGACTTGGAAGAGACAGCCCACATCATCAGAGACCTACGGGCCACCAGCCACCCTTTCCTGAGTTCACACGGCCCAGACACAGACGATCTGAAAAATGCTGGTGGGTCAGGCTGCACTTTCCTCGAACTAATCACTAATGAAGTTTGGGGTGAGCTATTTTGAAAGCAGCCCACACAGCATAACCACACGCCATCATCAGCTGCCGTCCTCAAATGCAATTTCATTCATAATTAAATATGAAAAAGCCACCACCTTAAAATAACATCAGAGGTCACAGCTGAACTCTGCAGCCTGGGCCTGTGCATTCTGGCCCGTACTGACCTGTCCGAGACGGTCTTGGAGGCATCCCAGGCACGCATCTTATGGTCCTGCCTGTACATCCTTGCCCACTCCACCCTCCCGCCCAGGCCTCTCCTTCTCTCTCTCCTCCACCTCCAAGTGACAGTCAGGAAGAGGCTCTCCTAATAAGCCTTCTATGACCCCAGACTGGGTGAACATTTGCAAGGCCCTGAACTTGTGCAGCCATTGTTTAGACAATCCTTCTGGCGAGGTGCAGTGTGTTGTTCTGGGCTGCTACTGAGCCTCGGTCCTCTCCAGGATCACTAGCATTGCACATGAGGTACCTGTCCGTTCATCCATCCACTCAGTAAACATTTGCTGAGTACCTACTATGTGCCAGGTGCCCGGAGAAAAAAAGGGAATGATTAGACATGGCCCCTGCCTTCCTGGAGGGCAACTTCTAGAAAGAATCAAAGTCAAATACACCAATAAATACGTAACGGATCTTCCAGCTGGACTTAAGTGTCCCCAGGCCAGACCCTGCTTTACCCCTAGGCTGGAGCCGAATCCAGCATAGGACACAGACGGTGCCCAGCAGGTGCTGACCAGCCCATGGCCCTGGGCAGGGTCACCTCCTCCTTCTCCTGTCCATAGTTCAGCTTCCACACATCTCCCGAATCCCATGAGAAGCGTTTCATTCAGTGGGGATGGTCAACTGAGCCAGGGCCACCCCTTGACCACTGCTGGTCCACCTTGTGGTTCTCAGAGCCTGCAGACAGCCCAAAGTTGAGCTGCGGGTGGTGGCAGCTGAAGGGCACTTGACCTAGTGGTCAGTGAACAAAAAGAAATGTCTTAACAGATTTGACCGTGACCAGAGGGCAGCTCCACTGAAGATTCTGTGCATGCACAGGGCGGATCAGGAGCTGCATAGAGGTGCATAACATGTATGGGCAGAGGGGAGACACTGACAGTCCCAGGGATCAGGAGCCCAGAGGCCGGAGGAGGCATGTCAGGCACTGGGAAGGAGGCCAGGTGTGGGGAAAGCGCAGATGACCAGACACCCACTACCAACTCTGCACTTGCTCAAGCCTGGCAGGTGCACGGCTGGGCTCCATGGCAAAGCAGGCTGGGGTATGGCGAGGCCTCCAGAAGCACATGGACCACAGAGGGACAGGAGACATCTTACTCATGAGACGGAATGGGACAGGCACCAAGCTGGGGTGGGGGTGGCGGCAGCAACAGCAGCTTCCACTGGGGAGTTTAAGACAAAACTAAACCTCTCGTGTGAATGATGATTTTACATGATGCCTCAACAGCTCTATCACAGGACACTAAGGCTCTGAGAGGTTCAATGACTCGCCCACGAGCTAGTATCACTTGAGCTGATACGTGGCAGGGTTGGAACTGAGGCTAGTTCCTTCCCACCTGGTGCTAAGTTCTCCATGCTCTGGCCATGTCTGCTTCCTCGGAACTCCCCCTGCGTCACACTCGACTTCTCCCACCCCAACACCCCCAGCCCGGCCTGAGCTCTAAAGGCTGGGCATGGGGCTGAAATGACCAGAATTTTCATTGTGGACACTGCTACCTCTCTGTGACTGAGCCACCATGTGCTAGCGCCCACGGCACACTCACACTTGTTATTTCTTTAAACATGTTCATGTAAGGGCAGGCAGGCCAGTGCTCGCAGCCCCAGCCCGCAGATGAGAAGACACAGGGCCTCCCATGACCCCTGTCTTAACCCTGGCCCCAGGCTTAGCCACCTCACTCCTTCTTGAGGCCCGATGTCCCTCAGCCTAGAAGCAAGAAGTTAATACTCCCTGGCCACATTGGAATTTGATTAGAATTCCAAAGGAGAAAGATGGGTTCAGGGGGGCATCCATTAATTGACTCCCTAAGGGAGCCTCTAATATGCCTTCACAAACATCTCTCTCTGGGCGTCCCCTAAGAATAGCAGAGCTTTGGGTCCAACCAGGAACCCATTATCCATACTCCAAATGTCAGAAGGACGGCTCTTTTGACATAAAGGGCTGCAAGAATGTTCTGGAACCCCAAGCCCTCACTTTCCATTGGTTAAGCAGCTTCTGTTTCTGGCTGCTCCCATCCTCCCATGACGAGAACCCTCGTTTTATTGGAAGTTGTGGGTCTGTCACCAACAGTGCCAATCAATAATCAGCAAACGACCGTCCCACTTGTGCAGACACTTCTATTTTCAACCTGAAGGGCGATTTGGGGGTTTCTTTTAAATTTAACTATCCTCATTAAGGATTCATAGCATACCAAAAGAGTGATTTAAAAAAAAAAAAAAAAAGTCATCTTTGCAGAAAAGGAATATCAGCAAAAATAATCACTATTCCGGGCTCGACAATGAGTCCCTAATGAGGACAGCAGCCATCAGTTAAATAAACATATCATTAGGGCGAGAATAGATGTGTCAACACAGACACAGCCCACTAATTTGTGGGGTGGTTTGTCTGTGGTTAGTCGTGGTGGGGTCTGGCTGGTGGGTGGGTGTTCCCAGGGCATAGTCACAGGTCACCTTTCAGAGGTAGGGCTTGGGGTTTGGTGAGCTGGCAACAGGTGGAAGCCGCTGGTGGGTCCAGAGACAGAAGGCAGGTAATGGGAAGGAGGCAGGCCTGCCTTATAGCAGGGAGCAGGTCTTCAACCAAGATGCCCTGGGCAGAGATTACACCAGTGAGGAAGAGGAAGCTCCACAGCCACACTGACCTCAGAGGCCAAAACACGCCTGGATGTTTACAGTGGACACACGGTCTCCACCCAGCACTCCTCGATGGCAGAAGCACAGGAGATGCTTCCTGAGAGGGACAGGGGTACAGAATCTGGGGGTCTCCATGGCGGAAGCCCAGACTACTCTGTCTGGGGTCCACAGTACTCAAGAGATGAAAGCGGGGCTGGGGCTGGAGCCAGAGAGAGGAGGTCCCTCCCAGGATGTCATGAACAGGGAAGGATGTCCTTTCAACCAATCTTTGTTGAGCACGCCCTATGGGGGTCACTATCACGCTGAGATGCAGGGAACAGCAAGGCCCTGTCCCTCATAGGATTTGCATCTATAAGAAGGAGGAAGAAAATAAGTAGATAAATAATTAGGATAATTACGGGTCAGGATAAAGTGTTGATAAAGTAAGGAAGCAGGGGGAGAGACTGCACGTAATCGGGGAAGGCTGAATTTATACAGAGACGCCCAGCAAGGACTTTCAGAGCAGGGGAGATTTGGGACCTAGGCCTGGCAGAGGAGAATGAGCCAGAATGCAAAGGGCCAGAGGAAGGAACGTCCTGGCAAAGGCCCAGGGGGTCAGCGCAGGCAGTGAGGAGGGTGTCCAGGAGAACGTTCCCAGAGAGAGAGAGTGTCTGGGGCCCCCACTGACCCAGAGGTGACAGTCTCTGAGGGGAGCAGGGCAGAGAAGGGAAAACAAGGGCCAGAGGATCTGTAGATTGGTGGCGGGAGGATAAGGTCCACAGCAGGGTGGAGGAAGGAGGAGAAAGGGCATCATGGCCGCTGGGACAGCAAGCCCTAGAGAGGCACGGTGTATGCAAGGCCGGCCACACCCACTTCACGCCTGTGCTCCTAGTGAGACCCTTCAGCTCAGCTGAGTGACTTTCCCCCCCGTAAAGCTGATGTGCCAGGACCCAGCGTGAAAAGGTAGCCATCCACGGTCACCTGTGGCTGGCGCTCTGGCAGGTGTACACAAAGAGAAAGAGATGCCAGAGATCTGAGGATGGATGCGGACAGTGATCACCGTGCCGGACGGCGGTCTCCACGCCAGAAGAGGGACAGGAAGGCACGTGGGGGATGGGAGGAAGTAGAAGGGCCAGCGGGTGAGGGCACCGGTGACTGACAGTGGACGCATTGCAGAAGGGGACAAAAGGCAGAGCGAGACAGGACACGGGCGCAAACCAGACTCCAGGGGCGGCACAGGAGTTGGCCCCTGTCCAGCCTGAGTGCGAGTGGCTAGGAGCTGTGATGGTTGAGAAAGCACAGTCCACCTGCTAGATGCATGACCTTGACATTCTCCATCAGCACCACCGGCCAACAGAACTCAGTGGAACCCCACCTGAGGCAACAGCACTACCAGGGCATGGGGATGTGGGTGACCTCAGAACAGCTATGCTCAAGGTACTCGACAGAAGACTGTGATGGAGCATCAGCATGACTGTCACAGGGACGGGAGAGACCTAAGGTCTGTGGCATTTGGGAATTATCTAATGAGAGGTGGTCATCTGTCACAAAGGTAAATAATACTCTTCCTTTTCCGTAGCTTGAGCTGAATTCTTCTCATTTTTACAGATTTCGGGCACCCCCGTGCAGATTTGTTACATGGATTTACTGCATGGTGGTGACATCCTGGCCTCTTGTGTGACCCTCACCCAATCAGCATATGTAGGACCATTAGATGATTTCTCATCTCCCCTTTTAATTCTCCAATATGTGCTTTTCTAGTCTTTATGCATTCTCATTATTCCCACTTATAAGGGAGAACACTCAGTTTTAACACTGTTTTCTGAGTTATTTCACTTAGGGTAACGTCTGCAGTTTCATCTATTTCATTGCACAGGGTATGATTTTATTCCTTTCTATAGCGTGTGTGCGTGTGGGCATCTCAGATTTTCCTTATCCACTCATGGACGCTTAGCTCAAGTCCGTACATTTGCTATTGGGAATAGTGCTGTGTTAAACATAGTGTAGTTATCTTTCATCTACTGATGCCAATGACCTCATGCCTGATTCACCCAGTGCCTTGCTGAAAATACAATAGGGCCTGAAACTTCTAGCCCTTAATTCCTAAAATGCAATTGGGTAAGCAGAATATATTTTGGAAATCAAAGGTCCTAACTTTCCAGTGGTTCCAACAAGGGCTGCCCTGACCTACAGGCCAAGCTCTCTCCAGGAGGGAGCCCTAGGGGCTGTGAAGCCGACTCCATTCAGCACTAGAAAGTGACCTAGCTACACGCTTCCATCCACTTCAGATCCTGAAAGAGCACAGGCCCACTGTGGCCGTGTCTTGAGAGCAGGTGAGGGTTAGTGAAGCCAGCTCACCAGCCATCATTTTATAGACACAGTCTCAGGTGTCAGAGCTGGAGAGCCCCAGAGCTTCCCTGCAGTGATGGGAGCCCGAGGCCCACAGTGCCAATGCAACTTTTCTAAATGCCTCAGTGGCAAAGCACGGCTTTCTCCCAGGCCTTCTGATTCCCACCTCCAAGGTCAAGGGTCCTCTGAGTCCTTCCAATTCCCCCAGCCCAGTCAACGGCAGTGTGCTCTCATCACAGAGAGAAGGCAGAGGACAAGCAGAACTGGCCCTAAGATGCCACAAACCCAGTGTGCAGGAACCCGACCACTCGAAAGTGAATTTCTGTCCCAGTTTTATAACTTTCCTCCAAGCTGACTACACCATCAAACTTAGTTTAATTCAATGCTATTGGCCACACACATGATCAGACTTACTACAGTTAACACGTAGCCTCCCCAGACCCTCCTGGCATTCCAACCAGTACCATCCATGATATATTACTTGATATTTACCCAACTCGGAAAAATCACACAGTGGTGCTGATGGTCGTGATGGGAGAGGCAGTCACGATAATGGAACCAAAGTGGTATGTCTTGAATGCCTACTGAATACAGGCATGATGGAAGCACTTTCAAAGACATTGCCTCATGTAAGCCATGCAACTATATCACCCTAAACATAATAGTTAGTCTATTTTCCTCGATCACTATTATTTGAAAATCAAGTTGCATAGTTCCATGACCCCTAAATCAGTTTTTATTTTTCTCCAGAAATTAGGTAGGAAGTATCCCCCCCGCCAACGGTAGACCCAGTAAGTTAAGTTATGCTCCAGAGAAAAGTATCCTGGCAGAGTAATAAATCTATATTAAAAAAATGTGTGCTTTAGCGGAAATATTGACATGACCCTAAGAACTCTTAGAAGCACCAAACAGCATGGCCATGCAGCAAGAAAGAGAGGGGGCTTGAAAAACTGTGTTTGTACCCTGCCTGGGTTTTCCAAGGTCTGTCCAAAAGACAGTTTCAGCAAGCACTTTTAAGGGCCTTGAATGTAATCGAGGTGCTCTCTTCAACGTAACAGAATCACCACTTTCTACGGGGGTTCGGTTGCATCAGCAAAAGTGCCATGCTTTACAAGACAGAACTCCATCAGTGTGACTAGACATGGAGTCTCCGTGGATAAGCAGATATTCTGTTGAACAGGCTTGAAATAGTTTCCTTCCCACCTCCCATTTCCTAGCACCCCACCTCCAAAATTCCAGCTAAGCATATTTTTACTTGAAGGCCAAAGTTGTGTGTTGTGTGTGCAGAGGATGCGTCTTCAGCAAGCAGAACCCAAGAAGCAAAAATCTTCCCGGTGAGCTGATCACTCTGGTCTTTTCAGACCTTTCTCAGTATCACTGTGTTCTGCGCGCTGCAGTTGTGAAGCCCAAGTTCTCAGATGTGGCTTTGACAGGTGTTTGTCTCCTGAGAGCCTCAGAGGACTCCTGGGCCAGCCCTTCTGATCTCTACAGTGCCTCCCACCCAGAGCCACCAGCCTACTTGATACACAGACTTTTGCAAAGCCAATCTTCAAACAAGACCTGTTTTAGTAAGATTTCAAAGAGCTCCTCTCGTATAAGTGCACCCCTCTCTACAACACTAATTCAAGGGCCCTGGGAAACTCCAAAAGGATCCCCATCTATGAACATGCAGCGCTGTGTCACCTCCCAGCCTCCAGCAGGTCCAGCAGGCATTTCCCTCCTCTAGGATGAAATCACCAGATCAGACCTTTATTTCTGAAGCACACATATGGCATGAATAACTATTTGCATTGCAAAACGATTCCAGGGGAACTTGGGTGATTGGTTAAGGCTACGTGGACAGCCAGAATGATACATCACCACTTACCAAAAAAGCAGTTATTAAGAGCCGAGTCCTGCCCTCTGGCCATGGCAGAGAACTCCCACCGAGTTCTGAGTGCGGATTAAGCAGAGCACAGAGTCTGCCTTGTCTGGGGGCTGCAGGGCTACAGCACTTCTGCTGTGATGGGGACACGACTCCCTGTCACAGGAGATCAAGTTGCTCTCTGGCAGCCATGGCCAAGGGCAGCCACTACTAAAGTCCCAGCTTGTTTCTCAATGAACCTTCAAAGGCTCAGCGAGCCCTTCTCTGCCAACTTCTCCAGGGCCTGTGTGGTCACTGGGGCCAGGCGACACCTCTCCACATTCCCTAGGGTGCTCCGCAGAGCTGGGCACACAGGAAGCAGCTAATTGCTCACGGATTAGCCGTATTTCAGCGACGATCATCTTCATGATTACACATAGAGGGCTTTCCCTCTGTGCCAGGCACTGTGCTGGGCACGCCACATGCACTGTTTCACTTCACCCACAAAGCAGGTTCCACACCCTCCAGAGAGGGAAGGAGACAGGCATAGGAGGGCCCACCTGTCCACACTGGTCATAGCGGCTCATCCGACTGCTGACCGTGAGGGACAAAGTTCATTGTCAGAGCTATGCCCTTCGTGACAGGGAAGGTCACAGGGGAATATATACCTGTTCTCCATCCTTAAAAGTCATTATGAGCCCTAATTTCACTCAGCAGAGGACAGAGATGTTGCCCAAAGGAAAAAAATCTCCCCACGGGTCACACTGCAGAGGTGGCGGAGAAGAAACATGGGGTCTTGGGAGATGGGAAAGTGCTCTGAGCGGAGCTGACACTTTCATCCGGGGGAGAGAGGCGGCCATGAACATAAAGACACCCAAACCCCAAACCAGTTCCTGGACGCTGCTCCCACCCCCCCCCAGTCCCCCAAATGAAGGACTCCAGGCCCCTACGTGCAGGTTTTCCAGAACTTCCAAACAAAGGCTGTGGAGGGGATTGAAAGGAACAATTACAGCATGCAAATGTCATGCGATTTTTGTCACTGATCTTTTAACATGCATAGCTGGGCTCACGTGTCTCCAATCCAAAATCCAAAATTGAAGTCTTATGTGGAGATAATTATAAGTGAAAATCAAACACAGGCCTGGAAAACACCCCACTTTCCTCATAAAATAACTGCTCACCGAGAAAAGCCTGGATTCCCAGAGAAAGCCAGGGATGAGATGGACTGCTCTGCCCCGGCCCAGGTTCCATCAGGTCTGACCGGCCAGAGTTTGGTGTAGATCCCGGGACCCCAAGTTTGAGGTCTGGGCCCAAAGCTGGAGGGGACAGTTGCTCCTTCCCTTACATGCATCTCAACAATGACGTGTCCTTTAGCAAAAGACGGTCGACGAACAGGAGAGTAAAATTACATAAGGAGAAAAGCTTGTGTTAAAAGAAAATCTCCTAGTTTACAAAAAATAATATGTGTCGGGGGGGGGCATTTGTATGGCATCCTTTACTTCCTTGTGCCAGAGAGTGGGGTGCACACCCTTCTCTCCAGCCACTGTGTCAGGCATGGAGAGTGATCACAGCTCCCTTCTCGGACAGTTGTCAGTGACCAGCTTTAAGGGGATTCCCTGAAGATGTCAAAGAGGTGAGCCCGGGCTGTCTGGAGGAGAGGTACTCAGCCACCATGGTGAGCAGGACACTGCCATTTAAAGATCTCTAACTTCAATTCTCAGCCCCAGACGAGAGTCCTTTTTCCTGCAGCCTGTCTACCCTGCATTGCTCCTGTGCCGCCCACCTATCCCCTCTTGGCCCCACTGGGTAGACCCCCAGCCCTCCTGCGACGCATTGGCAGGGCAGTGCCAAGCCCTGGCTGTCGGGGAGCACGCTCTATGCCAGGGGCTGGCCCTCCTCACGGCGCCTCTTCAAAGAGGCTGCTGTTTCCGAGCTTTGCCTGCTCGCCTGGAGCGTGGCAAGAGGTTACCACCTGACCCCAGCACTATTAAATCTTTTTAAAGTTTAATCTTCAGGGGATTTTGACTGTAAATAAAGAACACTCCACATGTAAAAAATAAACTTACACTCATGACTTCATGTGTGACCCCGAGTTCAATTTCTGTTTGTGATTTAGCAGAGAGAAGACAAGAGTATGTGCTGAGCAGTCTGTGGGCGCAGAAGGGGGCTCCCCAAACACATCGTGGAATCATCGCCTAGAAGGGACAGCCCCTCCCTTCATGTTAGGGACATGATGCCCAAGAGGAGAGGTGACCGCCAACAACCACACGCAGGGCAGCCCAGTGCCGGGACCAAGGCTTAGCTCCCTCCACAATGGGCACATCTGGAGGCTGTTCACAATGACAGCTGGCTTGGCCTTCTGCCAGGATTTGGTGTCAGGACCACACTTCCATGCAGCCCATGGTCCACAGAATTGTACTCCTTGGACAATGCCAGACCTGGTGCCTCTGAGACTCCACGCCCCAGATCGCTGTAGCACTCTGCGGCAGAAGGAAGGAAGGAGCCTCCCCAGTAGGAGGCGTGGGGATTCCCTGGAGTCAGAGGATGCACACCGCCCTGCCTCAGAATGCCCTCTCCACTGTCCTTGCCCTCCCCTGGAGCCCCACTGCATAGGCTGTACTGGGGCCCCAGCTGGGTCCCCAGACACTGACGATGCAGATGTCAGCATCCTAGTTCCCATTTTACAGGTAAAGAGATTCAGCTTTAAGAAGCCCCACAGCCATGCAGCAATGGCTTGGCACTAGGCCACTGCACGGGTTTCCTCTCTCACATACTCAGTCCCCAGCTGTGTCCCAGGGAGAAGTGACCTCAAGGGCAGGGGTGACAGACACCCACAAGGCATCTCTAACTAGAGCCATCTGGACACCAGCAGCAAAGCACAGGGGCTGAGAAGGGGCATCTATGTGCTCTGACACCGTCCTTGTCCACTGCCACTCCCTGTGAACGAGGCAGACTTGAACCTGACCTTAGAGATCATGCCTGGGAGGTCTCCAGGTGGAGGGAGGAGGAGCTGTGGATGAATTCAGAACAAGGGGCACTCAGACAAGCAGCTGACAAGTGTCACTGCTCATTGCATGGCTGTGGGTGAATGGGTTGTCTTCCTGGACCTCCTCTCCCCACACAGGTGGGACCATTGCTCACCACTGATCTCTGAGTGAGAGTTGGTTCCCCAATCTTCAGGACGGATGAGAAGGAGACAAGGCACTTCATGAGGACATGGTGTGTGCATGTATATTAGGAGGAAGAGGCAGTGACGTCATGGCAAGGTGAAGGCGGGGAGAAAAGAGTAGGAGATAGGCACCTTAGATCGCAATTCCTTATTTCTCCACCTGAATCTCTCACTAGAATACAAGGGAAGGTGCTGCAGAGTTCAGGGATTTTCACTGTGCAGATGCCCATGACACAGTGTTTGGCTGACCTGCTGGCTGGATAGATGGGCCAATGGATGGGTGGATGGATGGGTGGGTGGGCAGATGAACGGGTGGGTGGGTGGGTGGATGAATAGGAGGATGAATAGGTGGGTGGATGGATAAATGGATGGGTGGGTGGGTGGGTGGATGGGTGGATAGATGGGTGGATAAATGGGTGGGTGGATGGATGGGTGGATAAGTAAATGAGTGGATGGGTGGATGAATGGGTGGGCAGATGGATGGGTAGATAAATGGGTGGGTGGGTGAGTGGATGGATGGATGGGTAGATGGATGAATGGGTAGGTGGGTGAATGGATGGATATGGATGGGCAGATGGATAGGTAGATGAATGGGTGGGTGGG
>NW_003852530.1:1800831-1822610 GCF_000181295.1 Otolemur garnettii | reverse complement strand
TGGGCGGGACATGGTGGGATGGAGTGTGTGTAGGACTCAGTGGGTAGGACATGGTGGGATGGAACATGTGTAGGACTCAATGGGCGGGACATGGTGGGATGGAGTGTGTGTAGGACTCAGTGGGTAGGACATGGTGGGATGGAACATGTGTAGGACTCAGTGGGCGGGACATGGTGGGATGGAACATGTGTAGGACTCAGTAGGCGGGACATGGTGGGATGGAGTGTGTGTAGGACCAAGCACTGACATCCAGCAGCGTCACCTCCAAACAGGTCCAAGACCTCAGGACACCTCACCCATGGAAAGGAGGACAGCTGCCCTGAGACAGCTCCTGCCTTGTTTCTCATGCCATGCTGTCCACCCTAAGAACCCTACAGTCCTGGAACCCATCCGTTATGAAGTTCCTCCCGCCCCAGTCAAGTTCTGACACAGATCATATGTTTATTTTTTAAACAGGAATGAATTATTCAGCACTTCTAAATCCAGAACGCGTCAAGCCTAAAACAACACACACTGTGCTTTTCCTTTCTCCCTGCTCACACTTGGAAATATTCTGTAGTTTCTTTAAAAGAATAAAATTATTGATTGTGGGTGAATTAGCAATTCAAGAAAGATCCAGGACACCGAGGGGAGGTGGGAAGTGTTGCTGGGCTGGAGTTAAGTGCCTTTTGTCTGCGGAGGACCTAGAGGAAGGGGTGAGGAGCCCCTGAGGAAGAGGTGCAGGGGCGGCTCAGTTCTGCAGCACTGGAGCTGAGCTGAGAGGGAATTCCTCACCCACACTTGTCCTCACACTAGCTGAGCACTATAGGTCTGCACTCTCCCCACAGAGCTCAGCCCAGATGAGAAGGCCAGCAGGCCCCGTGGGAAGCTCCCAGCCCTAAGGGGAGGTCTGGTGCATCAGGAGTATCAGAGTCCTAGCCCTCAGCTCAGGAAGGGATCATAGCCTCCAGGGTCCATGGCTGTGCTCCTTACGAGTGGTTCTTCCAGTCAATGGGAGCAGAAGACATCTTAGACCTAGTGCTTCTCCCAAGGTGTTCACTTCCCTTAAGAAACCAGGACCCCTGCAGGCTTTAAACTTCAGCACATCCCTCCCATTGGGTGCCCAGCCCTGCTGGCAGGAATCCACAGAGTCCCATGTGGTGGGCTGAGCAAGAACAGAGAGACCTCCATGGGAGTCGGCAGGAGGGTGGGGGTATCAGATGGGAGAGGGCCGTGGACAGAGGGCCGGTGGGCAGCTCCTGGCCTTCCCAGGTGTGGGGCAACAGCAAGGTCCCAAAACTTAGTCCAAAATATGGATTGTTTTACATACAAAGCATTGATTCTATGGAATAAGAAGGGAATTTCCAAAAACACATAGTCCTTTAGGACTGACCGCCCCATATCACAAAGGCCCAAAGCTGCAGGTGCTGCTGTGGGTGTGGAGAGAAGGAAACACTTTTACAGTGTTGGTGGAACTGCAAACTACTACAGCCCCTATGGAAAGAAGTATGAGAATTAAGAAATTAAAATAGACCTTCTATGTGATCCCACAATCCCATTACTAGGCATCTACCCAGAAGGAAAAAAAAATCATTTTATCATAAGGACATTTGCACAAGATTATCACAGCTCAATTTATAATCACCAAGACACAGAAGCAACCTCATTGCCCATCGACCCATGAATGGATTAACAAATTGTAGTATATGTATACTGTGGAATATTATGCAGCCATAAAAACAGATGTAGACTTTTTAATACTTTTGTATTAACCTGGATGGTGTTGACACACATTCTTCTTAGTAAAATATCTTAAGAATGGAAAAGCAAGTATCCAATGTACTCAGTACTAATATGAAGCCAGTAGATGAACTAATTCACACCCACACAAGAGAAAAGCATAATTCAATTCAAGTTGGGGGAAGAGAGGAGTGAGGAGGAAGGCAGGGAGACTGGTGATCCCTCACCACCTAATGCACATGATGTAAGGGTGTATTAGCTCCTGAGTGTGGGACACAACTACAATAGGGAACTCACCTAACAGATGCAAACACTGTAACCTGATTGTTTATACTCTCATATTAATCTGAAATAAAAATAAAAACTCCTGGCCTTGCTGCCTGTGGGGTTGGCCAAGGGGCAGGGCCTAAAGGGGCCTCCAGAAGCAAGAGTGTGACACCTGGAGCCCCATCCCAGAGAAGCCTGCTAACCCTGAGGCAGCAAGGCCGAGCCTAAAACAGAGCAGAGAAATACAGCAGGTTCTTCTAACCCACTCGTCTCCCCTCCAGGCATCTGGCCTGTGGAAATCACCTGAAAGGAGGCAAAAATGTTCTTCATACAAGGATGGTCATCACAGCATTTGATATATTAGAGGACCACTGGAAATAAGTTGGGTGCCAATAATGCAGGAATTAAGATGCCAATGACAGCATATCCATCCAAAGGACAACAGCGGCTAGTAAGAAAGATGGTTCCAAACTCTAGGGAAGTTTAGCAAAATACAAATCACGTAATGGCCTGGGGGAAGGATGTAAACTTGGGGTTCAATTACTACAGTTATATACAGCGAAGAATGTGCTTGAAAGAGGATTTGAAAAGGATGTTTACCAAAAAGGTGGCACTTGGCTCGTGTTGGACCCGTGAGAATTCCAGATGGTGACTTTGCTTCCCATTTCCACTATTTTCTAAATTTGTAGTCCGGGATGAACAATCCTTTTGTCATTTAAACTATAAGCATGGTGAGGGCAGTTGTAGCAAAGACCCCAGGTTATCTCAGGGTCCAGAGAAAGGGACCTTGGGAGAAGAGGTGAGCCTGGGGGCAGATGAATTCAGGAAAGAGAGAGCTCAGAAGCCAGCAGGCGGCCCTGCCCAGGGCAGGTGAGGCTGCAGCTGGAACCTGCTGGGATGCCCCCCCCCACCCCGTTTGTCTGTGTCACGGGAAGGGAATAAAGGCCTGGGAGGGCAGGGCTATTTCTTTCCTCATCACTATACTTTTAGCAGGTGAAACACAGAACATAGCACGCAGGCAAATGGAAGGACACGTCTGTCCTCAGTGGCATGTCCAGTGCACAATGGGTCTGTACTACAATCCCTATTTCTGAACACAGTAGGTCTACACTACAATCCCTGTTTCTGCACACAGTGGGTCTGCACTACAGTCCCTGTTTCTGCACACAGTGGGTCTACACTACAGTCCCTGCTTCTGCTGGGGGCCAAGGAGAGGAGAGGAAATTAATCCAGAAATCACCTGGATAGTCCAAGTATGGAAAGGCAGCATTTTACTCTTCCCTGGACCCCAAATTCCTCAATACTCTGTATGCTCCATACCAGGCCATCTGGAAGGCCCCCAAGAGGGGTCTCAGCTGGGGAGCCAGACCCTCCCTCTCTGCTCTGCCCCAGCCCTCACTGGGCTTCTGACCCCTGAGATGCTGTGTGATTTCGCCCAGGGGACAAAGAGGACTTAATGAATTGGGAAAGTACAATTTGCTCAGGAGAAGGCCACTGCACCACTTCTCTGAGAAAGCCTGAAAACATTCCTTAAGAATAGACCCCTAAGACTGATTAAAATCGACTAGAGTGCATCCATTATACTACCACCGATTCGGTTTAATTCAAAGATTAAGCATGATTAAAATTTCTGTAAGTTATCTAGATTTAAGGAAAAAAATACACTACCCTAGCTATCAAAGCATTGATAGTTATTGGGAAATGACTTCTGGCATTTAAGCAATTTTTTTAATTATTATTATACAGTTTTGCTTCTTCAAGTCAGTGTCTCACACCAAACTACATTTCATCAAGGTTGGTAAAATGTTTAGAAAGGAACAGATGTCAGAATGTGGGGATTGCCAATAACATTGGTGGCAGCCAGTAACTTCTTCCCTGTCCAATAGCAAAAGGAAAAAAAATAATCTGAGCTGGACTACCTCCATTCCCCACCCCCTGAATCATCACTAAGGGCAATGCATTTTTATTTTTTTAATCATTTTTTTTTTTTTTTAGTGTGTGAGAAATTCAGTGGCAAACTACAAAGGTTTCCATACTTTTAAACCCTCAAATAGTCACACAAATACAGCTGATGATATTGATTAATGTTTATTAGCTTGTTCCAAATATACTAGCATCTTAGTCAATTCTGCTATTTAATAATTTTGCTAAATCTCAAAAATGGAGATGCAATCTTGCCTTTAAGAAGGCAGCCCTGCTAGTTATTTACAGATTGTAACATTTACATAAGAGTTTGGTTTAACAAGAGATATAAATATAGATAAAACCCTTAGGACTTCATTCTTTAAACTGCCCTCTAAAAATCTGCCCTGCAATTTGCAAACTGAATTTTGTGCAGACTATTCTTGGAAGCCTTTGTGAATTAGGGAGAACTAACTCAAAGCAAGGGCTGGCTAATCACAATTTTGCAAATTGTACGTAGCAATCATCTTCACATTGTGAAATTCAGATCTATAAAATGCTGATGTTTTAAAGTTGAAAAATAAATTAGCTCACTAGAACTATTTCACAAAAAAAAATCAGTCTGAGTCTTTACGACTAAATTATTTGTTTAAAAAAAAATTAAAAGATAGTCACATCGGTAGCAGCAAATAATAAATAAATGCAGAATATCATGCCAGCCTGTTCCTGCCATCATCACGGGGAAAGAGGGAGGGTACTCCCGGGCGTCCCCAACTTCACGACATCTCCTAGAAATACTCACCTGCTAAAAGCACGTGGATTCCGTAACTCCCCAGAATACACTCGCGGCCATGCCCAGACTTCTCTTTTCAACGTCTCCAGCGTATTTGTCTATGATCTGGAAACCGCCCTCAGACGGGGCCGGGATTAGTCAACTTAGTCTTTGATCTATCCTCTATTTACTTGCCACAGCCCATGCACGATTCACATCTGTCTAGCCAAAGAAGCTGGCAGTTAGCATTTGTTTATTTGTTAAAACCAATGCCATTTGAGTGACAAAAACTGCAATAATATCAAAAAGAAAGGAAGAGAGAGAGAGGCCTCACAGGCCCGCTCCAAATCCAGTGTGTCTGGGAACGGAGTCACCCTGGGTAAAGAAAGCTGGTCTGGAAAGGGAAGCTTGCTTGCCCACATGTAGAAGGACGTAGCCATCCAGGCTTAGAGTTCATCTGTGAAAGTCCTCACCCGAAGGGGCAAGAGATGCCCTCGTGCAAGTACACACATGTGTAACACACATCCTCATGTAAGCACACAGGCCTGCACATGCATACATAGCATTTCTCCTCTCTGCCCAGTGCCCCGCACTGCAGCCTACATGCGGAGTCATAGCTGAATGTAACACCTCTCGCTCATCAAATTCTTTTTTTTTTCCAACTCCAAGGCCTCTCCATGGCCTTTTGCTCTTGTGGAAATCTGAGATATTTAAAATTTCTTGAAATAAGCCCATACTTAAAAACACCTTGATTCTGTTGCAAAGGCATCGGCCCACCCTAGCCTTGGTCTGAATCATTCTGCTGGGTCTTTTCGGACCTCGCCTGGTTTGTTCTATTCTTTCCTTTTTTCTTATATATTACAGCAGGCAGCATAAATGCAACCAACACCCAACTTAATATCACCCAATCTTCACATGTCAGGAGCTCCTTGAGGGTCACCTATGGCCCAGCCCTGCTCACATACACAGAGACACTCACACGGTATTCGAAGTGATGTCCATTAGCTCAGGGAATCCTGTGTGTGGTGGGGGGAGCTGGTGAAGATGAGTTTATCATTCAAAAAATAACCACGCTGGCTCGGCGCCTGTGGCTCAAGTGGCTAAGGCACCAGCCATATACACCTAAGGTGGCAGGTTCGAATCCAGCCCTGGCCCACCAAACAACAATGACGGCTGCAACCAAAAAATAGCCGGGCGTTGTGGTGGGCGCCTGTGGTCCCAGCTACTTGGGAGGCTGAGGCAGGAGATTCACTTGAGTCCAGGAGTTGGAGGTTGCTACAAGCTGTGACGCTATGGCACTCTACCCAGGGGGATAGCTTGAGGCTCTGTCTCAAAAAAAAAAATGACCACGCTGTCCTTGGAAAGAGCGGGCTAGAAATGCCAACACTTGGTCATTCTGCCTGTCCCTGCATCTCACATGGAGATGGCCAGACTCCAGCTTGGGGCCCCAGAGCTGGCGTTTCTTACCAGGCATTTAGTTGTTAGGCTCAATTCGGGCATTTTGTGTAACATTGCTTCTAGAAAGCAAATATTTATATTAGTAAATACCATCAAGATATGATCTGCGTTTGGGTTTTTTTTTTTTTTTTTCCATAGGTAGCTGCTGGAAACAAACAGGGAAATTGCTGCCTAAGTGGTGAAGGAGGGAAACGAGATGTGTGGGCGTCTCGGAAGAATTGATGAAATGCCTTCCCATGTCACCTTTCTGCTCTTAATTCCAAAAGTTGACTCTATACTCCATTACAAGGTAAACCTTCCAAGGACGATGATTGGAGGTCATTGAAACTCATCTGCCCTTCCAGAAAGAATGCCCACCCCATGTCCGCAGGCAGGAGCAAAGGATTTCCCCAAGACCCATTGCCAGCAGCCCACAGGGCTGGGTTCAGACACACAGGTCCAGATTCTCTGTCAGCACAGACCCCTGGGAGGACAGAGCAAGGGCAGAGACACCCACTCCCCCAGCTGCCAGGCTCCCAGCCAGGCCATCTCCACATATGGGCACATATTTAAGACACCACCGGTGGTCTTGGCCCAGGAGAGACGTGTCATCTGCCATGTGGCTGCCCTGACCTCAGAGGTACCTGTCAGGGACTTTCCCACACCTGGACAGTGGCTTGAGAACATGGGTAGCTGAGACCAAGTCCCAGCTCTGACAGGAAGTAGCTGGACAACCTCAGGCAAGACCGTAAGCTGCCCTGCACCCCGATTTCCTTGTAAACCCAGCCTAATGACACCTGTCTGCTGAGACGGGTGGATCCAGGCCAGGCTCCCAGCCAGGAACGGCCAGGATCAGCCTGTGCTGGCTATCTTCACTATGGGGTCTCTGTGACATCAGTATTTTTAGCTACATTTTAAAATTTAAATAATTGAACTATAAGCTACAAGAGCTTTGAGCACCTTAAAAATACAGAGGGGGCCAAGGGAGGCCCTGCTCAGAGCCCATCTGCTGCCCAGCCCCGACGTTGCCCCCCTGTGCCATGCTCGGCTATTGCATGAGCTGCACCCATGCCCCTGTGCCCTGCAACTCCCCGGGGTCCATAGCCAAGACCAACAGGGCTGCCTCATAGATGCCACTGTGTGGTGAGGATATTAGCATCCCAACTGGACCAAGTGGGGCCACCGCCAGAGACAGCACAAGATTCCACAGCCTGCACGGCCAGAAGCTAGCCTCTGCAAACCAGCACGCAGGCATGGCCCCAGCACCCACCTGCTGAAGACCTTTCCAAAAGTCTTGAACACATTCCCAGGATGCCAACCATGGAATAAGGAGCAGAGCACAGGCTCTGTGACGTCAGAATCTGATCAGGCCTCTCTCCCATGCCCACACTGCTGCCTGGTACCTCATCCCTGTGGCCCTGGTCTGCAGTACCCGCTCCATCTTCAGTAGTCTTTCCCAGGCTCAGACCTGACTTCGTTCTTCCCTTGCTCTAAAGCTATCCAAGAAAATGCTTAAAATATGCATAACAAAGGGTTAATGCCCAACATATATAAAAAGCTCTTAAAAATCAATAAGAAAAAAATAGAAAAATGGAAAAATATATGAAAAACAACGGATAGAAGACATTGGAGTGGGTAATACATGTATAGAAAGAGAGCTAGCTGTGGTATTAATGAGGGAAATACAAATCAGAGATATCAGTTTTCTCCTTTCTATCAGCAAACATTCAAAAGAGTAATAATATCCCGTGTATTGGTGAGTTTCTGGAAAATGAGAACAGTATGTACAATACTGACACGTATGCATACAGCATTACTTTGAAGGGGAATTTGGTGATGTCTATCGAAAAATTAAATGTATCTATGGAGTGACTTGGAAATACTACTAGAAATCTATCCTACAGAAATACTCCAGTTTTTTCACAGTGGTAGGTACGCGGCGACGTTTACTGTGGCATTCTAAGTATAACGCAGAAGAGAAAATGTAAAGCGGCCTTAACATCTATCAATAGGTACATGTTTACATAAATGGGAGAATGCCATACTGCACAGAATTCTACAGAAGCTAAAAATTGCATGTTCTTTCTATGTATCTAATGTTTTGAGTCACAAACAATATTGTTAGTTTAAAAAAGAAGCAAGTCTCAGAACAATATGTAAGCAGGATGCAATTATGTAGGATCCAATGACAATTTTATGTAAAATACATATGCGTGATGTTCTTTATATGATTATTCGCCATACACACACACACTGTATATGTAAGATGTAAACATATGATAAACAGTCTGGAGGGGCACACGCCAAAGCCCATAATAGGAGTTTTCTCCATAGACAGGAGAAGGACGTGGAAGTGGAGTTGAAGGGGAGCTCTGGGTGTCACATTACCTAGATCTCTGCTGTTTGAATCTTCTCCGTGAACCCACACAGTTTTTGTAATCGAGCAAAATCAGCTACACTAAAAATAACCCTCCAGCTTGCCCCTCTGTGTCCAGAATGAGGCCCACACTCCTCCACTGGCCCTCAAGACCTTCCCATGGGGCCGGGCATGGTGGCTCACACCTGTAATCCCTCTGGGAGGCTGAGGCAGGTGGATCGCTTGAGCTCAGGGGTTTGAGACCAGCCTGAGCAAGATCAAGACCCCGTCTCTACTAAAAATAGAAAAACTAGCCAGGCACGGTGATGGGCGCCTGTAATCCCAGCTACTTGGGAGGCTGAAGCAAGAAGATCACTTGAACCCAGAGTTTGAGGTTGCCGTGAGCTGTGACAGCACAGCACTCTACCCAGGGCAACAGAGTGACTCGGTCTCAAAAAAATAAAAAAAAAAAAGAAGACCCTCCCATGGGCCCTGTTGACCTTCTCAAACTAAACCCTACTCCAGAGCACCCAGAAGATGGGTCATGCCCATCCTCACTCTTCCTCCTTTCTTTCCCCCTGCTCATAAAGCTTTGACCTACCTTTGAAGCCCACCTTCTCTGGGAAGGCTCCCCGGACCACTTCAGCCCCCAGGGATCCCTCCTCTGCTCTCAACAACTCCTCCTGCTAAGCCCTACACCTCACTCCTCCTGCTAAGCCCTACACCTCTTATGACTCATCGCTTACCAGCTAAGGGTGACACACCGGACCTCACTGGCATTCCTCAAGGGAACGGCCATGCCTCCTCCTCCTCCCCCCTCAGCAACACTTAATGAACACCTACTGTGCACAGAGCAAGCTTCTAGGTGCTGAAAACAGAGTAGAGGGCGAAGGGTGTGAGATCTGTGCCCTTAGGAAGCTAGTAGCCTGGTACAAACAAGCAAGAGGTTAAATGAGAGGCCACAGAGAAAACTTCCAAGAGGACGAAAGTGCAGAAGAGAGGACAGAAAACTGCAGGAGGAAGAGGCCGGGCAGGGAGGCCTCTGGGAAACGCGCTGTTCAGACTAAGGCCTGTAGGCAAAGAGGCAGGTGCACAACCAGCAGGGGCAGTGGGCAGGTGCATGGTCCCTGTCCAGGCCGCAGCAGAGCAGAGTAGTGCAGTGCAGGGGTTCAGGAACCACCTGTGCAGACCAGGGTTTTCAACCTTTTTCACTTCCCAGCACACTTGAACGTGTAGTTAAACTTCCACGGCACACTTAAATTATGCCAATCAAAAAAAAAAAAAAAAGAATATACTTACTGTGCTTTGAACTTCTTTTGAAAATAATTTCATTCATGATTATTAAAAATTTCTGTGGCACACCTAAGATGCTCTCATGGCACACCAGTTGAAAATCCTTGGTATAAATGAACAGATAAGCAGATAAGCAAATCCTTGGTGTAGATAAATAGGGCTTAAAGTGGTCATCACACCCAGACGCCAATCTTATGCCTGCTGGATCCTCAGTCCAGCAAAGCCCAGGCTGACCACCTCACCAGCACTGCACCCCAGTCTCTGGAGGGGAGGGAGAAAGGCCTCTCTGCTCTGTGAGTCAGGACCCAAGCCCTTTGCACAGGCCCACAGAGAAAGCTACTTGGGTCAGAACTGCAAAGTGACCCAAAAGCATGAGTCCAACACTGAGCTGTCCCTCCCAGGTGCCTGGAGCCTACCCTGGGCACACAGCAGGGACAGGGACAGCACAGCGAGACCTTCTGAACAGTGAACCCCTCCAGTCACAGCAGGGTGTTTGGCAGGGGGCACCTGACACTTGCAGCTGACACAACAAAACCACCCTCAGCAGGCGGAGTGTCCCCAGAGCCAGGGCCCCTGGAGCAGAACTCAGGGGAGCCCTGTCCACATTCCAGCCCACGCCAAGTGTCTGTCCACAGCCCCATGGCCCTGCCTGGGACTCCACCCCCCAGGGACGCTACCTTCAATGGAAGGCCGGGGTCTCCAAGCCCTCCACTCTGATGTCTGCACGTCAGGTGAGCAGAAGCCTCACTGTGCAGCCCCAGAAGATAGCATGGCCCCCCACTTGCTCAGGACACCAGCAGTGCAGAGCCCCTCAAATGAGAGAGCACCGGAGACAAATATCTGGAGTTCACAGCACCAAAGGAGCATCAGAGCAGTCACCACAGGAGACAGCAGAGCTCTGGCAGGACCTCCTTTCCCCAGGGCGCAGGCCTCCCAGGACTTATTTGGGCCCAAGAGAAGGCTTTCCAATTGGGAGACTTGAATCTCACATCACTTTCCTTACAAATGGCCCACCTGTACAGACGAGGGCAGACAGAGCCGAGGCCCCTCAGGAACACGAGAAACCACAGCCCAGGTGAGACCTTCACCCCGTCACATGCCCAGCCTCGCAGGGCCAGCTTTGGACGGGGATCCCCAGCCTTGGGAGACTTGGGGAGACAATAAGGTTAGTGTGAGGATTGGGGTGAAATGGAGAGCAGAGCCCAGAGAAAGGCCACCCACGGCAGGTGCAGAGTAGGCAGGCTTCTCCGTGATTCCTGGGAAACGAGGCTGTGTACAGCCAGGCTCACATTTCTGCCCTGGCCCAGACAGGACAGAACACAGTGGTGGGACATGAACCTTGAGCACAGGTCACTCACCCTAGAGGATTTCCTTGCTGAGGCCCCTCGCCCAGGCAGGGCCAGCTCTGCAGGAGTGGATTGTCCAGAAATCTCACCACCTGCCTGCTATCTGGGCCCTGGGCAGCCCAGCCTCCAGCCAAGGCTCAGGGGCTGCGGAGACTGTGTCACAGTCTGGGGCAAGGTCCTTGTGAGTGCTTCAGGACCCGTGCCTGCCACCGCCTTATTACCTCACTACAGCATTGCTGAGACCCAGGGCTCACAGCTGGCGTGCTCTGCTGTGGGGCTTACAGTCTGGAAAGCTCTGACTTTCGTTCTCCAATAAAAAAAGGTCTGGGGAGCGTGGCCAGGGTTATCTCCAGGGACTGGAGAAGCCAGAAGCCCCCGCCCTGTCAAGCAGCCAGAGGACACAATAACCATCCTCATTTTGCAAAGGGGAAAAGTGAGTCCCAGACAGGGATGGTGACTGTGAGGTCACAGGAGTGATAGTGGGGGACCCAGGCCCCGTCTCTCAGTGCACATCCCAGCTGACCGGGCTGTTGGGCACCTTCCCTTTGCCCTGGAGTGGAGGGGAGTCACTCTCTGACCAGGAGCGGCCACACTAGAGGGAGGGGGCACCTGCGTGCCCCTCAGACAGGTGTCCCTCCACTCAGGTGAAGACAGGGCAGTTCTTCAAAGACGGAATATTTTTCTAATTTTATTATTTTTGAGTGTTGATTTCTATTTTAAACTAGTTTCACACGAAAAGAAAAATCAGCACTTTTACAGAAACTCCATCGATTGTACTTCACTAGAAAAGAAAAAATATCAAGAAATCCCAGCAACTTGTTTTGGTGGGGGCTTTGGAAGGCCACCTGCAGAGCAGGGAGAATTCTGTGTGCCTATGGTGGGGAGGGCCGGAGGATGGGGGCGGAAGAAGCAGGACTACCATGCCCCCAACCCAGAGCCAGCTTTCTCTGGAAAACCCAGGGCAACCCAGCCTCTTCCCTTCCACGCCCACCTTGCTTTCCATCCTGCGATGCCCACAGACCCTCTGTCCCTACCCCCAGTTGGGGTCACAGCACCTCCCAGTCCTGCCAGGTGCCTGCTATTGCCACCTGCCAACGGGCAGCAAGCAAGCTGCACCCAGGTGTTCAAATCACAGCACAGGCATCGGAGGAAGGGAAGAGAAGCCGCTGGTTCAAATTTTATTTTAAAAGTTGTGCATTTGTCTTAAAATGACTCAGGAAACATATAAGTAGGACCTCCGACCCCTCATCTCACAGCTGGGTCAGGACAGGGCTAACTAAAGTATGGGGGAGAGAGACAGAGAAGTTGATGTCAAGTCGCTTCTAGGAAAATATTAAACCCACAAAAGGAAAGCACGGACGTCCCCAAAGGGAAAAGCAAAGACTGAGAGGAGGGGAGTGAACAAGGACCCTCTACCAGGCGGGAGAAGCACCTGCTTAGGGCTCAGAACAAGTGTGAGACACCAACAGGTGGAAAAAAAGGAATCTAAAAAACTCTGATGCTTTGGGGGAAAATATTAAATACCAGGATTTTGTTTGACTTTTCCACCCTTATGCCACAGTTTCCTGTTGTTTTTGTCTGTGGTGGAGAGAGGGAGCCTTGGCCCTGTCCGCATACACTGGCCTCAGAGCAGATTCTCAGGATGGAGAGACACTGGGGTCTGCAGCTCAGAGCCAGAGGGGCCCCTGGACTCCCTTCGCCCTGCCCAGAGCATTGGGAAAGACAGACATAGCCTTGGGACACAGACAGTGACCAGAGGCCTGAGGAAGACCCTGGTTACTGCTGTGGTCACGGCTGCCTTCACAGAGGGTCCCCGAGCCTGTCACGTTCACACCCAGGAAATGAGGGTTTCTCTCGGGATCCGAGACAGGGGACATAAGGCCTCCTCAGTCAGTGCTTACAAAAACCTGTGGGCCGGGGAGCCCCGAGTCGCCCTGGAGAGCCCGCATCAGATAAGGAGGAATGAGTCTTACCCAGGCCCTCTGCCACTGCCCATGGTGATCCGACCGTCTCCCTGTGGCCCATTATCCGAGTACTTGAACCCTGGATAACAATGAGTTCATAGAGAAGAAAGTGCTCGGCTTTAATTGTCTGTATTTAGTCACGCAAACAGAAGCAATGGTCTGAGAATGGCTGGTTAGCCGCTGACAGCCGCGGCTCCGGAGCTGGCTCCAAGGAGCGGTTACAAATTGTTTTGATGGAGACTCTGCTAGAGCAGTAAATTTCCTCTTAAACCTGCTTGCCTGGAACAAGTTTCTCCCCTTCCTCCCTCTTCTCCTCTCTCCCCCTAGACCCCCGCCTTTTCGCCTTAAATGAAATTCCTGCCGCTGCTAATATCCAACAAATAAACATCATTAAGAAATTGAAGGCATTGAAAGAATGTGTGGTTTATGTTAAATTTTCCCCTGTCAATCAATTCTGCATGTCTGCATGAAACCGATGATCGCATCATCATGTTATTTTGCCTGACTTGTTCGGCACAAAGAAGGTGGGAACGTTTTCTCAAGCAGGGATGTCAGTACTTGAAAAACCCATCACCATCTGTGCTCATTTTCTGAAAGGGAGAAAAACAACCCCTGTTTAAGAATACACCAGAACAAATAACTTGAATGTTTGAAAATAAACCACGGGGTCAAAGAAACTTTATAATGAAACGGGGAAGCCACGGTATTGTTCTGTTTTTATAACGCGGGGCTTCGAATACCTTCAGCCGTCTCGTTCTTTGCTCTAAAAATAGATATTAATAATACCCATGGAAAGACCCGCGCCGTGTGAAACGCATACAAACACATTTATTTTAAAAGCATCCGGCCTTCCCGGCGAGCCCTGGGAGAGACCCGCGGAGACAGAACTCTGTCCCGCTCCCCAGGCCTGGCACCCCGGGGGCTCTGCTGGGGCGGCCCCTTCACTGCACGCCACGCCTCTCACCCTCTCCTCCCTCATTTTTCCCATCCAAAAAAGAACAGAAGCCCCCTCCGCCCCCACGCAAGACGACTACCCATAAAAGCCCAAGAAAGAAAAACTTCCCATCCGCAAACTTTTTGAGCAGAGCCTGTCGCAGGCACCCTGAGACCTGGGGAGGCAGGAAGAAGCAGCGATGTGAATGGAAAGATTGTTCTCCCCTTAATAAACTTATAAGCCAAGAGCATTTCCATCTAATTTTTCTTTCTGCATCTCACTATTGTACTTTGTCGTGAGGAGGTCTCTCATAAATAATGTCGTGTTCTTATGAAAGTTTTTAAGGCACCCGAAGTTGGACAGCGGTGTTACAAATGATGCCGAACACAAAGAGTATCAATTAATCAAACGGGAAAACACTCCCAAGAACTCACAATACACAAGTAGCACCGGGAAAGATAAATTGATTTTTGCTGCAGCTCTGAGCCTTTTCAGCAGCACAACTGTGTGAAAAATACCAGTTAAAAAGGGTGCTGAGGCAGCAAAACCATTTAATACTCCACAAACAGTTATCTAAGGCAACGTCCAATAACCAGACAGCACTGTGACCTACATACTAACAAAATCATCCCTAGACACGGAAGCGACCCCACCCCGGCCCCCTTGATAACCGGTTAGATAACCGGTTTCTCTTCTCAACCTTCCCGGAAGTTTGCTTTGGTCCCCTATCCCCTAAATCTAGGGCTAAAACGTGTTATCAGAGATAACCCAGAAAGCAATTAGAAAGACTGGGGGGCCACTCCTCTCTCTCCTCAGGTTATCTCACAGTGTTGGCTCCTCCCGGGTCTCTGCACTCACAGGCAATTTCTCGTTTGCTCTGATCCTCTTTACATGTCCTCTTTTCTATCCCCCTGGATTTTCCGTGTTTTCTAAAATTGTACCCCTAGACCTGGGTAGGGCAATTCTCGCACTTGTCTGAGGCCTCTTCTCAGGGTGTTTGGAGGGCTTGCCTGCTGTGCCAAGTTGGGCAGGGGAGCAGGACAAGGTGGGCTGACCACACAGGTACTGGGCTGACCACACAGGTACTGCGCTGAATCACACCCCAGTCGGACAGCAGCAGGAGGGACTCTCCGGTGCCATTTCTCCAAGCTGCCCTCATCCCCAAGGACCTATCCCACAGCATCTTTCCCAGGAAATCTTTGCGTTCCATGTGGGAACATGGAGTGGAAGATTGCTGCATGGGGAAGGGGCCTCTGGGCCAGGGGACAGCTCCAGCCCAGGTCTGAGCCCTACTGTGACCTCCTGGACTATGGAGTCCTGAGCTGTCTGGAGAAGGGTGACTCTTAGAACCTGGGAGCCTCAGCGTTCTCTCACCGGCTTTCCCACCCTGCCTTGGCTCCTTCCAGTAGCTGACTGTGGGCTGCAGGAAGCAATTCTCATTTCACACACGGAGACTGGAAGGGCCCGTAGAGTTCCAGTCCCCACCTCTCTGGCTCCCCCCCACAGAGCAAGAGAACCAACATGGTGCCCAACTCATGAATTCCTCTCCAGCCAGAGCTGAGTGCCAGCTCTGTAAGTTCTTTTTTAAAAAAAAAAAATATTTTCTTTCTAAACCTTTCGCCCACCCCATTTCGGTCTTCAGAACTTATGACTGATAATCCTCTTTGTTTCAAGAAAATCATGGTTCACATGAAAAAAAAAAATGTTCACAAGATTACACAGAGAGAGCGCCAAGTCCCCCTAAAATAATGCCACAGCAATCAAGTTCATCTCAGTCCACGTTGGGAGTATTTTTAGGGTAATGTTACCCTCTGTGCACCAAGCTAATGGAGAAAATACATCCGTATCTCTCCCTGACACGAGCACGTGGGATGCGGGATTCTGTCCTTGGTTCCAACGCTCACCTCCACAGGTGGGAGCTGGCGCCTCCCTGGGGATGTGCTACAGAGTTCTCCACCACGTCCCCGTCCGTCAGCCAGAGCCCCTGTTAATACAGGCCTTCGCGTAATGAACGGTATACTTTGCAGACTTCTGTTTCCACAAAAGAATGATTTAATATCATAAAATAAAGCTTTAGACTTCCATGCCAATTACTGTGTTTTAAGTCATCGAAAGCCACGCAGGAAGGTTAGGGAGCGTGCCAGTGTTAAAGGCATGCGTAACCCATCTGCCACGCGGGGCCACCTTACGCTGCTTCCCGGGTAAGAGGAGCAACTCGCTAAAAGCTTTGCCACAGTGAGGAAGAAATGTCAGACGCCACCACCTCACTGCATCGGCCATGAGGACGAGGCAGAGACTCAGTCACTGTGGCTGGTTTTACTTGTGGGTCAGGCTGGGAAGTACTGAAACGCATAATCAAGTTCTTACTGTGTTTGAACAGAAAAAGGAAAAAACCATAGAGATCACAGCCCACTGGCAACTTCTAAATGTGCTGAAGCCACCCTGGGATATACCCGGAGAAGGGGGCTCTCGGGTGCCTGGGTCAGGGTGAGTCTCCATTGAGTGGGGCAGAGTGGGAAGGAAGAAAAGGTGTCTTCCTAATAAGCTGCTGGTGCGTCTTCTCTGAAACCCCAACTAGGGGTGTCCAGGGAGGACAGGTGAAGAGCACCCCTCCTGGCGAACAGGATACTTGAGGGCACAGAATAGATGCATCTTGTTTTTTTTTAAAGGACTCCTCTTTATTTATTTATTTATTTATTTATTTATTTTTGAGACAGAGTCTCACTATGTTGCCCTGGGTAGAGTGCCGTGGCGTCACAGCTTACAGCAACCTCCAAATCTTGGGCTTAAGTGATTCTCCTGCCTCAGCCTCCCAAGTAGCTGGGACTACAGGTGCCCAGCACAATGCCCAGCTATTTCTTGGTTGTAGTTGTCATTGTTGTTTGGCAGGCCCAGGTTGGATTCAAACCCACCAGCTCCAGTGTATGTGGCTGGTGCCCTAGCCACTGAGCCACAGGCACCAAGCGTAGATATATCTTAATTTAAACCTCGTCTGGCCCTAGGAACAGTGTCCACCTAAGCATGATGCCCACTTCCTCACATGTCCCCAACACCACGGCCATGCCTCACTTAGAAGTAACCATTACATTTTTTAAAGGCAATATTTCACAGATAAATCAAAAAAAGGGAAGATATTTAAGTTATTTTAACATCAAGTGGGTTTTTTTTTTCCCCAGAGCTATAAATATATATGAGAGGACTAATTGTAAACTTCTCCCAGAAACCCAAATCCAAATTCATGTTGCCATGTGAATTCAATGATAATAAATTACATCCTTCTAAGTAAAGCATCCACTATAATAAAAAACCCGCCCTCGAGAACTCAGAAGCCCTGATCCCAGCTAAAAGGATTCATGCCTTTAGAATTCTGGGTATATATATTATTTTTCTTTCAATTCTCTCAACTTCTCTCAATTACAGATGTTCTCCATGCTATGAATTTTCCAGGGTTTGATGTGCGATTATGGCCATATTTTTAACTATATGTTTTGTGGTTCTTGTACTTAAGCTTTTTGCTCACAAATCCTTTATTAAAAGTACTAAACTGTAAAAAAAAAAAAGCACATTTCGTATTTCAAGCAATGTTCCCCGCAGAAATGTGAGTTCCTGCAGCCAAACACAGCTGCGTGGAGAAAGTCGCCGTAAGATAACACACAAGACTCCACAGCTCTGCAGTGGCTACGTTTCAGCTCAGAAGCGACTTGACCAGAACCGAATTTTCCAGATCATTGTCATCTCTTTCTTAAACAAACTTACAACCAACTTTTCAACTTTACAAGTCAGACTCACCAGTCAGATAGTCACTTTTATTCTCGTGCACTGTCAGGCAAAAGCAAAAAGCAAAAAGCAAAGCGTCCCAACCCTTGCCAGGTTTCGCTCATTCTGCCAACATATTAGAGATGAGAGTCCCACAGACCCCAAACCTTCACATCCAGCTCGGGGTTAGCGCATCTTTAGGTACCAACTTGAAATGAACGAGCAAAGGAAAGAGAATCATCTCACTGTGGGATAAGGTGGCTCAGACATCGAGCCAGGAAACAGGCTGAGAGAAGGAAGAGGTAACAGGCCCTGGGAATTCCAAGGTATCGACCCAAGACAAGCGGGGAAGAGACAGACTCAAAGCTGACGTCCAACCAATGTGAACGAGCCTCTCTCTTTACGAAAAAGTCTCTCCCCGGGGAGTGCGCGAGCTGGCCTGGTCAGCCAGCAAGCCATTGACCTTTGGAAAAAGAGGAGCGTAGAATTAAAAGTGCCAATAAGGCAAAACAATTACTCAACAGAGACTTCATGAGCAAATGAATAAATGGTGAATAATGTGGACGTTGGTCAGTTGCAGTCAGCGGAATAAATGAATCTGATATTAAAATTTGGAGGGGAAAAAGTGGATGTGACCCTCTGTCAAATCAAATCACTAAATATGTCACACTTTTGTGCCCAGCCCAGGCCTGATGCTGTGGGTGGACAGGGAGGACAGGGAATGTGGTGGCCCAGGCCTTTCCTGCTCACACCGGCCCCCCTTCCTAAAACCCAACCAGTGTTGACGGGTGGCCAGAGCAGATGCCTGGATGCCTGCCTGGGTCACCTACCCAATCCTACCTGGAAAAGTGCCCCTATGATGGGAGGCAGGCTCCCAAACCCAGAACCCAGGCCCAGGCCCAGGGTCACCAAATGGACATTGGCAGGAGAGTAGGGAGTCAGCCCTACCCCTGGAGTAACATTCTCGGCCTCCAAGTTGGTACTGGAGCAGAGCAGAGACAATGCCACCAGCTGCCTCTCAAAAGAAGGTAGGGCTGAGACTTGGGGCACTAGGGGCTTAAAACTGGGGCCACAGAGCAGCCTGAGCTGACTGCCCCTAAGAACATTAAATGCCCAGGTGCTCGCTGCTCAAATCACACCTCCATTCACCAAGCACATCACTCAGGTAACGGAGGACATCCCTCCCAGGCATAGGGAAGCCAGTATTTTCTTTCCCTGTTTTGTAGGAAGGGCAAACTGAGGCATTCAAGGACAGGTCCTCAAGGGATCAAGCGAGGTCACCCTACCCTCTCCCCAGCGTCCTCTCTCTCCCCCTCCAGCTCTGCAAGGGTCACTTCTAGCCAGTGCTCCTCCAGCCCCTGCTCCGGGTGAGTTTCCCCAGCTGCCCTGACTGCAGTGGGAACTCACTGCCCAGTCCACCTGGAGATATCAAGGTCCAGGACAGAAGGAAGTTCAGCCTCAGGCCCTGGAGCTAAGGAAACACTTGTTTCTTCCAAGCCTCAGGCCTTTCCTTTCTTCTCAGGCGCATGGTCCTGGTCTCTTATGTGAAATTCTGCAGAGCTTCAGAAGAGCATATGGGCAGGTGATGGATATGTCTGTTTGCCCCAGAGAGACTCAATGACCCTAGGGGAAGGGACAGCCAGGAGTCCTCCTACGAGCACCCACCTCCTGAGGATGTGCTCTGCTGAAGTCATTGTATAAACCATCAGGCAGATGTGCGCATGCCGGAGCCCCAGGATGTCTCCCCAGCCCCATTATGGGAACTGGCCAGTCCACTGTCCATCATTTCCCCTTAGAGGTGGAAGGCACAGGCCGAGAGACTGCGGGCAGGTTGCTCTGAGTGAAGTGGCCTCTCCTCCTCTCTAACACGCAGCCACACCTGTCACCGCAGACTGAAAAGGGGCAAAGCTCTGCTCAGGGCCCCGCAGGTCAGATCCAACTGTCCCCAAGCAGCCGCCTCGGGGCCAGGTTAATCATGCCCCTTAGGGAGGACAGGCAGTGCAGGTCTGCAAAGCCCCCTGCCCAGGCTCCCCCTTATTGAGTAGGCCTAGTAAGGAGGACAAGAGCTGGGTAATAAGTCGGATTCCAGGTCAAAAAGTCTCTGGGCCCCAGCTGCCTCCCCACTCCTGGCCCCAACTCCAAGAATAGGACAACAACTTTGGCTCCTCCCATCAAGGGCTTCTGCAAGGCTCAGGTGAAGAAAGGGATATAAGTGAACCAGCTTTGGCAAGTACCTGTCAGGTTGAACTATTCAGCCCAGCAGTTCAACATCTCAGAAGAGGCCCTGAGCCGAGATGCAAGGCCGGGTAATCCCAGCACTCGGGGAGGCCAAGACAGGTGGGTCAGGAGTTTAGGACCAGCCTGAGCAAGAGTGAGACCCTGTCTCTCCTAAAAATAGAAAAACTACCCAGACATTTTGACCAGTGCCTATAGTCCCAGGGACAGGGGAGGCTGAGGCAGGAGGATGGATTTAGCCCAAGAGTTTGAGTATGAGGATGCCACAGCACTCTACCAGGATGACAGAATGAGACTCTGTCTAAAACAAACAAAACCAAAGATGCAGATGCAGGAGCTTTGTGTGGGAGGTGATCCCCGGAAGGGTCAGTGCCCAGCAGGGCAGTGGAGAGAACAGAAGCCAAGGCAGAGCGGCCTAAATGATGCACCCCTGGGACACTGGGCGCCCTCTCTCTGGGTGCTTGAGACCTGAAGGGGACTCACTCCAGAGTGGCCTCATCTACGGGGAGAGAAGGCTGTCTGTCTCCACCAGTTCTCACACCACCCTTGTCCAGGGCTATTCCAGAGGAAGCATCAACTCCCTGGCACTTGTGACCTGTCCCCATCACAGGCCACACACGGTCCAGTGCCTAGAGACACCCCAGGTAGAGTCTCAGATGCCTTAGGAAGCCCTCAGCCTGTAGCAAGGGGCAGCTGCCCATGGGCTGTGACAATGTCTGCTATCCCCAACTAATAAAAAGGCATCCAGAGACAACCTCTAGGGCGTCAGCTCTCCAGAGATTTTATGAACCTGGCTGATTAGAGAAACCTAGTGAAAATAAAACCCCAGTTGTAGGCTGTCCTGGGTGATCCTGCAGTCAGCCCACATCTACCCCGCACACCTGTGGCTCCACACCCGGCTCTGAGTCATACAGAACCCGTCACAGGCACTGGTGTGGCAGCCACTGAGCTAAGTGGTGTCAGAGAAACAGTGACAAAGACGTGTCCTGCCCTCCAGGAGCCAGGGTCACATCTGGGAGATGGAGCAGGCTCAGCAGCACTGGAGACACAAGGGGACATGCCCTGTCCCCATTCCAGGAGCCCTGGGACACCACACAGGCCTGAGAAAACCACCACTTAGCCCGGAAGTCCTGAATCTTTTAAAACAGCACATAACCTTGCCTCAGTGCCTAGCTCAGCAGCTAAGGGTGCCAGCCACATACACCAGAGCTGGCAGGTTCGTGTCCAGCCCAGGCCTGCCAAACAACAATGACAACAACAACAAATAGCCTGGTGTTGTGGTGAGTGCCTGTAGCCCCAGCTACTTGGGAGGCTGAGGCAAGAGAATCACTTAAGCCCAAGAATTGGAGATTGCTGTGAGCTGTGACACCACGGCACTCTACCCAGGGCAACATAGTGAGACCCTGTCTCAAAAATAAAAACAAACAAAAAATAAATAAAACGACATATAACCAAAGTGTTCAGGACAAAAGCTTTCCTGGACGAAAACCTCAGTGTCCATGAAATCCATTGACTCAGAGCCACCAAACATCCCCATTCATGACAGTTTTCCACACAGGTATCCCAGCTCCCAGTGTCAGGAAAAATTATGTAAAAATCACAAGAAAAAACAAAGAGAAATATTTCTGCCACAGCAGGGTTTAGGGTCTAGTGCAGGAGGAAAGGCAGCCGGTGTGAAGTGGTTCTCTCTCCCTCCTTCCCCAATCACAACTGCTGCAGCACGCGGTCAGGGCACGCAGAGTCTGTGTGAGCAGGTGTGAAGTGGTTCTCTCTCCCTCCTTCCCCAATCACATCTGCT
>NW_003852530.1:1783590-1800343 GCF_000181295.1 Otolemur garnettii | reverse complement strand
TCACATCTGCTACAGCACGCGGTCAGGGCACGCAGAGTCTGTGTGAGCAGGTGTGAAGTGGTTCTCTCTCCCTCCTTCCCCAATCACATCTGCTACAGCACGCAGTCAGGGCACGCAGAGTCTGTGTGAGCAGGCACTGGGGGCCTTGGAGGCCCTGAGCAAGGAAGGGGACCAGCCTGAGGACAGAGGCATCTCAGGGGCACTGTCAGAGTTGTTCTTCAGGCTGGGCCCTGGGGCATTTGGGAGGAGGAGGGGGATCAGGTGGGCACTTCAGATGAGGTCACGGCAAGAGCACATGGAAGCTGGAGCTGCCTGGAGGGTGTGAGGACCAGCCAGCAGGCCACATGTGCCAGGGGCTTTCTAGGCCACTGCAAAGGTGGCCACTTTCCTCCACTCCAAAGGTGGGCACTTTGTCCACAGCATCCCCTAGACTGCACTCAAGAGCTGACTCCTGGTTCTGTTTCTGTTCATCCGAGGCTGATGATACCTCACTTCCCCACATCTGTAGACCCCCAGGCCTTTGTGCAAACCCTGCAGGATCCTGCATGTGACAATCCAGTGAATTGTGCAAAGCCACAAGCATTGTCAGACGGGCCTCACCCCAGAGACACAAAACCACAAGTTTGAGCCTCAGAGCCTGCCGCAGAGTGATCCCTAGGATGTCCATCTGCTCCCACTCATTCCCCACCTGGCCACAGCCCTGAGTCCTCCTTCCCACAGGACAGATGGACAGACAGAACTGTCACCCTGTTGAGGACGGGCAGAACAGGAAGAGGATGGGCTCTGGGGCTTGAGGAAGGTGAGCTCCCCCTTCCAACATGGCACTGGTGGGGCACACGCCTATCTGAGAATGCCTTTCTCTGCCTCACCCCCAAACCTCATCAGTTCTGGGGGAAAAAATATACACAGTTATTACAAAAACATATTTCTATAATGTGCTAAAATGTGCCGCACGTCTCTATGTAGCGTCATCTCTGTGAAAGTATCTCGATCCCTGAGACCTGGACCCTGGCTCTGCACATGACCCCCCTCAGCAAACACACTGGGGCTGGTGTCCCCCAGCCCCCTGCCGGGGACCGTCTCTACACCCAGCCTGGTAATTCCCAAATTCCCCAGTCTTTTTTTCCCCCAGCATCATACATTATATTTAAGTCTCTCCAGCAATACAAATTTCAATTTGGCCAAGCTCTTTAATATTAATAGTTGTCAATCCAAATTCAGAGTGCATAATAAAAAATTTAATCGAAACGAATAGCTCACATATTTCTCTACCTCCTAAATATAGTTACCAATTAGACAAAAGATTTGGTTATATAACTTTGTAGAATTAAGGCCACCTACTAAAGACCACCAGTCAGAGCTGAGAAAGCCAAAATGCTTGATCCCATTCTCCTTGTGATTCTTAAAGATGACGCTTACCTCATGTGTCCTGTATTCAAGGCATCAACCATGAATGCAGAACTCACAGGCACACAATTTGGGGGAGGCGTTAAAGCTAAATTATAACCACAAAGTTCTCCATAACAATGAAAGCAGTTGCTTCTAGAGCAGTTTACAAGGCCCAGTCATTGGACTGTCACAGGTAAGGATGAGGTGAAGGCAGCAGCCCCATTTCACAGACAGGATAACTGAGGCTCAGAGGGGTCGTGAGTTACTCCACAAGCCGCAACCAGAGAGGACCTGGAGTGCTCTGCCCCCAGGATCAGTACACTCACCTCCCCTTCATCCCTCCCCAGATACAAGAATATCTTCTAAAAATGTTGGGGGTTTTTGTATTCCTGGTGGGGTTTCAAACTAATACAGCCTCTTTGGAAAGAAGTACGGAGACTCCTTAAAGAACTCAAAATAGAGTCCCTTCCATTTGATCCGGCAATCCCATTACTAGGTATCTCCCCAGAAGAAAAAAAAAATCATTTTATCATAAGGATATTTGCACTAGACTGTTTATCGGAGCTCAATTTACAATCTCCAAGATGTGGAAACAACCCACGTGCCCATCAACTCATGAATGGATTAATAAACTGTGGTATATGTACACCATGGAACACTATTCAGCCACAAAAAGATGGAGACTTCACATCTTCTGTATTAACCTGGATGGAGTTGGGGAACATCCCCTTTATGTGCTCAATACTAATATGAAGGCAGTAGATGATCTAATACACTCCCACACAAGAGGAAAACTCAATTCAAGTGGGGAGAGAGGGAGGGGAGGAGAGGGAGGGTGAGGGTTCACAGCACACCTCCTAGGTGAGGGGCTCGAGTGCAACAGGGACCTTCCCTAATAAATGCAAACATTGCAACCTACCTGTTTGTACCTTCAAATTCATCTGAAATTTAAAAATAAGTAAACAAAGAAGTTGGTTTTGTTTAAATCAAGAACTAACTTACTGCAGCCAATGTCCCGGCTCTTTGCTGGGAACTTGTACATCACGATGGCACCAGGGCAGTGTGGCCCCCAGAGCCCAGGAAAAACGTGCACGGCCAGAATGACTTCTCAGGTGCGGCAGGAACGAAGCCCAGCTTTCCACTGCGAGGACTAGGGGCCTAATGTGGAGTCTCAGAAGCCCACTTGAGGGCTAACCCCCTTCCAGTGATTTTACAGAATCACTGCACAAGAAAGGATCCAGTCTCTCCTATTAAATCCAATCCCCTCAATTTGCAGAAATAGTCCTGAGGAGGCTAAGAGATTTGACTGAAGCTGGTTAGTGGCAGAGCTGGGAATAGAACCTCCCGACACAGACACACACACTCTCTGTCTCTGTCTGTCTCTCTCTCTTGTCCTCTCCAGTGTTGGGGAGTTGACTCTCTAAGCACCGGCTCCAGCCCTGACCAGCCCCCTCCCCACTCGAGGACGCGTCTGCCGGGCACACGGGGTATTTCTTCCACAAATTACTCCGGGCCTCTTTTGTGAGCTGCTCTGGGCTCTGCCCTGAGCTACATCAAGCAGGAAGTTTAAATGAAATGGCTCCCAAGTTCCTTAAATGGTTTAATAAAACATATACTGACTGCAATGTGCAGTTTATAGTGGCAAACTATTGCCCCTCAGTTGGGAAAAATGACCTCCAGTCGGCAATATTCCTTTCAGCTTCATGATTCCGGTCCGCTGTTGGCCATTCCCTCAACCCACCGGGCAATTCTTTTCCATAACAAGGCCGACTGCAGCCACCGTGCGTCCCACGCCAAAGGTGCTCAGGATGTGCCTCCGAGGGTCTGCTCCAGGGTCAGAGAAAAGACACGGCAAGCAGATGACAGTGACGGAGGAAAGGTACACGGCCTGGGGGGCAGGGAAACCCCAGAAATAAGCGTGGGGGGTTCAGGGAGATCTGGGTAACTCAAGTGCAGGCTCCAAACAGAACTCTGTGTGTGCACAAGAGAGAGATGAGAGAGGGATCCCCGCTCACCATCACAGCTGGGCAGGCAACCAGGGAGGTGGTCTCAAGGAAGGAACAGGCCTGAACCCCACAAATGCGCTTGGCATCTGCAACCATAAGATTTAGAAAATGCCAAGAGGGTATAATACGAATTTCTAAAACTCCACCAACATTAATAACAAATAGCTATTAATAATGCTTCTAATCACAAATGCCATTTCCGATATTTGGCACTGAAAGGTTTTGCCTCATCTAAAAAGTGCTGGAATTGGCCTGCCAGAAACTGATGACCTTTTATCCTAAACTGTGCGTAGAGATGGCTTGTTAAGCTCATTAGTATTATATGGTGAATGAGATTAGGCATTTTATGATTTTTCCAAAAAGGCTTTTTTGATATTAAAAGAAAAAGTAGCAATTTCCTTTTTTGACACTTTTCATTTTTAAGGTAATAAAAATGGGGCGTATGTACCACGGCATAATGGATTAATTAAGGAATATTATGTTTATCCTAACTCTTAACCAAGTTGTACATCTTCATAACTCACTCGTAAAAATTAATGCATTATCTTATACCCTGCGATGATAGATCTCCTATTTTTACCAAACCTGCTCAGAATACATTGTTCTAAATTGGATTATTCTGAGAAATAGTGAATACCATATTCTGATATTGTCAGTCCAAAATTATATTGTTATTTTAAAATGCTATATTATTACATATAAAATCCAAACCTTCTCCCTGCTGTGGTTTTGAATCAGGCTATTCCAGCTCCTGGAGGACCACGCTGCTCCTTCCACCTACCCTCGTAGGCGGCCTATTTTTTATCTTCTCTCATTCACAATGGATTTGTTGTTTAAAAAACACATGCATTGCCTCAAAGAACCACCGGACAATATTTTTGGCGATTTCTTTGTATCTTGACGGTAGATGTGAATATAAAAGAATATTCATGCAAGATTCATAAAGGCCCCAGATTTCTAAATCAACAGATGAAAAAAAAAATCCCTAAAAATAATAATGTCCAGATGTTGCTTATTTAAATTAGAGCGGTTGTCATTTAATGTTGCCAATCACCCAAGTGATAGAATTTGTGAATTTCAAGGTATTCATAATTTACAAGGGATTATAATTTTGCATCAAGGGAGCAACCAAGGTGATTAAAATCAGTGATCTCAATAAATATAAATGGTTCTTTCCCAGAGGCTGTCTTTGTAACCCGGGCCTCACGCTACGAAGCCCACACTTCCATGCTGGTGATTCTCTTTCTTTTCCAGGGGCCCTTCGGGGGCAATGTAACTCACCAGGCCTAAAATGCAGATTATTTTTAATGTGCTAGAACTTCAGAATTGAGAGGCTCTCCTCTAAGAAACCATAGAGACCTAACTTCTCTTCTAATCACTAAAATCCAGCCTTCGGAGGGCCACCCTCACATTCAGGTTCACGTCACTTCAAGCCCACACCCCCCTGCACAGGAGAAGGAGCGTGTGAGAAATGGAGTCTCCAAGGGCCCTTCCCAGACCAGCAAACCTCCAGGGCCCAGGGACCTGCAGTGGAACAGACCCTCTCAGCAACCCTTAAACCATCACTATGCATCTTCCCGGTCCCATGTTTTCCCAGATTCCAAAATAGTTTCTTTCACGTGAGACAGAATGTTCTTATAGATGACAAAAGTCTCTGAACAGTTCTGGGGAGCTGCAAGGACCCCCCACACACACACAAGCATTGGTGCTCTCATTCAAATACTTGTGGGGAGATCTATATTTGAAGGACTTCAGGGTGTGGTGACAGATAGAGCCAGCCTGATACTTACCACGCCTGACAACTAAGTTCACAAACTCGTCCTAGAAAAAGTGCTGCCACCTCATTGCCAAGTATCACCAGGGTCCCCCCTGAGGTACTGCCCTTGGGAAGCTGTGCACTGACACTGGCCCCTAGTCCACCTTTCAGAGCAACTTTGGAACTCTTTTGGGAATGGCCATCAGAGATGTCAACATACAGCACACAAAAACATACAACTATGATGAACACCACTCAGCAAGACCTCACCACACATGATCACGAACTCAGGTGAGACGCCGACACACCAAGAGAGATGTTTGTACAGCTGCCAACGCGCATGCACAGTGGCGGGTTTGTGAACTTAATTGCTAAATCTTATATGAGGAACAGACCTGATGGTCAGAAAAAGAGTTCCGAAGTTGCTCTGCAGGGCGGACTAGGTGCTGGTGTGAGTGTCCAGCTTCCCCAGGGGTGTACTTGGAAGGTGACCGCAGTGATATCCAGCAACAGGGTATGTAGGACTTTTTCTAGGATGAGTTTGCCAACTTGACTGTCAGATCTTTCCATAAGTTCTCCCTTTGAGAAACCCTGGACCAGAAATCTAGCTTGGACTCCACCTTCAGCCTCACTACTTCTCTGCAATGTATAGCCAGATGAAGTCAGGGCACCACCCTCCACACAGCTCGTGATAGGAGGTAACCCACAGGGGACCCCTGCACATGCTTCCTTTGATCCAGATGAGCTTCCTTTGGTCCAGGAGCTTGGCTGGACTTGGAGTATGTGCTGATGTGTCTCCGATTTCTTAACGGGGCATCTGGAATTAGCCCACTATTGTAAAAGGAAAAGGGTTCCGGGGAACACCCAGTGTGGTGTGATTCATCAAACAAGGCAACGAGGTCTGTGCGGAAACTTAACTCATAAAGGGCGCTGTGCGAGCCGCCGGGCTCCTGCTGCTACACCTGAGCTCCCACGGCACTGCACAGATTATGATTTGGGCACACCCACAACCTGGGCCACGCATTTACTCCCAAGAAAGGGCCACCCAGGGGGGAACGTCCCCCCAGTACGTGGCCACTCCTTTACCTGAGCTGCCATCCTCTCTATTCTCTCTACAAAATCTAAGTTAATATCCACACCTCCAATCCTTCAAAGGAGACAGCCTTGTCCCTGTGCTACCTTGCAGGAAAAAACAGGGTGCCCACCTGCCCCCGCCAGAGCCTGACAGGCTGCACGTGTGTCCCTGCTGGAGGGCAGTTCATCTCTCCCACAAGACTCCATTCAAGAGCATGTCGGCCCTCCGAACAAAATAACCTTCTTAAAGTTCAGTAATAAAACCCTCAAGGGTTCAAAAAAAGGTGGCTTAGGATCAAACATGGTCTATTAAGAAAAGCACTTAAGCAGGAATTCTGCTAAACTGGATGTAAACTTTCCCCCACATATCCCTGCCAGGAGTACTGAGAGATTACGTAAGATCCAGAAAGACTTCTGGAACACGGTGCCTGGTAACCATCACAGGAGAGTTTCCAAGTCAGCCTTTCACTAAATCCCCATCTAGTTTAAGTTGAGACACGAGCAAACTGAAGGGAAGACGCAGGCTGGATGTGGGGCTGAGCTTCATTCAAGATGCTTTTGAAAATCTCTCCAGGGAAGCTGTCTTGGTGTCTCGAGTCCCCGCGGGAAGCAGCATGGCTCTGGCCACTGGGAGGGTCTTTCCTGGCAGGGGCTTTGTGCCTGATTATGGGTGTCTCTGACACCTTATCAAGAAGCTTTCCTTCCAGAAGACTTACTGTGAAGTCTCCACTGCCAACGCCAGCTGTCAATGCTACGGCCCAGGTCACACCAGGGGAGCTCAACACAACTATAAGGATGACAGCAGGTGGCTCTCATGGGGACTATAGGCTGCAGCCATCCTACCCCACCAAGAGGCCCCAGGTGCCACAGGGAAGCCCCCTTCCCCATCCAGGCCTCCCTTCCTGCAATGGGGGAGGCCCCCAGCCTCTGTCCAGCACAGCAGGTGAACAGAAAGAGGAACTGGCTTTAGCAAGGTATCTCAGAAGGAGCCTGTCATGCTGGATACACTCCATGTCTCCCAGGGGTGCTGGGGGCAGAAAGCAAGTGGAGAGCTGACCAAGCCCTCCACCCTCTGCAGTTAGAGACAGCGGCACAGAAACAGGCCCCTGGCCTGGAGAGATGTACCCATCAGATGTACCCGTCCTACCGTCTCTGGGTACCTGGCTGGTTCCCAGAATCTCCTCCCAGACACTTCCGCATAATCAAAGAAAACAAAAGGTCCTCACCCAAAAGGAACCTCACAGGCCAGTTTCCTCAGACGGTCTCAGCCAACACAGCCACACTGACCTCTTCTAAGTGGCCAGCACTCCGGGCAGGCAACCAGGGGCTCTGAGCTCCGTCACCTGGCCCACGCTGTGGGTGCCACGACCTGTGGGGCTGATGGAACCCTGTTCTCTTCCCAAAACACCAAGAGGGCAGTCTTCACCATCACGCTGCACTGTCCTCCCCAACCGGGGCCTCTCCTGACCCTTCAGCCTCAATTGTGGCTCCTTTCACAGACACAGTCACCTTGGGAGATAGCATTAGATACTCATCTCCGAAATGGGTTGATGACAGTTCCCATATTCCATGAGGTTGTTACAAGAATTAAATAAGATCTTGCATGTGAAATGGGGACAGAGCAGGACTCCCAGAAAGGAGTCAGCAGGGAGAAGCTGCACACACTTGATTTCACCAGGAGCTGAGATGCCCAACCCCAGGCTGGGCCCGCCAAGACCACCCCGAGGTGTGAGCATTTATATGCTGGGGGCGGGGAGGGCTCAGCATGGGAACACCTGTTGTGGGACAGGCCAGGACAAGGGTCAAAAGTGGCCACATCTTGGCCTAGTGTGGTAGCTCAAGTCTATAATCCCAGCACTCTGGGAGGCTGAGGCAGGTGGATCAGCTGAGCTCTGGAGTTCAAGACCAGCCTGAGCAAGAGTGAGATCCTGTCTCTACTAAAAATTAAAAAACTAGCTGGGCGTTGTGGTAGGTACCTGTAGTCCCAGCAACTCGGGAGGCTGAAACAAGAGCATTGCTTGAGCCCAGAGTTTGAGGGTACTGTGAGCTATGATGACACCACGGCACTCTACCCAGGGTGACAGAGAGACCCTGTCTCAAAAAAAAAAAAAAAAAAGGCCACATGGGGCACTAGGAATGACTAAAGGTCCTGCTCACTATTACTCTCAATTGAATAATGAACATTCACCATCCCCATGATTAAAAATCTTGCCTTTACTTCACAGGTTTTTTTTTTTTTTTTTGCATTTTTGGCCAGGGCCAGGCTTGAACCCACCTCCCCTGGTATATGGGGCATGGGGCTGGAGCCCTACTCCTTGAGCCCAGGTACTGCCCTACTTCAGAGGTTTTCAAACATTTATTTTTTCTACCCACAATTGATTTTCAAATGAGAGCTTTCGGGGCAGCTCGCCATGTGTGTATGGAGTACCCAGGACAGAGGGGTCTGTGCGTCCTGCAGCCTCCAGCTCCCACCCCTTCATGCTTTCTGTTTAATGACCATCAACTTCATTAATCACATTAGACCAGTGGTTCTGAAAGCTCAGCCCTGGCCGGCAGAAGCATAGCCTCAGAATAAGTTAGAAATTCACATTCTTGGGCCACCAGTGGCTAACACCTGTAATCCCAACACTCTGGGAGGCCAAGGAGGGTGGATCACCTGAGATCAGGAGATTGAGACCAGCCTAAGCAACAGGAAGATCCTGTCTCTACTTAAAATAGAAAAACTAGATGGGCTCATGGCAGGTGCCCAAGGTCCCAGCTGCTTAGGAGGCTGAAGCAAGAGCATTAATTGCTTGAGCCCAAGAGTTTGAGGTTACTGTGAGCTGTGATGCCACAGCACTCTAGCCAGGGTGACAGAGTGACACTCTGTCTGAAAATCCAGGTTAGGGCCCAGAGTTGTTTATGACAAAGCCCCGCAGCTGATTCTGACGCCTGCTGGAGGTGGAGATCAGCTGCGTGACACCAGGGGTTCACCCTCTGACCACACACGGGCAGACTGCCATCCCGGCAACCCACTCCTTGCCAGGAGATTTCTGATTTGATTGGTCTGGGACTCTGGGGTGAGGTCCTGACACTGGGAGGTCTTAAAATCCCCCCAGGTGATTCTAATCAATAGCCAAGTTTAAGGACTACCTATCTGGTCCCCAGCTACTCAAAGTGTGGTCCAAGGACCCACAGCAGCAGATGCCCTCAGCTCCTGGTAATTGCAGAATCCTGCTTCCCCAGACCTACTGAATCAGAGGCTGCATGTTACCAAGATTCCCCAAGGGTTCTGTGTGATTGTTGCTGACACCCTGGTCTAGGTCCCTCCGCTTAACACCTGGAAAGAACCTCAGACACCATGGGGTTCAATCCACTTACCCTCCAGGTAGGAGCTTGCAGCTGCCCAGGCCTGAGGTCGCCCATGCTGACCACAGCAGATGGAGCATCAGAAACGGCCTCCTGACTCCAGGATCAACTCTTCCTCCCACACTCACAGCGCCTGCATCCAAGCATTCCTGCTTCAACCCTCCTTACAAACCTTCCCTCAGCCTTCAGTTCTTGTGACCTCAGAGGAGAGGAAAGGTGGGGCTGCCTCATCTGAGGAGCAACAGCTGAGTTTGCAGGGAAAGCAGGGATTCCTGCCCCGTATCCTGCAAACCTGCAAAACCATTTGCCACTCTCTGTCTTGTTACCAGAGGTCTGACAGTATTTGGGATGTCACATTTCTCAAACCCCTGAAGTCACGTTTAAACACACACACACACACACCCCTACAGCGGAAAAACAGAAACTCAGGGAATGATTCTCGTACACGCCATACTTACACTTTATACTGTCAATATTGTCTCAAGTTTTATTTTGTTAAGAAACAAAAATTACTCTGTTGAGCTCAGCTCAGTCATAAGAGCATCATTTTGTGCTATTAACTGTTTTCAGACATGAAATGATCCACACACACGAACATTAGAAAAACCTCATTCTCTCCTTTCAGGATTTCAGGAAGACTCTATGGAAGAGAAGATTCAACATGTGCACCCCTCTATGCCCACCCCAACAAATACACACACACGTGCTCCACCTCTAACCCAAGTCCCTCCCCACTAGTCAGCAAGCACCCCAACTTTGGGGACCATGTCTCCGCATCTCCCATCACCACTAGGCTAAGCACAGGGACCTCCAGTAAAGGTTTGGCTGCTTGTTGGCAAGACAGACATGCCAGGGAGAAGCCAGAGCCGGAGGGGTCAGGAAACCCACAGTCAGATGAGTTTGTGGCCCTGTCACCACATCACCACCTGCTGAACCACCAGGCTGGCAAGGACCAACACCAAGCAAAGACTCAAACTTAATTGTTAAACAGGGAAAAAAAGCACCCAGGTCATAGCTACCCCTATTTCTAAGACATATAGGCATAGTGGGACGAATTTCTCCCACTTATTCTCAGACACAAAGCAATTGCCAGACTTACTCATTCCTCAGAGTTTCACCAAGCACCTACTACGTTCAGACCCCTGGCATGAGGCCACCCTGCAAACTCACCAGGATGGAACTCCAAGTTCAAAGTCACGGCTGTCTTTCCCGCAATGTGCTAACAAGCCCGCCCCATTATCACCCTGTGACCCAGATTATCATAGTTGCCTTTGTACAAAATGAACTGAGCCAGAAAACAGTAGAGGATAAGAGGGTAAGAGCCCAGCTGCCGGGCTGAAACCACAGCTAACAGTTCATGGAAAACATCATTGTGCTTTAACCTTGAGGCCACCTGAGTCCTACTATTGAAATACAGTAGGTCCCAGGGATGTGTCATGCAGACCCAGATACAAAAGAAGAACCATCATCTCTGTGCTGGAGACAGTCGCAAGACCCACACTCCCGGAACCGCCAACATCTGCCAAATACTCGGGACTGACAGGTTATTTCCACGGTGTACACAAATATGTGAAGTCAACTACCCCTTCTCTCGCCATTGAAGAACAAATAACTGTCCACACATTAACCTATCTTTTGGGCAATACCAGAAGGTTCCTGGTACCAAGTCCACACGGCCTGGTGGGCAAAGAGGGTTGAAAAGGAGAAGGAGAAGCTGAGAGAGAACCACCTGGTCCTCACTAGCAACAACATGCCAACTGAGAAAATGAGCCCGAGAGGCAAAAAGTGCCCCCAGAGAGTCCCTGAGAGGGAGAGCAGATCTCTACATCCAGGGGGAAAAAGAAAGTTGGGAGCCAGGCGCATGGCTCACACCTGTAATCCCAGCACTCGGGGAGGCTGAGGCAGGAGGATAGCCCTGAGCTCAGGAGTTTGAGACCAGCCTGAGCACGAACAAGACCCTGTCTCTACTAAAAATAGAAAAACTAGCCAAGCATGGTGTGGGCACCTGTAGTCCTAGCTACTCAGGAGGCTGAGGGAAGAGGACCCCTTGAACCCAGGAGTTTGAGGTTGCTGTGAGTTATAATGCCACTTCCCAGGTCAGGGCTAGGTCTTATGCCTGATAATCCAGCAGGAAGAGGCTGGCATCTGTGCATAAATGAGATCTATTTGTCACACACAAGTGCCTCATAAATAAAGTGGCAGGAGGTGCAGTGGTCACTGCACTGCACCTATAATCCCAGCACTGTGGAGGCCAACACTGAAGGATCCCTTGAGCCCAAGAGTTTGAGGTTGCTGTGAGCTGTGATGACACAGCACTCTACCCAGGGTGACAGGGTGAGACTCTGTCTCAAAAAAGAAAAAATAAAGTTTGGGCAGGCCAAAGATATCTAAGCTAGGATTTATCCTAAACAATGTTTAATCAAGAGAATGAAGGGGAAAGCATCGATCAACATGTTTCCTTGTAGACCCTGGCTTTCCTTCCTCCTGATTATAAAAATAATTCACTTTTTTAATGCAAGAAGAAGTTATTGATTGGTTTGGCTTTTCCTCTAATCCTGAGGAAATGCTATGCATGGAGACAGGCCTGTATCCTAAAACTCGCCCTCACGGGCCGAGCTGGAGGCTCACCCTCCCCTGCAGCCTCAGGTGTGGGCCTTAGAATTTCAACCTGAGAAATAAAAGAGAGCTCAGATCATCTACGCCTCCTTCTGTCCTCACTCCCTCCCGTGATACAACGTGGCATCTCAGCATAATTAATTCTTTTTCTCAATTAGGACCTGACCTCAGGCTTACTAAAGACCTCAGTAAGAGTTCCCTGGGAGGAGGGATCTTCAGATGATTCCAGTGGTTTAATGCTGTGGCAAGGAGTGGAAGACTCGGAGTCACGAGGACAAGCACGTGTGACCAGGGTTAGCCATTTCTCAAACACGTGACTTGTGCAAGTTACTTATCTCTGCTGAGCCTCAGTTTGTCTGCAGAGTGGATTGCTGTGTGACTGGACTACATAAAGGGTGAGCTCTTACCATGCAGCGGAAATAGCAAGTGCTTCCTGGAAAGGGTCAAGTGGTCAATGTTTTAGGCACTGCAGGCCACACCACCTCTGTCCCAACTCCCCACCTCTGCCACTGTACCATAAAAGCAGCCACAGCCAAGATGTGAGTGAATGGGAGTGCCTGCGTGCCAATAAAACTTTATTTATAAACCCTGAAATCGGAATGTCATACAATCCTCATGTATCATGAGATGTGATGTCTCTTTTGATCTTTTTTTCCAATCATGTAAAAATGTGAAAACCATTCTGAGCTCACGAGCCATGCAGGTACAGGCAGAAAACCACAGTGAGAACCACTTCACACCTGTTGGGATGGCTTCTGTCGTGAAAACAGACAAGTGTGGGCAAGGACACAGAGAAACCAGGACCTCGTGACTATTGGAGGAAATGTGAAATGGGGCAGCCGCTGTGGAAACCACTGTGGTTCCTCAAAAAATTAGAAGTAGAATTACTGTAGGATCCAGAAATTCCACCCAAAAGAATCGAAAGCTGGAACTGGAGGACCATAAGCCCATGTTCACAGCAGCACTGTTCACGAAGTCGTGAGGTGGGAGCAGGCCACGTGTCTACCGGGAAGTGAACAGGTAAACAAAGTACACTATGTAAATAATACAGTGAAGATACGTTCCAGCCTTAGAAAGGAAGATCCTATCACATGGGTGAACCTCGAGGAAAGGTCGCTAAGCAGAGTAGCCAGTCACTAAAAGGCAAATCCTGGATGGTTCCTCTTAAATGAGGTTCCCAGGGTGGCTAAACCTCTCAGAGGGAGACCGGAGAACAGTGGGCGCTGGGCCTGTGGGGCAGGGAGGGTGAGCACTCATGTGCTGAGTGTAACCTTTCAGTTTGGGACAATCAAAAAGTTCTGGGGATGAATGGTGGTTATGGTCACACAGCAACACAAATGTACTTAATACAACCACACTTAGATATTGATTGATTGACTGAGACAGAGTCTCACTCTGTCACCTCGGGTAGAGTGCCATGGCGTCATCATAGCTCACAGCAACCTCAAACTCCTGGGCTCAAGGGATCCTCTTGCCTCAGCCTCCTGAGTAGCCAGGACTACAGGTGTCCACCATAATGCCTGGTTACTTTTTCTATTTCTAGTAGAGACAGGGTCTGGTTCTTGCTCTGGTTGGCCCCAAACTCTTAAGCTTGAGTGATCCACTCGCCGGGGTCCCCCAGAGGGCTAGGATTACAAGTATGAGCCCCCATGCCTGGTCTGCCACTGAACTTTAAAATGATCAAGATAGCAAATTTTATGCTATTTTTTTAAGCTATAAATGAAAAAAAAAAAAAAGCTACCACACCTGTAATCCTGAAGCTAAGTCTGAAGCAAGAAGATCACTTGAGGCCAGGAGTTCTAGAGCAGCCTGGGCAGCATAGTGAGACCCTGTCTCTACAGAAATGTTTAAGAAGTTATCCAGGCACGGCACCTGTAGTCCCAGCTACTCAGGAGGCTAAAGCAGGAGCATCATTTGAGTTCAGGAGTTCAAGGCTGCAAGGAGCTGTGGTTGAGGCCACTGTACTCCACTGGGCAACAGAGAGACTTCCCCTCTAAAAATAAAAATATATATACGTGCAAAACAAACTCAGGCCACGTGCCGGAACCCTCACAGGCTGTAGCTTGCCAACCCTTGGCATAGGGGTATAAAGGCAACACAGCAAACATCCCACTCCCCAAAAGAGAATAAGTAGGAGGGTACTGGGGGTCAGCGTGAAAGAGGGCTCAGAGGCAAAGGAAGGAAACTCTGAGATTTCCTCACATAAGCCTCTCCCAGGCACCCACTCTGGGCCGACCATCACACAGGCACAGACACAGAAGCAAGGAGAGAGGCACCCCCAGTGTCTACAGCCCCTGCCTGTCCCCCTGCACTCGGCCATCCCAAGGAAGTCTGTGCACGTGCCAGGGGCACGGGGCGGTCAGACCGCTGGACGCCCACATGGGTTGTGGGTCTAGGGGCGCCCTCCTGGGACTGGTCAGCGATCTTGTCAGGGACAGAAGTTCAGTGACTACATGGGTGAGTGTAATTACATGTTGTCTCTGACTAGCAGTGGTTTTGGTGGTACAAATTACACGTGGAATTGATCAGCAAGATAGTTGCATACATAATAAACAAAAAGCAAAACACCGACTTTCAGTGGAGGCTCAAAATGTAAAACCAGGCCATGATGCAGAGAGAGTCTCACTGGGAGGGGAAAACTCTGGGCAGCGCCCCCCTTTTAAGAGCTGGCTGTCCCTACCCACCATGACCACGTGGCAGCCTCCTCTGGAATGCACTTGGCTCCAAACCCCAAGCTAACCCCAAACCCCCAGTGACGTGTCAACAATGCTCCTTCACAAAGGAGACGGGACAGGAGGCTGACTGAGGAAACTCACCACCCTCTCTGACGTCCTCTGAACTTGCTAACCAAGGTCCCCAGGGGTGCCTGGGAGAGACCGCATGCCTGACAATGTTTTGGCTTCCTGGCTCTGGCATGAGCCTAAAGGGAAGAGGCCAATTGTCTGAAAATGGCCTATCCATTCATTAATCTTAAATAAAGAGGGAGAAAGGAGAAAAGATGACTGAAGAGAGAAGTGAAAACAGTAACAGGGAGAGTGTGGGCCTTTTATGACGCTTACCTGGAGCCAGGTATTGGTTTTAGCACATCCCATGGTATAACCCACTGCAGTATCATTATTGTCATTCCCAAGGTACAGACGAGAAAACTGGGGTGCAAGTCCCCTAACACACACGTCATATGGCCAGTGAACAGTGGAGCCAGTGTTCCAACCCAGGAAATCTAGAGCCTAGACCTTTGCCGTAGGATGCCAACTTGGAGGTCACTCATCTCTCTTACTCATCCTGCTCTCACTGGTACTGCTATGAGGTCCACTGTGCAGTATTTTAAAAGTGAAGAGTGAGGTGACTTGGACCCTCCCCATTGCTAAAAGTAAGTTTCCTAGTAGACAGGTACGTTGCAACCATGCCTGGACTCGGAGCCCCATCCCTCAGAACCTCAGTCTGTCTCCTCAAAGAAGTTGATCCCATGTGGCTGAGCAGTGGAGAGTCCCACAGAGACCAAGAATAACAGGTCTGAAGAGAAGCCCAAGAACCTCCAAAAGAACCTGTAACTGCAGAGTTGCACCCATCCTGCAGACAGGGAGTCTTCTGGGCTGGGTAAAAGCTCTTCTGAGCTGCTTGGCAGGAGGTCACTGTCCCCTACTCAGCCTCCATGTCTTCTGCTCCCAGCATCTGTGTGGCCCCTTGGATGCTAAAGATATTTTTAACCAACAAAATCCTGGGTGGTTTTTAGCTCACAGACATTCATTCGTTGGCTAGCACAGTCCCAGACATATATATATATAGTCAGTTATAGCAAGACATTATTGTCATTTCTTTTCATAATCTAGTTTTTAAGAATATATATATATATTCTATCCATCCACCCATTCATCCATCTGCCTATCTATCTATCCATCCATCCATCCATCCACCTATCTATATATAATATAATATATATATATTCTTAAAAAACTAGATTATGAAAAGAAATGACAATAATGCCTTGCTATAACTGACCATTTCAAAGTTTAAAGAAAAAACGTGTAGGAGGCCAAGGGGGAGAAGTGTTGATAAAAGTAAGATTTCATTTGGACCACTGGGCCCAGTGTTCTGTTTCTGCCAAGGCTTGAAACAGTCCCATCCATTCCCACACAAACATTCACCCACAAGCCTATCGATTCACCCACTCATCCATCCATCCATCCATCCATCTACCTATCTACCCATCTATCCATCCATCCATCCATCCATCTACCTATCTATCTGTCTACCCATCCATCCATCCATCTGCCTGTCTATCCATCCATCCGCCTGTCTATCCATCCATCCATCTATCCACTTATCTATCCATCCATCTGCCCATCCATCCATCCATCCATCCATCCATCTGCCTATCTATCCATCCATCCATCCATCTGCCTATCTATCCATCCATCCATCTGCCTATCTATCCATCCATCCATCCATCCATCCATCCATCTGCCTATCTATCCATCCATCCATTCATCTGTTCATCCATCTATCTACCCACCCACCCATTCATCTATCCATCCAACTTTCTACCTATCTACTCAACTATCCA
>NW_003852530.1:1760691-1783513 GCF_000181295.1 Otolemur garnettii | reverse complement strand
CATCCATTCATCTGTTCATCCATCTATCTACCCACCCACCCATTCATCTATCCATCCAACTTTCTACCTATCTACTCAACTATCCATCCATCCATCCATCCATCCATTCATCTACCTATCTACCCATCTATCCATCCATCCATCCATCCATCTACCTATCTATCCGTCTATCCATCCATCCATCTACCTATCTATCTGTCTATCCATCCATCCATCCATCCATCCATCCATCTGCCTATCTATCCATCCATCCATCTGCCTATCTATCCATCCATCCATCTGCCTATCTATCTATCCATCCATCCATCCATCTGTTCATCCATCTATCTACCCATCCACCCATTCATCTATCCATCCAACTTTCTACCCATCTACTCAACTATCCATCCATCCATCCATCTGTTCATACATCCACCTACTCGCCCATCTGTACCCATCTACTCATTCATTCTTCTAGTCCCCAAAGCTTTGTTGAGAACCTACTATGCATCAGATACCATTCCAGGAAATAGGAAATAATGCAGACAAAACATACAAGGGCCCTGTCCACACCAGGCTTACAGTGCAGCAGGGGAGACAGACCAGACCAGTAAAGGAGTGGGATGCCAAAATGCTTCCCGTACCAAACTTTGCAATATATTTGAAGTCTCCCTAACACAAAGGTAAATCAGAGCCATTTGCTCATTTGTTGTTATCATCAAGGATCAGTTGTAAAAACAAACAAGAGTGTCTCGTATGGAAATGTTAACAGTACAAAAATGTATTCCAGCGCGGCAGAATCATCTGAGGGCAAATACCGCAGGCAATATTTTTATGACAAAAGCTTTCTTTCTCATCTTCTCTATCCTTGATTTAAATATATACATGTATGTGGGTGCACACGTATCAACATTCAAGTATTTCAATATAAATTTTGTATTCAAAATACTTTTCCTGATTTCCGTTTGATTGCATATTTCGAGCCAATGTTGCAGCAGTAATTTTTGTTCTGAATCAAAAACAAGGATCTCTCTCCCCCTGCCACCACCCCCCGTACTCAAAACCTCTCCTTCCTCCCTCCACCTTCTACCCCAAGAAGACCAAACACTCAAGCTGCTTCGGAAGCTGAGTGGCACCAAGGGCAGAACCTGTCCCTTCCCATTTTTTTCCGGCTGAAGGTTGCCAGGGCTGTGGGGGCCGAGGCAATGGCTAAAGCCACATCACAAAAGCACAGAGACAGAAGGACAGACCTTCCCTGTTTGATTTGAGTGTGTAATTGTTTGAATACATCTTGCCTGCGCTACAGTAATGCCATCGTTGGTTGACACAGATTGTAAAGCCCTTTGAAAAGGTGGAATGTTATCAATCACGAGTGTGATTATAATGGGATTTAAGTGGAAGAAGCTACGATTCAGGCCCTGGCTCGGGCCAGGCTCTCTGACAGAAGAGGAGGGAGAAGGAGGTACAGAGAGCTGCGTCTCAGCCAAGAAAGGGATGCAGCATGCCGTCAGCCTCCCTCACCTTCCCTCCCAAAGCCCAAGACTTTAAACGAAGCTTTGGAACTGTGCCAGGAGTTCCCCAACCCCCCAGATCTCAGCCTGTGTTCCTATTGTATTAGATCAGTGGTCCCCCAGCAAGGGTCTGATTGGGACTCCCAAGGGGCATTTGGTGATTTGGGGGGGACATTTTAGGTTGTCACAATAGAGACTGATGGGCTACCAGCAAGGTAGAGGCCGGGGTGTTGACAAGCATCCTACAAGGTGCTGGATAGCCTCCCACAGCAAGGAATTATCCAGCCCAAAACGCCAGTGAGCCCAGAGTGAGAAGTCCTGGGTCAGACTCAGAAAGGCTGGGCCAGAGCTAGAGGGAAGGAAGGAGGGGTCAGAGAGGGTAGTTTCTGGGCAGGTGGTTTGAAGCCACTGGCGCTGATCTGCCAGCAGACCGGGGCAGGTGGTGACAGAGGAGGAGAGAGAAAACAAGCCGAATCACTGGTTCTTTAGCATTTTCATCTAAAACACCTTCCTTATTACAAGTCAGAAGTGACAGAAACCTGGTAATTTTTTTTCCTTCAAAGCAAAACAACCCAGGCCCAAGAAAAACAAAATAATCTCTCTGACAGATCACTGGGACTGCTGGACCACTCGCCTGACAGATCACGATGGTGCCCACAGATGTGGGACTCACACCATTCGGGCCCAATCACATGCCCGGGATTACTAAGGCAAAGAATTGCGAATTTCATTAAATATGTTAAAGGGGAAAAAATCAGCTTTGAAAAATAGTAATCCTGTCTTTCAACAAAAATATTATAGGAAGCTATGAATTTGGTAGATTCGAATAGGATGTTGGTACATGTTTTACTAAGGTAATATAATGGTACACTATTATTAGATCACATTAATCATTGCTGTGCCAAAGGCACTGACAGCCCCACTGAAAAGGATTGAAAGGCCTGGTAATGGATATAAATTACCCATTGTGTGATAAAAGGATTTTTACTAAGAAGGTAAGAATAAAACAGCAAATTTCTAATATAACCGTTGTGTAAAAACCAAAATAAAAGTAATCCACAGTCAGGAATATCCACAAAATCAGAAGTAAGCACTTTTCTAGCAAGATAAAGTCACAATAAAAAAAAATATGTGTATATGTGTGTGTGTATATATATATATATTCAGTACAATATAAAATTAATTTCTGAGTGCATAATTCTGCTATCAATTCCCCTGGCTTATGGAGTGACCTCCGAGATGCATGGTCAGGGGAAGGTGGGTTTGGCTAATTAGATTGGAGGGTGAGTTCACAGAGATATCAGGGCAGCCTTCATTGAAGTCACCACCGAGGATATCACATGTAATTCGCATACTGCCCTCTCTTTTTGTATTTTAAGTTGTTATCAGCGCCTATGCCGGAAAAACTCTCCATCCCACAGCCTGTGATCTTGAGCCTGAGTGAGATGACAAAGCCGGAGATGCTCCAGATCAGGTCTGCCCCAAGAATGGTCCAAGCCATGGAACCAGCAGGTGAGTGACGGGGAACCAGGATACACAGGTGCTGCTTGGACGGGGCCCCCTGGGCCTCAGCTGCAGCCTCTCCAGCTCACCAGCTCTGGCTCCAGGCCTCTGGCTGGTGTCAGTGACTCAGGATGTCACACAGAGAGAGAGCCAGAAGTCACCCTCGCCAGGCTCTGACTCATGGGTGACCCCAATCTGAGACTCAAAAGCTTGTCCCCAGTTGCATGCTCCTCCCACCCAGGTAAACCTGTGTTACCTCCCAGAGACCTTTGACATTGCAAGTTTCTCCGCAGCCTTCGGAGTAAAAGGGAGCCCCCAGGAGAAGTCTCACCCAGCACAGGGCTCTGCAACCCAAGGTGGGCGGGCTGGACCCCCCACACACACAAACTCACAGACAGACACCACCCCGACAAACCACAGAACGATGGTCCTTACCAGGCACGTCTTAAAGCAATGGGTCTCCCTCCTGGTTGAAGGATATTCTCAAAGCCGTGGGGAGCAGGGACTGCAAAAATAAGACCCGTTAGAGACCGTGGGTGTCAAACAGATTGACTTCAATAAGACACATCAGCAGCGTTCACCCAGGGTAACAGTGCAGGTTGACGGAGAGCTGAGGACATTGAACAGCCCCACTGCCCCAACTCTTCAAGCAATTTAAAAATTGGGAACTGTGTGGGTTTGGTTGCAGAAGGACCAAGATTTGCTCAGCTTGATTTCAGTGGGAAATCTCCACCTGCAAAAAAAGAGCTGGGCGGGGCTTCTAACCATCTCTTCTCCAGATGGGACAGGGAATAAATAAGAAAAAATCAGGGTTCTCTTTCCCTCTCTCTCTCCCTCCCTCTCGCCCTCTAGAACATGAAAGTGAAGTAAGTAAGGTATGCTGTGGGCTTTATCATCTCCGTGATTTATGGAGCCTCCTAGGGTAGACCAAAATTCTACCCGAATTTCAACTGGCCGAGTGGCCAGGGCAGTAGCCAGCAGGCCCAAACAGAAGTCTGCCACTGACTGAGGCTTAGAGATGCGTTTGGCATCCAAGTCCTCTCTCTTGAACCTCGACCAGGAAAGCATCAGCCAGTTAGATTTTCTACTCATATGTTCTATGTCCCAACTGAAACAAGTCCCACATAGATGATCTCATCTCCTACGGCACGTTTGGAGGAGATAAGGGCCCAGAGGGAATGCTTATCCCCAGCGGCTCCAGAGCCACTGCCAAGGGGCTGACCAAGGCCAGCCCCCAGCCTGTGGTCCCCAGCCCGCACCTCCTCCTCATCCACACGGCTCACAATCTAATTTGTTTTCATCATGTCACAGAAGGGGTTTTACTGGGCAAGCAAAAGTTCTCTCTTAGTAAATTACATATCACTGAACTTGGAGTTGTAAATTCTGATCATAGAAGTAGAACTCCCACGTGGATTCCAGGATTGTGCTTCTGCAAAAGGGAAATAAGAGGACGCATTTGGAGACTCGTGGTGGCATCCCCAGCCTAAAGAGTTTGGACATCTGACCACAGGCTCTGGATACCCTATCCAACTCCAAGACTGATGTCTGGCAACCAAAAAGTGTTTGCTGACTGCATGCTACAAGTGTTTTCTCAAGCACAGAGACATTGCTATTTGTAAACACATTTCCACCTGCCTAGCTCGAGATAGAAACCGAAAGTTTACATCTCCAACCTTCTATAATAAGGAAAGAAGTTTACAAGTCTCAGCGCCTGTCTGTCTGTCTGTCTCTCCTCCCCTGAATTAGATCATCTTTTGCATTGGGGATTTTTTTTTTGTATATCACTCCACATGAAAATCTAAAAACTGACAAATATCTGCTCAACGCTACACTTTCCGAGGTTCTGTCCTAGCGCTGAGCTGAACAGGTCCCCAGCACCCAGCTGGCTCTAAGAGACAGACTTGCTTTGCTCACAAGACTCTTTGTGTTCAGGGAGGGGAGGGGGCTGCAGGAGGTGGGGGATGCACTCCGATTTTTATATCCAGGCTCATGACTTGCAAAATGCTAGGACTGTCCTCCAGGGACTATTCACTGAGAAGCTCTGTAAATTCCGATGACAAGGGAACACAGGAGACTTCATCGGGGAAGTCCCACCCAGTTTGTCCAGCTTCACGCTGCTGATCAGCACACCACAGTCTCCGGGAGTCTGCAGGGGGTGGCCGCGGGCACAAAGGCCTCAGGTTCTGTGCCTGAGTATGACAGGACCTAGCACAAGCCTCACAGCTAACTCGGGGGCTGTGCTCCCCTGATTGATCAGGGGTTTGTCCAGAGGTGGCTGACCTGTGTGGGCAAGGTTAGCCCAACACGCCAGCGGAGCGGCCAACGTGTTGAGGCCACGCTGAACCCTCAGGAAAGGAAATTGAGTTAGTTCCATTTGTGTCTTTCTGAACCAGTCTAATAGAAGGGGGCTTCTGGTGTCTGATGTCATTACAGTCACTGCAGGTCGGGGAAAGGTGACCGCATCAGACCACTGATGTCTGGGGACTCGGGGTGGGGAGAAAGGAAAACACCAGCACAGTAATTGTGTCTCCCTCAATGAAGGACGCTGCTCTTCTGCTGCAAGTAACTCACTCACATTTAGAGGTAACATAGTCTACCCCAGTCCTCACCCCTGCCTCCCATGGGGACCCCACACTGAGGGGCAGGGAGGCCCCAGTTGGGTGCAGCTGAGAGGCAGAGTGGGAGGGGCAGATGACAAGGGCCGCAGAAAGCAGGGCGTGAGTCAGGCAGGGGGCCTGGGTAGCAACCACTGCACCAAAAACTTCACAGGTGTGTGTTAGTGCCTCAATTCCAGCCACAGAGCATTGATAGCCCTACTTCCTCTTTAAGACATAGAGGAGGCTCAAACCCCTCCAGCCACAGGCACCTGCCACAAATAGCCTAGGAAACATATCCATTCAATGGCTCACACACTTCCCAGCACCCGCTGTGCACCAGGCCCCCATGGGCGGCAGGGGCCAGGGGTACAGAGACAACCCAGCATGTAAAGAACCTGGCACTGGCACCAGGAGGCAGCAGTCATAGCAGAGCAGGGGCCGAGTTGAGCTGAGCCCTTCAGCAGGTGCAGGCAGATCCCCAGTGGAGACAGGGATAGAGGTGGTGGTGGGGCAAAGGGTCATAGCCCAGACAGGACAGGGGCGTGGGGTCAGGAAGAAGGACAGCAGAGTGGTCGCAACTTCTCGAGGGGAGAGAGGAGGTTCTTCTGGGCCAAAGGTGGGGCCAGAAGAGTGAGTGCCACTCTTGGATGGATCCTGGCTGGGGAAAGAGATGGGACAATGGGGACTCCTTATAGCCAGAGGCACTTCCAAGACCCCTCTGAGGAAGGGGTGAGGAGTAGGGGATGAAAAGCTCTGACAGGAGATTTGATGGGAAAGTGGGGAGCACAGAAAGACTCAGGAACCACCTGTCAAGCAAGGAAGTGGAGGTAGCCCTGCCCCCCCAACAAAGTGGGCCCACCCTGCACCCACATCCCCATCCCTGTGCTCCTCAGGGAAAGCAGAGCTCACCCCAGAGCCCAGCCCCATTCACAGAGCACAGCCTGCTCCATGCAAACCCACAGGCTGGCTCTTTGCCCACACTTCTGTCCACAGAAGGCAAAGACCACATGGGCTCCCTGAAGGAGAAGGAGGCAAGCCCCCCCCCCAGCTTATCCCAGACCAGCCCACACCAAAGCCCTGGGGAGAGCCAGAGAAACCCCCACCAGGCAAAGCTTTCCAGCACAAGTCAGGTAATAGCCAGGCTCCCAGAGAAGGCAACAGGCAGAGTCAGAAGAGGTGAGCAAATATGGGTCCCCCTACTGCCACCAGGGCTCTGTGACAAGGGACAAGGAAAGCAGACAGGGATGGTTGGAAGGAATGGCAAACAGGAAGGAAGGCTGGAGGAGTGATGAAGGAATGGAAAGAAGGAAGTCCTGGTTTGCTCCGCCCTTCCCTGGATTGCTCCGCCCTTCCCTGGATTGCTCCGCCCTTCTCTGGATTGCTCCACCCTTCCCTGGATTGCTCCGCCCTTTCCGTGGATTGCTCCGCCCTTCCCTGGATTGCTCCGCCCTTCTCTGGATTGCTCCGCCCTTCCCTGGATTGCTCCACCCTTCCCTAGTTTGCTCCGCCCTTTCCATGGATTGTTCCACCCTTCCCTAGTTTGCTCCACCCTTCCCTGGATTGCTCCGCCCTTCCCTGGATTGCTCCGCCCTTTTCTGGATTGCTCCGCCCTTTTCTGGATTGCTCCGCCCTTCCCTGGATTGCTCCGCCCTTTTCTGGATTGCTCCACCCTTCCCTGGATTGCTCCGCCCTTCCCTAGTTTGCTCCACCCTTCCCTGGATTGCTCTGCCCTTCCCTGGATTGCTCCACCCTTCTCTGGATTGCTCTGCCCTTCCCTGGATTGCTCTGCCCTTCTCTGGATTGCTCCGCCCTTCCCTGGATTGCTCCGCCCTTCCCTAGTTTGCTCCGCCCTTTCTGTGGATTGCTCCGCCCTTCCCTGGATTGCTCCACCCTTCCCTAGTTTGCTCTGCCCTTTCCATGGATTGCTCCACCCTTCCCTAGTTTGCTCCACCCTTCCCTAGTTTGCTCCACCCTTCCCTGGATTGCTCCGCCCTTCCCTAGTTTGCTCCGCCCTTCCCTGGTTTGCTCCGCCCTTCCCTGGATTGCTCCGCCCTTCCCTAGTTTGCTGCGCCCTTCCCTGGTTTGCTCCGCCCTTCCCTGGATTGCTCCGCCCTTCCCTGGATTGCTCCGCCCTTCCCTGGTTTGCTCTGCCCTTCCCTGGATTGCTCCGCCCTTCCCTGGATTGCTCGGCCCTTCCCGGGCCCAACTTCCTCCCCCTGTGGGAGGTGCAGCACGTTCTTAGAGGGACAGAGGTTCGGTCACCCCTCCCCAGGGCCCACTTGGAGACACACACAGGAGCAGAGGCCATCTGCCAGGGGGTCTGGGAAGTCAGGCAGCTGCAGCCAGAAAAGCCACTTTTCTTCCAGAGAAGAGCAGGAAAGGAGGGATTCAGAGAGGAAGCCAAGTAGATCCTTCAGCCCTCCGCCCAGAGGATGGTGGCCAACAGGCTTGAGAGGGGACACACACCTGGGCGTCCAGATAACTCCTCAGTGCTGTGGCTCCCGAGCAGCATCCCCTAAACCCACTACAGCACCCAGGGACATGGAGCCTCTTCTCCAACCTACGTCACTTCCCTCCCAAGACCTGAGTCCCCTCCCAGCTCAATACTCTCAAGTTCCACTGGGAACAAGGACCCTGCCAAAAAACTGCAGCTCCCCCAAAATCTGGAAGTTCTGTTCCCAAGACTGAACTCTGGGGGATGAAGAGGGCCCCAAACAGCACAGCCCTTGTCCCTGCAAGTGTCCCCAAGGGGAGGAAGGCCACCGAGAGAGCCTCAGGAAATCAGCCTAACTCACCCGTCACCTGTCCAGGACACCCAGCAATACACAACGTCCACCCATGCAGAGCCTGTGTTTCAATGAGCAGGTTCAAATGAAAGCCAAGTAAACTCCAAATGTAACATCAGTAAGTAACAAGCTCTAAGAAAAGAGAGAAAGCTGGAGGGAAGGACGGGACAGTCAGAGAAGACCTTTCTAAGGAATGTGACAGAGACCAGAACAGAGTGAGGGAGTGGGCGCTGTGGGATCTGGGGAAGAAGTTAACAGGATAAGCGAACGGTGCGTGCAAAGGCCCTGGGGTCAGGAGAAAGGGCCTTCCTGGGTGGCAGGTGAGGACAGTGAGCAGGGGAATGGGAGCAGATGGGCTGTTAGAGTCCACATACTTCTGCTGGGTAGAGTATGAGATTCAGATTTCATCCTGAGCCACTGGTAGGTTTCAAGCAAGGGGATAAATAAAGTGCCCTGATTTGTACTGTGCAAGGATCACTCTGCCTACCGTGGGGAGAACAAAACAGACAGGGCCAGAGCAGAGACCAGGAGGTCCCCAGGGACCCGGCTGTAGCTGTCCAGGTGAGTGAGGCTGCTGGGCCTTTCCTCCATAGGCCGTGGAGGAAAGCAGGCAGCTTCAGGACACGCTCCGCTAGGGAACACTTGCCCAGTAGGACACGGAGAGTAAGGGGGGCTCGGATCCATCCTACACACATCCCAGCCCAGGACCTTGTGGGTATAGGCACTGCCACCCACACCAGCCCCAGCACAGGGCCCACATCTCTCAGGCACATGGTTCTGATGCTTTAGCCCCGTGGGGGCTTATTGACCCCAGGACTGTCCCTCTCAGAGCCAGCCCATTCCTCAAGGTAGCAAAGGAATCCTAGGAGCTCCTTTCACACAGAAAACAACCAATCCTTAGCCCCAAGTGCCCCCACTGCCCCTTCACAGGCTCTCACACTTGGGCTACTATCTTCCTGTCCCCATCACCCAGGGCCAGAAACCAGACAAATGGAGACAACTCCACCCCCAGGGCTTGCAGAAATTGCTCAGACTAGCCAGCCCTGCCTGGCCTGGCCTGGCCTAGCCTTGCCCTCAGAAACCACAACAAAGGCTCTTGCCTACTTTTTCCCCTCCGCACCAGCTCGCCGTGTGTCCCCACCTACCAGGGCATGGCGTGGCCCTCCTCTTGGGAACCACATAACAAACTCACTCTTCAATGGCAGTCGCCTCCTGGTCTATTGGCCTCACCATCCCAGAATAATAATAAAACCAACATTTGAAAACATCAGGCCCAGAGTCACCAACCCGGAGCCCATGGCGGAGCAGACAGGGCCCAGAAAGAATGTGAGCAGGGCCTGCTGAGAGCGGCGCCCATGAGGCTCCTGCTGGCAGGTCACCGTGAGCTACCACCTCCCTCCCAGAGGGCGTGTGATATCGACTGAGACACGGCCACCCTCTTCCAACTTCTGCCAGAGCAGGTGCTAAGGACCTGTTACTCAACTGCCACAAAGTGTCTCAAAGCCGAGCACCAATGTTCAGACTCAGTCAGTTCTGTCCCAACCCTGTCAGTTACTTCCCAGCACCCCACAATGACCCGGTGGCATGGGGCCCCTGAATGTGAGCCCTGTGTGTATGTGTGTGTGTGTGTACATGTGTGTGCATGCATGTGTGAGTGTTCACACTAATGTCAGGGGTGGGTGGCAGCTGCCACCCTGACGCAGAGAGCCCGGGATCGTGCGACGTGGCTGAAATTTTACAACACGGAGTGCACTGGGCTGCCCAGACGCACTTCCAAAGGAAGCCTCCTCTTTCATTTTAAAACAAAGGTAACTTTGATGGAGAAGCTATTTGATACCTGTTCGATCTAAATGCTTTCAGGATACACAGACATCAGACGCTCCCAGAAACCTGAGGCCTCGCGCTATCAGCCCAGGCGTGGAGATGATAAAAGAGGGGGGCAGAGGCTCCTTCCCCTCGGCTTGCCGGCCCTGTGCGTACATTTTACATGCTCTTGCATGAAAAAAAAGGCATGATGCTCGGAGCCAATCAAATTACATTCCTGTCTCTTTAATAAACAAATCCATGTGCACATTAACAGTGTTGAAAATTCAATTTAAACTCTTTGTCTGTTGCTGCTTACTCTAAAGATGGTCTTTCTTAACCAACAGAACACCAAGGAGTCGTTAGTGCTCTCTCTTCATTACTTCAAAAAACCAATCATTAGACACCAGAGTATATACGTAATTAGAAAATCACTTCCTTTGCAATCCAAGCTAAGTAGTTTACATACTGTAATTACAGGGACAAAATCAATTTTTAATCATTTCCCTGATTGGGCTCATCAGCTCTGTGGGAACATTGTAACCTGCTTGTTGTGCAAAAGCAACATCTGGGCTAAAACAATTACCCTTTGTTTGCCACAATATTCCTTAAATCTTTTTTGCTTGCATAAAAAAAAAAAAATGAAAACAGGAAGACAAGATATTTGGATGTCTTTTTGTCCTTGATCAACGTATAGCCGAAAGTTCTCCGCAGTGACGTGAGCTTAATGCTCCCCGGAATTTACGGTTTAACAGTACACATCCAAGGAATGTATTTTTTCAGTGAGATAAAAGTATCTGATTGTTTTAAAGATCCATTCAGCTGCCTAATTGTTCCATAGCTAACACATGGTATTCAAACAACCCACACATTACAAAAGCTCATCTGGGCAATCATGGGCAACTATTATTGCAATGGTTTACACTTTTCTAATACAAATGAATGGATTTTATCAAAATTTAAAAAAAAAAACTAAAAAGCTGAGTATGTGTGAAAAATAGTTGGTATGAATTGGCAAGGCAAGGCTGAGCATTTTGTTCTCCTAATAGGAAATGACCTCATTTACACTGGAGTAATAATTAGTACTGCTTCACTGACAGTTAAGAAAAAAAACTTTCCCAGTATAATAAGGCAGCATCTCCTTTGTTAGAAGATCTACATTGATTATTAACCCTTGCCAAGAAATTCCAAGTTTCACTCTACGTTCTGCTGGGCTCATGTTTGCTGGCAAAAGATAAAAATAGCTGTTTTGGAAACCGTCACCTCTCACCAGATTTCCAAAGTTTTGCATCTAAGCTTTTAAGTGACAATCTGAAACACTTGGAGTCCCCTTTGAAGAAACATAGAAAGGCCCCCCCTTACCCCACCCTGCAGCCACCAGGAGCCCCAGTCGGCAGCCTGCACTCCCCCGGTGGCCTGGTCCTCCCCATCCTTTTGAAGTTTATTGGCTTTGATTATTGCTTGCAAGTCCCCAAACCTACAATTAATTCATAGTCAAAACAGCCCTGAGAAGGGGGAAAAAAGAGAGAGAGAGAGAGAGAAAGTGAAGGAAGAGGAAAGATATTCTTGGCGGCGACTCAGGCCAGCCTGATGGTGCAGGAGACTCAAGCACTTGAGCCGCTAAGGAAATGTAGTACAGGAAACAGCCAGAACTTATCCCCACACTGACAACACCCTCACAGGCAGGCATTCCTTCTCAAGAAGTCTGCTCATTGGCCAACCCTCCCTGAACTCACTAAGGGTGACAATTGCCATTTATTGAGCCCTTACCATGTGCCAACCAGAGTTCCACGAACTCTCACACGTGGTCTCAGTTCATCCTCATAGCAATCCTGTGAGGCAGGTGTCATTACCACGTTCATTTATAGGTTAGAAACTGAGGCATTAGCCGTGAAGTGATGTACGGGGTTTACGAGGTTGTACCGCGTGGAAGAGAGGGGTCTCCATCCCAGCAGGCTGATTCCAGGGCCTCTTGGAACCACCTGGACACACTGTTCCTACCTCAGGGCAACAGCTGTTCCCCTCCAGCCTCGGAGAGCCCCATCTCTGAGACAGTCAAGTTCGCCTAATGTCCACTGATCAGGCACATCCAAGGGCCCCCATAACTGTGCCCCCAGTTGCTCCACGGTGCACGTAGATTCCTACGCCCCCTCCCAAGGTGGGCAATTCTAACAGGTACAGGAGAATGCATCCTGCAGACCAGAAAGTTCAGGAAGCGCCAACCAGACACACGAGTTGTCAGCAAGGTCAGGGTGCACCGGGTGTCGAGGGCTATGCTCATGGATTCTCAGAACCTGAACACATCCAGGATGGAGGCCCACAGCCATTTCCTCAGATGGCCAGTGCTGGCCAGGGTCTCTCTGAGCCTCACCTCACCCAATGCCTTTACCCAACACAGATCTCGCTCCATCTGCCACAACACAGAGACCGCTCAGCTCACGACTTGACAAGACAGTAAACCCAAGACAATTCTGGCTCCCCAGAGATGAAGTGATGCAAAGAGGGAAAAATAATCCAGAACAGTGTAAATGCTTTCTAGTAGATCAGATCCGCATGTGAGCTAAGAATATGTGTGCCCTTGCAGAAGGGACTTCATAGCATCACCAGGTACCTATGAAGCGGCCCATCTTGGCAAAGAGATGTGAAATAGGCCAGGCGCGGTGGCTCACACCTGTAATCCCACCACTCTGGGAGGCCGAGGCAGGAGGATCGCCTGAGCTCAGGAGTTTGAGACCAGCCTGAGTAAGAGTGAGACCCCATCTCTACTAAAAATAGAAAACTTAGCCAAGTATTGTGTGGGCATCTTTAGTCACAGCTACTCAGGAGGCTGAGGGAAGAGGATCCCTTGAGCCCAAGAGTTTGAGGTTGCTGTGAGCTGTGACACCACGGCACTCTACCCAGGGCACAGAGTGTCTCAAAAAAAAAAGAAAAGATGTAAAATACCTGGAAGGTGGTTGTTTTCAGCTCCACCCATACTGCTGCAAGCGAAGCTGTGGCTCAGATATTCCGCCTATCAAATATTTCTTGAATACTCAGCTGCTACATGGAGCTGTACTGTCCAACTCGGTGGCCGTTAGCCGTGTGTGGTTTGCTAGAAATATGCCCAGTCCAAATCAAGATGTGCTGTGAGTATACAATGCAAATCACATTTGGAAGAATGTGAAATGTCTCATTAACATTCTTTTTTTTTTTTTACATGTTGAAATGATAATATTTGGGATACAGTGAATTAAACGAAATGTAACGCGGATATTAGAAAATTCAAAATTGCACGTGTGACCTGCAGGCGTGGACTACGTTATGTTTACTGTGGTCGCACAGTGCCCATTTAGAGCTTAGCAAGACATCCGGCCATTTTCACAGCCAAGTTTGATCAGACTGAAAACGCACTTGATTTCTGAAGCAAGTGTTTTGAGAAAATGTACCATCACCAAGGTCCCTTGAAATGTACCGTCACCAATGCCCCTCAATATCTCAACTGATATTCTCTGAAATCAAAATGAAAGTTATCCAGGTATCACTTTTTATTTCAGGCCACTTTTTACTTTATAAAATTTGTTATTCAAGTTACATACGCTCATTTGCAGAAAATTTGGAATATATGAGATATTGCGAAGGAGAAAGTTACAGGAATCCATGATTCCATCAGCTGGTATGATACCATGGGTATGTAGGTACGTTTATTCCCATTCTTTGTGTAAGAGAGTGTGTGTGTGTGTGTTCACAAACATAGTTGAGGACCTCAAATGTGTCTTTCCAATGTTCCCACCTCTGTCCCAAATGCAAACAGATGCTGGTTGGCCATGTAAAAATATAAGCCACTGGCTGAGGTGGCTGAGTTACCACAGTTGTTAAAAAGGGGGAAAAGTTAAAAGAATGAACAGACAAGCCACACACTGGGAGAAAGGACTTGTGTCTGAAGTATTCATCTGACAGTTTAAAAAAAAATCAAGCTATTACAAAAAATTCTTAAAACTCAAAAAGAAGAAACAAACAGCCCAATTTAAAAAGGAGAGAAAGATCTGAACAGCCAGGCCCCCAGAGAAGATATACAGATATCGAATGGGTATATGAAAAGATGTTTGGGTCGCCAAGGAATTACAAATTTAAACAAAAATTAAGTACCACTGCCTGCCTATCCCAGTACCTGGAACTCAAAACACTGACAACACCAAATGCAGTGAGGATGTGGAACAGTGACGATTCCCTCAGCGTTGGTGGGAAGACCATGGTACAACCATTTCAGAACACAGTGGGACAGTTTCTTACAAAGCTCAATATAGTCCTACCAAGCAATTTATGTAAGTGCTTTTTAACACTGATACAAATGTGTTGAAACATAACTTATGTCCACACAACACACACACACAAATGTTTATAAAAGAATGCTAATCAAATGTTATTAAGAGTAACATAATTGCTGAAGCTTGAAGGCAATCAAGATGACTTTTAATAGGTGAACAGATAAACTATGGTACATCCATACAGTGGAATATTATTTGGTAATAAAAAGAAATAAGCAATCTGGCCATGGACAGACATGGAGAAAACATCAGTGCATAGTGTCAGGTGAGAGAAGGCAGTCTTAAAAGACTACGTGGAATTCCAATCTAACTGTATGATGTTCTGGAAAAAAACAAAACCATGGAGACGCCAAAATGACCCGTAGTTGGTAGAGGTTCAACGGAAGAGGGAGAGGGACAAACGGGGGATTTTTAGGGCAGCAAAATTACTCTGTTTGATATGTGATGATCAATACATGTCATTATACAGTCATCAAAATCCATAGAACATACAACACAAAGATCTAACCTTGGCCAGCTGTGGTGGCTCAGCTGGTAATCCCGGCACTCCGGGAGGCCAAGGTGGGTGGATCACTTAAGCTCTGGAGTTCAAGACCAGCCTGAGCAAGAGCGAGATGCCATCTGTACGTAAGTAGAAAAACTAGCCAGGTATTGTGGGAGGCACCTATAGTCCCAACTACTTGAAAAGCTAAGGCAGGAGGATCGCTTGAGCCCAAGAGTTTGAGGCTGCTGTGAGCTATGATGATACCATAGGACTGAATCTGAGGGTGACAGAGTGGGACTCTGTCTCAAAATAAATAAATAAATAACAGTGACCCTTAATGTAAACTATGAACTTCAGCTAATGATAACACATCAACACTGGGTCATCAACTGTAACAAATGCACTTCACCGAGATAAAAGGTGAGTGACGGGGGAACGGAAGGGAAAGAAATCGAAAGCCTGGGGAAACTATGTACTTTCTGCTATCAAAACCCAAACCTACCAATTTAAAAAGAAAAAAACAGGCAAAGGGAAAAGCACAGGTCTGAGGAAGCCCAGGGAACCCCTCTTCCCTGGCTGGAGTATTTTTGCTTCTGAAAAGCAGGAAATTTCTCCAGTGCTGAGAGATTTGGGATCCCTCAGAAGCTTCTGGCGACCTCTCCTCTGATGAGCTGAGGTTCCAGAAACCCCAGGAAAGCCACCTGGGCAGCTCTTCAAGTATGGCTCTTGGCGCTGGACACAGACCCCCAAAGCCTACAGCCCTCATGCAGCCAGCTCACTTCTGTGTGAGGCGTCTTTGGTGTTTGTGTTGCTCTAATTCACAAAGTGGACGGACTGTGTCCCTGGAGGACAGCCTCGGTCAGCCAGGCCCTACTCGACCTTGTGGGGGTCCTTCACCCAGGACAGCCAGGGAGTCTCCAGACTGTTTCCAACCCTCGAGATGGACATTCCTAGCCCATCCAAAAGCCCTAGTCTTGCTTCTTTAGTCTCCAAGACAGACACTCGGATGCTTCCAAAGGCACCGATGAGGGTGGGAGACCAGGCAGACGTGTCAAAGCCGTGCCACCTTCCCGGCTGGGAGCATTTCGAGAGAACGGGGATGTGTCCCACCCCTCCCCATCTGCGCAGAGGGTGTGATCAGAATGATCAAAATGGGGCTGTCCTGGTGACCTGTTTTTACTCTCAATCCATATCAAGTTTAGCTCCAGCTACTGCTTATTCTGGAGAAGGCCAAGAAAAGTCAAGGGCAGACCAAGTTGGAGGGCACATAAAAATATCTCCCTCTGTCTTCTGTGATTTTACAGTAACCAGAAGAAATAATAACTGGAAAACAATAGGTCCCTCAAGCATCCCTCGTGCTTAAGGAAAAAAAAAAAAAAAAAACCAAAGATGACAGATTAAAAGCAGGGAAAGCTTCCAGAAGCATGAACTTGGAGGGTGTGCCCACTTTAGGGCACAGACAGAGAGTTGTGGAAAGGGCCTGGGGGAGTCTGGCCCTTTCCTAGCCTGGCCTGCTGAGCAACTAACAGCAGCAGATTCCCTTTGCTTGTCCCATAGTAAAGTTCTTATTCCAGAAAATCCAAATATAACATTTCCCAGAGAAGAAAAACTATCCTTTCCCTCTCATCTTCCAAGCCTTTCCATTTTGGGGACAATTTTATAAACATTCTTAGAAAGAGTATATTCTCTCTCCTCTGCCCACAGGTAACAAGGGATGGCAGATGTTTCAGAAACAGCACATTATAAAAAAAAAAAAAAAATCCAATGTCACTAAAACCAGAATGGGAAATGTTTTATACATTAACAAACATTGTAATGAATTTGCACAACCTTAACCGACTGTATACCCAGCATAATGAAATGGTCTCTATCCTTTCAAAGAAAAAAAATTACGTATGCTAGCACATAGCTTTAGAAAAGCATTGTTCTTTAAAAAAAAAAAAAAACCTGCATTTTTCCCAGCTACCATGTAATTTGTGAGATGCATTTTTAAATGAGCTGCAACAGCGGCGGGCTTCACCAGTCAGATGATACCAATAGATAATTCACCAAACCGTCACATGATCTTCCATCACTCTAAAAGACGCGAATATATTGCCACAAGCTTTGGGAATAATGGGTGCACCTGTTTACGGTGTCACCTCTGTTTGCTAATTGTCTCCTTGAGCTACATTTTACTTCTAATGCATTTATTTTTGACAGGCAGTGTCTATTTAGAAATCACATTACTTCAAGTGCAATTGTTCTTTTGTCTATCAAGTAAATGAAGTGTTGTTATACAGATTTCAGGTTCTGATTAGTAAAGTATCAGAGCCCCAAAAAGGTCAATCAGTTATTTACCTGGGGTAATGGAGGGATGACAGACATCTTGAATATTCTCCAGCTCACGCTATAGGCCACAGCATCATAATTACTCAACTCGGTTCAACTTCAATATATATTCCAGGGGGTGGCAGGCTTAAAAGGGACATTCACAGGACATGCATAGATATTTGTGTCCACAGAGAATTGCAGGCAGGTAGATCTGACCTATGTTTACATATATGGGTGTCACCATATCCGGTCCCCAGAAAAGCCAACAACTGTGGTCCAGTGAGTGTGTGTGGTTGGTGGGGGGCTGAGGAGGACACCTGTCTGTTGGCTTGGATGAATTCCCCTCTCCCTAAAGGTATGTTAAGGCCAGGCATGGTGGCTCACTCCTGTAATCCTAGCACTCTGGGAGGCCAAAGCAGGAGGATTGCCTGACACCAGGAGTTCAAGACCAGCCTGAGCAAGAGCAAGATCCCATCTCTCCAGAAAAAGGAAAAAACTAACCAGGCAGGGTGGCAACACTCCTGTAGTCCCAGCTACTAGGGAGGCTAAGGCAAGAAGATTGCTGGATCCCAGGAGGTTGAGGTTGCAGTGACACCGTGTTACCCTAGCCGGGGAGACAGAGCAATACCCTATCTCAAAAAAGGGGGGTGGGGGGTGGGGCATTTTAAAATAAATTTTCAAATCATTTCATTCTTCAGTTCTGACAGGATGAGTTAGTTCACATCAATACGAAGGTAACTACGATCAGAACAAAATACTAATAATGACTTCAGAAACATAAGCAGCGCTGTCTCTGAGAACCTGAACCAGTTAGGAATAAGACCTCCTTTGACTTGGCTCTGGAGCGGCTTGAGGGCCTGCTGCCTCTAGGAAGGGCAGTGTGGAGGCCACCCACAGACCTGGGCTGCGGCCTGCTTGTCCTGCTCCCGGGGGCTGGGGCCGGCTCCCCATGAGCATGTGCTGGGTGCCAGACTCACACGGACATCAGGTTAAATAACCACAGGACGCTCTTATGTAAAGGAGGAGCGTAACCTGAACACCGAGGCTTTCCTGGTGTTCAGATCCAAATGTCTAAATCTCAAGTACCCTGAAATTATTCCTATAGATCATCCACCTGACTTACCGCAAAGCAACCCAGACCATGAATCATAAAGACAGTTCTATATTTAGGAAGCGCTTGTCTCTCAAATGGACCATCTATGGTTTCTTTTGTCCTCCTCCTGCTCTCTCTCATCCAGGAAGGGTAGGACTCCCTCTCTCCCTCCCTGCCTGTGATCAACCCTCCCTCCACACTCTACACCATGAAATAATCCCCACTACAACTTCTGCATGAACATCAGCCAAGCGGCCGCTGCCCCGCCAAGCCTTGCACACCCAGAGCTTCTCCCTGAGACGCTGTGTTCAACGCGCTCCTCTCTGGACACCCGCCTCACACGGACTCCTACGTGGTGGCCTCCCTGGGCAGATGGTCAGGCTTATGGGGAATTCCAGGGACCACTGCGACTCAACATACTTGCCAAAAGAAAGAGACATGGAAAGCCACGCTCGCCTTAAGCCACATTCTAAATTGGCTCCCTGGAGCCTTCCCCTACCTTGTTCGCTAAAGACCGCCTGTGTTTCCTCGGTGTTTAGCATACGCTGTGTAACCTGAGCGGGCCTCGTATTGTATCACTAGTTGTTTTTCCAAAGTGTTTTCCCATCAGGACTATAATGATATGCAAACTACTTGACTTAGTTAGAACCATTCGCAAACATGTTTTAAATATTCGCTAGGATTATTCCACGACCTACAATAAGAAAAGGGGAAAACACGTGAATCCTTTCTTGGGGACCCCGAGGCCAGTGAGGTGAGGGGAACCCTGACATGGGGAAGCACAAACCATCCTTGAGAAGCAAACCCCCCGTGACATTTTCTCCTGGAGCGACAAGGAGCGTCCTCTTCATTCCGCAATTTATTTCAACTCGAAGTGCTCTAATCATGGGAAGTACTTTTTGCTTTTTAAACAGCCTGCTTGTTTTTACAGGTCAAGAGCATAAATAAAACAGTCAAGTTGGAAACTTGGAAAGCTCATTTGTAGGAGAAGGAAGTAGTTATAGATGGTCCATTTGTTCAGACACCAGGCAGTTCTCAGGGGGCAGCTTAGCTGTGTACAGAAGCCAGACCCCTGGTCAGCCAGGATGCACCAGATGGGTCGAGAAGCACCCCACCCTCTTGTCTTGAGGGAACCCCTCTCAGGGAAAGAACAGGAGGTGTCCAAATCCAGCCAGGCCTACACCCTTGTACATATAAAACTTTAATACAAATTAACATCGAACTAGGTATTAAATAGTGGCGATATGAGATGTGGGCTGATACTACCAACCACAGAAGTGTGACCACACTATGATGAGGTCACCCTGAAATAGTAAGTATTCTGAAGATTGCTGTGTAATTCTCTCCTGTCACCACTAAAGGGGCTCCTGATGACCCGAATTAAGTGGACAAGACAGGGTCCAAACACATTAGTATTAAACTGAAGGGGATCCTGGGAAATGGGACACCTTGAAACCATCATATTTAATATGTACTTAACATCTTTATGGAGGGAAGGGAGGAAAGATGAGAAGGAAGGAGAGATGGAGGAGAAAGTAGAAGAAAAAAAATCACCATCCATTTTTTCCTTATGAGAAATTACATAGGTGGGTCTCCTGCCAAGAACAGACATCATAAACAAATAAGCTGTATTCATTTACAGATCACACACACACACACACACACACACATGCTTGCTGATAAGCTGATGAAGAAAACAAGACTCAAAACACTATGCAAACTCACTACCCAATAGGGTCATGGGAGTTGAGAGTCAGAACTAGAGTAAGGGTCAGACAGAGTTAAACATTGCTGGGACAGCTTCGAGAATTGGTGATAACTCCCCGTGACTGAAGGCGTCAAGAGATGTTTTGAGCTACACCCACAGAGTCCACGACAGGAGGGGCCATGAGCCACAGGGCTAATGCCAGGGAGCAAGCTGGCCCCTGCCTCCCAGGATGCCAGACAGAGGATGCAAACATGGGCGGAGTTGGCGGCAGTTCAAGACCACACTAAGCCACCAGACCGCATTCCCATCGCTACCTTTGCTTCTGTTTCTTCGGCCTTCTGCATGTGCTAGGAGCGTCCCCACCCCACCCCCTTCTCTTTTTATCAAACATTCCTAATGTAGTGATAAAATGAGGAAGAATGAAAGATTATTATAAAACAGGACTTTTATGGCTACCGTCTATGGAGCAGTCACACTGTTACATATATTTTCTCTAAGTAATCAGGAATGTATTGGTATTTTGAAATTATGTATCTCTAATAACACAAAAGTACTTAAGAACAGAAATAGACAGTAATGGGAAATGCAGTCAACTGTTGACAACATATAGAATTTCTGAAAATAATTTGCAGAGAACAGCACAGCAGATGAGTCAAAATTTTCACAAAAATATTTCTTGCCTCCGATAGTCCAATGTAATTCATTTTCTATCTCTGTTCATTAATCATTGTTAAAATTAGTGATCCATTTCTTCCACTCTGCCATCTGCACTCAGCTTCGTAACAAACATGACACCTTCCTGCATAATAAAACCTGACAACTGGTAGGATGCATTTCCAAATAGCTTTCTGCATATTTGCACCTCTATAACGGATTCCGTTGTCAGACAAAAGTGGATTATTTAACCAGAGTTCTTTCTTTATCAATTCGGAACACAGATGTGTGTGAATGTGTGTGTGTGTTAAAATATGATCAACAAAAAAAAAAGTTAATTTTAATTAAAAGGAATTTTTTCTACCTTAAGTAGAAGGTATTTTAAATCCAAGTTATGCCAGCCAATATCACTCACCAGAGGCACAGTTGGGAGTATTATGCTTGACATATGAAATTTACGTAAATAATTCGTGGCTTCATCTTGTAAACTTTTCTAATAAAAATGATCTTGACATTCCAACCTCCTAAAAAAAAAATTTCATTTTAATATCCTGCTCTATTTTATTTTTCAGGCTTTGATCACAGAATTTCAAATAAATATTTTTTAAGGAAAGACAAAACAATCAAGGAGCAGGGAGATACAGACGGGAACACCAATGAATAATTAAACACATGCCAACTGTTCCCCTGGGGAAGCCACCACTGGGTCCAAACCACAGGCAAGAATTCTTGGTCCTCCTGGAAGGCTTGCCACATGGTGCCAATCAGTCTGGCCGTGCCGGGGATGAAGATGGGAAGGCACAGACTGGGACCTTCTCCTTGCTCTTTGACAGAGCAGCCTCTTAGGAAGAAAATCTATAAGCTTTGAAGAAGAAAGTGCCCACTTGAATGGCAGGGCAGACCTGAGTCTCTGCAGCCAGCCCAGACTGAGTGGGAGGTGACGAGGTGACACCAGCTGGGGCCGAGATGAAAAAAGGCAGCTTGTATTTCTTCACTATTTTACTCATTCCCAGGCTGTCTCTCCACACACTGTCCTCTCCTCTGAATGTGGTAAGCCCTAAGCAGGGACCTCAGAAGTCCTTGAGAAACATTTCTGAGCAATTCGGCCTCCTCCTGGGTGTGTTCACCCGGGGCCTGCCCCGCTCTGCGCTGGGGGAGGTTAAGGGTGTGCAGCAGGTGCCTTGGACACCATCTCAGCCCCAAAGGAGCTGGGCACGTGGTAGCAGAGATGAGATTCGTGCAGTCTCTAAACCAGGACAGAGGGATAGACGCGCTGAGGAAGGGAGGCCTGCAAAGGGAAACAGTCATTCTAACCTGCAGGAGGTGGGGCTGGAAGAGCATGAGGGGAGGTGAAGGGATAAGAAAAGACAGCTCTGAGCTGATCAAGACATCAACAGGCAAAGGTGGAGGGGGACTGGATCCTGGAGGCAGCAGAGGCTGGCAGCGGGCTACACTGGAGTGCTTGGGAAGCGTTTGGGCTGAACTAGGGGACTGCACAAACGGCAGGCTTGAGCTGCCATTTCCCCAGACACACAGTGACAGGCACGAGGGGGGAGGCTGGAGGGACAGCACCCTGAACACAGAGCAAGTCAGAAAGCCACACGCAGCACACGGGGAGACCAGAGTGCAACAAACTGCACTTTCTTGAGAAATGGCTTTTAAATGAGTAGTGGCCAATGCATCTCTCCTTCTCCCTCTCTCTCTTCTCTCCTCTCCCTCTCTCTCCCTCTCTCTCTTCTCTCCTCTCTCTCTCCCTCTCTTTCCTCTCTCTCTTCTCCCTCTCTCTTCCCCCTCTTTTCTCTCTCCTCTCTCTCACTCTCTTTTCTCTCCTTTCTCTCTCTCCCTCTCCATCCCTCTCCCTCTCTTCTCTCTCTTCCCCTCTCTCTCTTCTCTCTTTTTTCTCTCCTCTCTCCCTCTCTCGTCTCTCTCACTCTCTTTTCTCTCCTTCTCTCTCTCCCTCTCCATCCCTCTCCCTCTCTTCTCTCTCTTCCCCTCTCTCTCCTCTCTCTTTTCTCTCCTCTCTCCTCTCTCTCTTTTCTCTCCATCCCTCTCCCTCTCTCTCTTCTCCCTCTCTTTTCTCTCCTCTC